>NW_028277074.1:23467065-23772934 GCF_059951505.1 Python bivittatus
AGAAAAGCTGAGTTCGGGTAGCTGTGTGTTACCTAGTTATGTTACCACTGTACAGGTTTTCCACTGCTTCAGCTGACAAGGGTTCTTGTGGCCATTTTTAAAAATGTTTTTATTAGGGGGGGCAGGTGGGAGGGGGACCATTTTGCCTACCCCATTTGGGCTTTGATGACATTAAGTGCCATGGGGGTGACTGTTATTATTACATGCTGCCCAGTCATAACTGCAAATTTTTCACAGCCATCCACTGGTCACCTTGGGTGCTGCCGGCTGTGCAATCAGAAGCGGATTCTTTGCTCACTTGCTGTCAGAACTACTATGACTACCAATGGTTGCTTTTCTGAAAGCAGGAGGGAGTAGAAATGATGCTAGGAAATCCTCCAATCCTTTGCCATCATGGCCCTCAATAGGTGCATAAGGACAGCACCTGTGACTGTTATTGAAGAGAGATTGGCAATGGGGGCTGCACAATTTCATTTATTTAATTAATAAATTTATTAGCCACTTCAGTCACTGAAGCAACTCTAGGCAGTGTACAGAGATTTTTTTAAAAAATAAAATACTTAGCCAACGATAAGCAAATATAAGCCACCTATATATTGGGACAAATGCTATTCCAAAAGGCAAGTCTCTGCCAGATTATTTTCTGATAGTTCAAAGACTTGAGTCTGTTTGAAAGACCTCTCAGAGTCAGTTCTGTGAGCATGACTGCTGTGAGGCTTCCCTGTTTCTTTTTGCAGTTAAGCTTTGAATGAGGCAGGTTGGACAGAGGAAGAAAGGATAATTCGTTCTGGAGTTGTAGGTGAGGAGTTATCTGTCAAAGAGAAATTAAAGCTTTGAAGGATCAGGGAAGAATGCGTTAATCAAGAGCCTTACAGGAAGGTTAGTATTATCATCATTTTTGAATGATGACAGAAATTGAAGTATGGTGGAATTGAGAGAATCTGGGATTTTCCACAAAATAACTTGGTAATGAAATATCATCGCAATCAAAGGACAGGTGAAGCGAAGTGACTATGTGTCCTCTTTTTTTAGATGTTGAGATCTTATAGACCTAGTGAAAAGAGGCAGAAGGACAAAGTTATGTAGGTATAAATAGTCCCCGATACAATGTAGATCCAAAACCACATATGCAACACCATTTATAGCATCAGTTTCCAGTTCTTTTAATAATTTCCTTAGACGCTTGGCCGTAAGGCTTTAAAGGACTAGGGGATAAAGCTTCTGTGGTTCAAAGATTAACATAATTTTTAAAGTTTATTCAGGCATATCCTTCCATTTGCTGCACTTCAAAGACTCCCTAGAATGAAACTAGTTTTCCCTGCCTAATAATACAAACAAATAACAAACAACAAACAACAAAATACAATAATAATAAAAAGATGATGATGATGTTCTCTATGGAAATTGCCATTTGCTTTTGTAAATGAATGAAATGAATGAATGAAAATTAGCTGGCTGATAAATACTACTATAGATTCACCAACCGCTCACAGGCTGGAGCTCATTATACAGAGAACCAGTTCCAGACACTCTAATAATCAAGTAGACACACAGAAAATAATTTAAGACCGCACATTGGCTGATCTCTGACCATAGGAATTTAAGCAGGCCTGCTCTAATTACCTATCACCAGGTAGACATTCTCAAAAGATACCTCTTCGCTTGCAATTTCATATCTTGTCTTTTCACCAAGGAACCCCCAGAAATGCATGTGGCTCTTTCCCTGCCCCTACAACTTCCCTGTGAAGTTGATAGTTTAGGCTGTCGCTCACTCAAGATAATTTCCTGAAGACGTAAATCTGAGTCTCTGTTCCGTATCCAACATGACAATCACCATACCTCATTTACATCTAGTATGTACAGTTTATCTTGATGTAATTTTCCTCATTTTTTCCCCAAGTCTTGGTGTTGGATTTCATAATTCAGGAAGAAAGTCTTCAGTATAAGTGGTTCTGTTTATCTGCAAGAGGCCACAAGCCACTGTCAAGTTACTTATAAAAGTCTTTATAGAAGTTGTTTTCAGTTGCCTCTTGATCACTGACTCAAGCAAAGCCAAGTGCTTCTGTGTATATCTCTGATAGGGCTTGCTGGTTGCTTTTGACACCACCCCATCTATTAATCCTAATTTTACACTTGCTGGAGTAATATTTGATGACTGATGCATATTCTCTCCTTTCCTTTCCAGTAGAAACCTAGAGGCTTTTGTGACCATAGTTGTGCTACTTTCTGACACCTAGCTAGCCTTGATAAGACGTGTTGAATCACTTACAGCTCTGTTCAACTTGGCTTGTATGAAATGATTTTATTTATTTATTTGGGGGGGGCTGTTTTGTTATTTTTTGTATGTTGTTGTCAGCCCCCCCATGAGTAATGTTGTAAAATCTTTTCAATAAATAAATAAACTTTGCCACCAATTGTTTCAGATCTTCATGTCACTTGCTCTCTGATCAAATGGACATGTCAGGGACTGAACTTGGGATCTTGTGCAGGCATAAAAAAAGAATCTACAGCACAATGTAACATCTTATGAACAATGTTTTCTTTGAGATAGGGCTGAAACATAGAAATCTTACATACCAACCATATTTAATTTGCTCACAGAGATTTTATAAATAATCCAACCATGCTGGAAACAGAGAGAAACGGGACTATTTCCGAGCGGGTTCAACTAACATTAAATTTATTTATTTATTTATTTATTTGTTTGTTTATTTATCACATTTATATAGCTGCCCATCTCGCACAAAGCGACTCTGGGCGGTGTTAATTAATTAGCTGTAAAGAGTATTTCTTATTCAGCAAATGCAGCATGTTCTCATCAATCCTGAAAGTTCATCATCCATTATAGTCTAGTGGTTGGAATTTTTCTAGTTTGCTGAGAAATTACTGTATATCCTGATTTTGAATACTGTGTAAAACATAAGCAGCCGAGTCAACTAGTACAGCTGTAAATGGAACCTTATTCATAGTTTCATTCTTATTCAGAAAATGTGTTAATTAGGACAACTGTAAGTGTGAGAGCAAGTCATACTAAATTTCTTGGAGGAAATTCACTGAATTGTGCCTAGCTTTCCAGTGAGCACACTGGAGCATGCTTTTTTTTCTTTTTTCCCCAATTCTGTATTATATATTTTAAAAGAATATAAGAAATAAGTAATCCAAAAAATAAAATCAGGCACAGATATGGAAATATGATGAATAAACAACAAATCTGAACTATCATATAACTAACATATTCCAATACATCATTAGAAGCTTACAATATTATGAGATATTTCATATCCATTTTTCTAGTCAGAATCCACATATCTCTGTTGAGCTTTAAACTAAAAAATCCATGGTTAGCATTCTTCAGATCATTAAGTGACATGGTAAGTAATAATGCATTCTCCCAATACTATAAATTATACAGGTAGTTAAAATATGAGCTCTAGAAACCAAATTTTGGATGTGGCACGGAATTTGTTATGTTTGGATTTTAGCAAATACTTCCTATTGAAATCAAAGGGCCTCCAGCTTGGAAGGGCTTTAGTAAGAATAGATTCAGGATATTATTTTAACTGTTCAGAAGGTCCATCAAAATCATACTCTAAATTTTATCTTTTAATAATATATATTTTTAAATTCAGAACTAAATATCATCTGATTTTAGTATCAGCACAGAACTCTTCCAAGGCAGTATTTCCAAGACATTCAATTAAATGATACGAGATTTAATTGTATTGTGCTTTAATATATCGAAGAATAGATCTTTGCTTTCCTAGGGTTTTTTTTTTCTTGAATAAAAGTTAACTTTCTGGATTTGATTTCAATGTGAGCACACCATGGTGTTACAGTCCATCAATACGTTTACTTCCTCATTCACAGAATAAATGATGTGCACTGCAGACCCATCCTCTGAGGCTATTTTATCTCTGATTTTCTTGCCTGTATTATTTTTTTCATATACCCATAAAGTCCCCTATTGTAATGGTATGTGGGAATTACCTTGGGTGACAGGGTAAAGAGACGCAGCCAAGGGAACAGTCAGATAAAAGGCAGCTTAGCCCACAGCAGGAATGTGGGTGGGGCAAGCGGCTCAGAACCTCCCTAGTTTCTTGGGCTGTAAAGGGACTGGGAGAAGGACTTTCAGACTGGCAAGATTCTGTTAATGTAACCTTATAATAAAGTAGAATTATTTCATCTGGCCGTGTTTCCTGCCTGGTCTAGCTCACAAGGCTAACACCTATAATCAAATGCACATTAGATGACAGAAAATGGGACTAAAACAATAACAGATAGATTATACAATAACAGATTTGCTGGTTTCCAAAAACTCATGGCCTAATAACTCCTATTTTTCCCAAAGTTCCTAAGTAAATGCCTTGTGCTCACATTATTGAATGAATATTACTCTGCATTGTTCGTTATGTACCAAACTCAGTGAGAGTTGTGTTTGAAATACTCCAGTGAGGAACCTTCCTGCAACCGATTTCCATATAAAACCCAATTCCTGTAATATTTGGTGCATAAGGCACTCACATGTTGAAGCAGAAAAGGAGTAAAAGATGCAATATCTGATCCAGCAGGCCTTATCTTCCCTTATAATCCCTTCAACAATAATTTTAAAATGGCAGTGATCTTGCAATATAACTTACTTGTTCTATATTGCAAGAACAATGCCATAGTAGAATGATTGTTGAGAAACCCACATGGAGAAAATGTGGCCCTCATCCTTCTGCACCTCCTTCCTTTTTGCCCACGTCAAAGAAGAGGCTGCCAATAACTTTTGCAGCAGACTTATATCTTTCAAAGCAGGACAGTTGGGATTTGAAATTCCACTGGGTCTCCAACAGTACATTTTCTGGTACAAAGGTACACTAAAATATGAAGATTTTGGTGGAAGGATACACATGCTATTGTTTGCAAAGGCCTGATATTAATCTAATTTGCTTAATATGTCCCATGTAATTATCATAGTAAAAGCTGGATAGAAATGAAAGACTCCAGGTGTCTGAGTACAAGATATTCAGCTGTGGCTGACATTCTCAACAAAGGGTTTGTAAAAGAACTGCATAGCAGTATTTGTGATATTGCCACATGTCCTAACACATCAAGGAATAATAAGCCATGTAGCTGACTCTTATAACAGGACATTCCTGGTTCTTGAAGGCAACCCTTTTCTCAATCAGCATATAGAAGTGAGAGCATCCTACAGTGTCACTCAATAAGGATTGTTTGCTGCTGTATGAATGTAAGCTAAATTGGCACTTTCCCCCATTAGGAATAAGCTTTACATTTACAAGAAATTAATAAAGGCCGGAGTGGCATTTTTGTATGTATTAATTAATTAATTAATTAATTAGCCATGGCTTATATGTCCTTCCAACTGAGAATGACTCTAAACCCTGAGCTAAACAAGGCACAAGCCACAGCTTTCTTATGTTTGGGAATATTGATGAATAACCCATCTGTATAAATTCGATTCCTGTTCAAACTGTCCTGCACCGAACTGGTCACTGGACCAATTGGACCAGATGAAGAAATCTATGACGAGCTCTCTCATAGCCTGAAGTTTTTTCTAGTAGTCAGTAGGCCTAATGGATGAGCAGCTCTGAAGGGTTTTCAGAAGCAGAGCCCTTGGAGTTGTTTCCAAGGATAAATCATACACTCTTCCCAAAATAGCAGTTTGCCTAATAGTGGGAAACTTTGGCACCTAGTCTGTACATACGTGGTTAAAACTAATAATAATTTAGGACAATCTGTGAATTGCAGGGGCCATCTAAAACTTTGGAGATTTTCTTTAGCCTTCTTATTAATCTTACCTGGTGTAGGGAGCGTTAACGGCCTGTTGCTTCTTTGCCTCTGTACCTCAAGCTTTTGCTGACCTAGTGACTGTGTGGCTAAGCGTCAGTCTAGATGCTATTAAAGAAACCAGGAATGCTTTTGCAAGTAGGGGTTTTATAAAAGTTATAAGGGGCTAAGCATATAAAAGTTATGCTGATTGTAAAGGGACATTTTAACAGTTTGCAGAGTTGCAAAAAAAAATGGGAAGATGTGGTTAAGCTAAAGGCCAAATGTCTTGCTCGCTTGTATCAGAGGTCCTGAAAAGGGGAAATGTCTGCAGTTTTCCCCTTTCCTCCTCCCAACTCCTAGACACATTTCCTGAGCATGCATGAACTTTTGCACCTGATCTTGCTTCTAACCACACAATGCAACCACATCCTCTGCACGATTTGGGCAAGCTAGATAGCAATGCTTATATGAGGAACCCCTGGAACAAGTGAGGACTAGAGACTTGACTATTAGTTTATGCTGCTTAAGCTAATGTTATGTCAACCTTAGAAGGCGGGCACACCTGTGTGTGTGTGGCCCTCCTCCTAGATGCTCCCTGATGACAAAAAGGTATAAAAGCTGTTGTAAACTGTTTTAGGGTGTGGCTGTTCTCTGTCTTCCCTCTGCCAGTCGGACAGAGAGTCATCCACCCTGCTTTTCTCTTGGCCAAAATAAAAGCTGAATTTTCTTTGGAAAAAACTCAGTCTAGAGTCTCATTGGAAAGTATAGATTCTGGGCTACAAAACCTTATACTAGTATGTTGCATTTGGCTTTAAACAAGGCACAGCATGTTTGGATAATCTACATACGCTTACAATTGTTCTCTATGAACATCATGCAGAAGCATTCAGTGCAAAATGTACTTGATAAATGCTGTTTTTATTCAATTTTTAAGCTAAACAGATACAAGTACATGTAGCTAAAGCATGATAACAATTAAAGATTATGCTCACAGTACAATCCAGGGGTAGTCATGATTATATTATTGCTTTCAACTGGCTTTAGCAGTTTGTTATTGGATTGAGACTCAGGTCCACTAAAAATTTCAGCTGATAATGTCAAATAACTAAATATCGTGAAACTCAGAAAGAGGCATAGAATTTTGCCCTAATAAATGACTAACCCTTAAAGACCCTTGCCTATAAGAAAACAGTTCTTAACAAGCAGATTACAGAGATGATCTTTGATCTTATCCCATCTAAGAATTGTTTGGCATTTTTCTAGTATCTAAGAGATGATATAATTTGACCTAGTTTTTAAAGCCAAAGTGTTTGATGGCGTGATGGAAGGACTATGCTGAAAGCCAATACAATCTCTATTGCTTTTACAGAAAGGTAATAGATGTAGCTGTTTTATGTAATGCTGTAAAAGCATTGATTAAACAGGCACATCCATGAAGCCTGGTTGTGTGTCATGCTGTTTGTTTTAATATTTTTTTCAAATGTTCTATTTACCAACACTTCAAAAGATTACTTCTATAAGGGTCATATATTTATTATGACAAAATATCTTGATGCAACAAACCCTAACATTTTGAAGATTTTGAAATTCAATGTACAATCAGAAAGTAAGGCTGCAGGTGTATTTTGGAATAAGCCTGATCAAACTTGCTGGATTTACTTTGGGGCAAATCCACATCCTTGCACTGCATAACTCACAAACCGGACCAGTCAAAATACAGACTCTAATATTACCTCCAGATTTTGTATATATGCGCCAGTGGTCTAAACTTGTTAGAAGTGTGTTGGGAAAGAATGATCAAGGCTGGCAGTACAAGCATGGCATAGGAAGGATCACCAAGGTAGGGAAAGAGCCAAACAGGAAAAAAATCAGAGATACTTGGCTGCAGCAGGAGTTGGAAGGCACAATCCATTTTCTAGACTGTCTAGGCCTTATATTGGCAAGCTTTACTCATTGTTAACTTTTTTCAACACAAACAATAGAAAATAATAAAACACAAAGGAAGAAATATTTTATTATGATCATGATCCATAGCTGCCTCTCATTAAATACCAGCTTGTTGACAGCAGGGCTGCACATATGAAGGTAAAAAAAAAAAAATCTATATATAATACTGACACATGAGCAATAAAAAATAGCAAAAGTTTTGAAAATTACAACAAATTGGTCTTTTACCACAGATCACTACTAATGTGTTATAAATTAATAATAAAGATTTGTAGGTAAAGTCTCTTACTAGCTTGCTTGAGGCCTCTGTAGCTCTTGGATTCATACATCTCATTATGCCATAATGTGCTTTGAATGGTTTTGTCTTTGCATGTTTTATTTATTTATTTGTCAAATTTATATAGCCAACCATTTTGCATAAAGTGGTGCTGGGTAGTGTACAATAAAACCAGCAATTAAAACATTCTACAAAAACCAATTAAAACATTTTACATATAGTGAAGCCAATGTTTATTGGTTTTATGTTTATTGACTTCATGTTCTATAAAGTATTGTGGTTTGAAAACCACAATTTATGGTTTTGCATGTTCTGCAAACCCAATCAAATGTAGTTTATTCAATAAACAATGGTTAAACAACCCTTGGCTTTATCTGATCTGCAGACCAGATCTGTACATTTAACACTGCAATTATGTGTAGTCACATTATTAAGAACCTCATCATGTGTCAGAATTATAACTGGAGGACCTATTTGCTGGCCTGCCTTTAAGATTTTTAAGGTGGTGGGCTTGTGAAATACAACCTTCTCAACAGTGGCATTATCATTAACTTGGAGTTTTATAACTTATTTATTTTCTTTGGCTTTTACTAAAAGGGTATTTTAAATCATATATGCCATTCTTTATTATACATGCTGCTTTGTTGCTGAAGTTTTATTCTAACATTGATTCTTCACATTACGTAACATTGATCTATAATTTTATGAGCTTGTTATAGTGTATCTCAATTGCATGCCATATATTGTAAGCCATTTGGGCGGACTCCGCTAATGACTAAGAAATATATACAATACATAAAATATGCCCATTTATTGGAGTGTAAGTGGGATTGACTTCTGAATAACCATGCATAAACTTTGCTGCAAGAAAGATCAAGTAATCTGATAAATAAAAATTGAATTGTTTGCTATGGTTTAGAAAACATACCTTATATTATGCAGACCCTAGTCTTACCTAGTGCCGTAAAAACAGTTATGCTAAATATGATAGAAACCTAAGTAATAATCTCCATTAAAATATGACCTTCATCCAGATAAGAAAACCTGCCCTCTGAATTGTACTAGCAGTCCTTAAAATAGTGTTCAGCTAGCTCATTATCTATTATGATTAAAACAAATGGACTTTCAACAGAAGAGAATATATGTAGCTCAGGATTGAACTGTGGAGTCCTTGGTGCTCTCTGAGCTTGGTTGTTTTGATTGCACTGATGATGTTACCTAGTTAGGTAATGAAATGTCTGCAAGCAAACAACCAAGCTCAGAGAGCACCAAGGACTCCACAAATGGTCTTCAAGTGACAAGCAGGAATCTGAAAGACTCCTACCTGTAGAGAAAAGGAAGAGAAAGGGAGAAGTCTCTCTCCATCACCTAACTTAATTGTGCTTTGCTAACTACCTTACAACAGCTGAATTCACTTCATGTTGCACCATTATATGGTGGTATATTAACCACAATGGCTAAGATTACATAACATCCAAACCCAACAAACCACATTATGGTTTAGCACAAAGTGCAACCTATAATGTACTCTTCACAGGAGTTGGTTTCATGGTAGGGCTCTCTCTCATATTACCATCCCAGTTGTCTTTCCCCATCAGACTCAGCCCTGTATTTAGCAGCTAACCTGGTCACCATAGGGGACAAGAATTCTATCCAGACAGGTGAGCACCCTAGTTGTAGAAAAATGGATAAGGAGCAAAATGGTTGCAGTCACATTACAGCATCCTGCAATGTGTGGATCCAATCTTAGAATCACTTAACTATATTTCAAAATATAACTTCATTTCCAAACAAAGCAATATAACCATTGATACCTTTCTAATACTAGCACACTAGGAAGCTGTCTTATGAGGGAAATACCATGAATGTTGGAATGAAACTACCTACATCTTTTTGAGATGAGACACTAATTCATGAAGGCAAGGAAGAAGAGCTACAGGGAAGGAGGGCAAACATTCTCCATCGCTCTGTCTCCATCACTCAGTCTTTGATACTGTATATGTATATGTTCATGAATGTGTGAACAGCCTGTAAGAATCTCCCATTCTTAGACCTTCAGAAGTTGGCATGTATATTTTGTGTGGGTGGCTCAGCTTTGCTTTTGACAAAACGACTGAAAAAATAATAAAAATCCTGCAACAGAACTTGTGAAACTGAGCTAGCAAAATTAGACATATCTTAAGCCATCTGTAATCCATTGCAAAATTAACCCAAACTGTTCCATATCAGTCTACGTAAGTATGCCAAACACTTGGCTGCATCTCTGAGTTCTGAAAATCCTGGATATTGGCATGTGGGTAGAATTCTGTATCTACATTTCGAGTAAGTCACAGTGTATTCACTAGATTTAGTTCTAAATTTAACATGCCTAAATTCAGGTTTTATTGATGACAGTATTCCCCATTCAAGATTTTAAAAAAGCATCTGCAGATCTACTCTGTCTTCCCCCTTTTTTCCCCTCTACTTCATTCTAATTTAAATCCTGCATCAGTTTAGCCACTCCATGTATCTGATGAAGTGAGTTGTAGTTCATGAAAGCTCTTGATTTTTGGCTACCATAAACTAACATGGCTCTCTTCCTACAGTAAGATTCCTCTGTGTATGTGTTTTAAAGGAACTAAATGCAGCAAAGACTTCTATGTCACCTCAAATACCAGTAGGTTTATTCTAGCATTTAGTTGTGAGGATTTGTCTTAGGAAAAAGCTCCCTTGGTGCCAAAAGGATTTTGTTTTCTAACATGAATAGCAAGAGTGGGGGAAGGGAAGCTTTTCTGTACTTGTGGCTGCAGAAAGAGGGATTAAAATTTTCCTTCCCAGGTTGCTCCCAATGAAAACTCATCCTTTCTGCATATTATTTGGAAACTAACAGTTTTCATAGGTTTTCTAATTACAGGTATTTCATACTGATTTCATAATATGATTCAACAAACTTTTATGAAACAATACATCAATTAGTTTCCAAGTTGCCAGAGCACTATTGTTAAATCGTGCTGCAATAAAATAACATAGTTCTCCATCTACTCTAGATCAGAGGTGACAGAATATTATTTATGTATTTATTAAATTAATTCAGTGTGGATGTTGCCTGACTCCAATAAACTCTTTTATTAAATACATGACTGGAGAATGGTCATATTAGTTATATTTAACTTTAATTAAATGTAAATGAAATGAAATCAAGATTAATTTTTGTCCTGGTCCCACCCTCAACACAACTTTCAAAGGCTACAGTGTCTTTTTGCCTCCACTCCCAAAATATATGGCCTGTTCCAGATGATGAAAGTAATTATTTCTTTGCCAAGAGATTAGGAAAAGTAACATATCCCTCAAGTTGAGCTTCATTCCCAGTGACTTAATGGACACGTCCATGGTGACATCCACAGGGGCAGGACAAGAGGACAACAATGACTAAAGCAGTGTTGCAGCATTGTGATGTAAGGCCTGCACCTGTTATACTTGTCATGATATTGTACACTTGCATGAAAGTGGGTGGCTCCATCTCTGTTAACTTTTTGCAAGTCCCTCAAGACTTGACTATGCCATCAATGGCTTTAACAAGTAAAAACTATGAATCATCTTTATCACTCATTCATAAAAGAATAAGAAATATGTGTCCAGTTACCAGATAACCAGCCAATAACACCAGAAAGGAAGCATTTTGCTTACTTGGGCAAAACAAAGAAGCTGCTTTTCATTTATCCTCTGCAGTCTATGAAACTGTGAGGATAATGCTCAAAGGAAGAATGAGAACGAGGGCCTGCCTAACAACACTTGTTCAGGAGGTTCAGATTAACTCTCTCTAGCCATCCTCTCTGCAATACATTCTGAAGAGATTCTGAAACTCAAAATCTTATTCCAATATGTAACTATTTTAATTAATTTCATTTGGAATTCTGTTATTATTATATTCTCCTGTTTTCCTGTGTTCTTCTTTTCCCATTAAACTCCTTTTTATATCTAGAACTCTGGCTTCTAAAAGAGAAAGTTCTTATTAAATTCTTATTTTAAAAAATTCCCACAAGTGAGACTACATGATTGTGCAATTACTGCTTGTGTTTCTGGACTGGCCCAAGGTTTGTTAAATTTGTTGTTTCAGGACTATGGAATCAGAAGCCAAAGCATGTTCCTATTTTTCCGAGAGTTGGAGGAAAAGGAAAAAGGAAAAAGTCTTCAGTAGAAGAGCTATGAGTCCTCACCTAGACAGACTAAGTTGTTAGCTGCTTCAGCCTGACTAGTGGCAGAATTACTAATAATATTGTAATTCTCTTTTTGGGATCCCTTAGAAGAAACTGCCAGTGGAGTCTGAAATTAGCTCCCCACCCTTTTCCCACAGTTAATAAGGTACACAAATAGATTTAAGGCTTGCACTAAAATATAATCTTCTCTTATTAACTGTTTTGATTTAATATAAATCTCATTGGCAGGAAGACAATCTCAGTGCAATTCTTTTATAGTGTATCTTGCAGTTTCATAGCCAATATGAGGGCAGTGACACTGAACTATATAGTCTAGACCAGTGTTTCTCAACCTTGGCAACTTGAGGATGTGTGGACTTCAACTCCCAGAATTCCCCAGCCAGCCAAGTCTACACATCTTCAAGCTGCCAAGGTTGAGAAACACTGGTCTAGAATATCATAATATTCACAACATCATAACTGTGACCCTAGGGATTGTTACATCCTTTCCCCAATGCATCTTTGCCAATGCAGTGTCTGACTTGGTTTTGTGGTAGAGCAGAATAGGAAAATACCTGACACTTTTCAGATTTGGCCTGTAAGGCCTCTCTGCCTGGATTGTGGATGTTCTTGTTATGATCTTCCCACTCCTAGAAAGTTTTGCACAACTTTAATGCATGCAACCAGCTTTATCAACAGCAGGTGCTGTTCCAAAGACTCTGTCCTCTAATTCCTGAAGGAGCTCTCTGTGCATGTATGAATGGGGTAGGTGTGTTCAAGCACAGGTATTGGTTTGATGCATACCAGCTTGGGATGTTTGTGTTCCCATCTACTTTAGGCTATTGCCTTCACTGGCATGCAGTCCCCGATGTGCTTGTCTGAAATTGAGGCAGTCCATTAATTTCAATAATTAATAATGTTATTCATTACTGAAATTAATGCAGCCCTTGGAATGGAAAAAGTTTTCTATCCCAGCTGTAAAAACACTGTGGTGCCGACCAAAGACTATTTCTGTAGACTAGAAAGGTCAAATACAAAAAGTATATATGATTAGAATAAACTGAGTGAATGCCATTTTTCCAGAATAATCCTTCCCCCTACAACGTTAAGTTTGGATGCCTGTATTGCAATGCTACCTTTCATTTTTGTATTGATTCATCAGTCTCTCCCATAGTTATGCATATTCTTATTCTTAAATATTCCAGTGCATGACAGGGAGATTCAACAAAATATCTTACAGCATAAAGAAGATGGCGCACAAATCACTAATTCTGTACTGAAACCTGTACTTGGCTACTCTTCAGCATAGTTTAGGATGTGTCTTACCTAAATGGCGCTATTTGCATTGACCCCCATGTCCACCCTGCCTTCTAGTTGTGCCCAGATTAGAATGTTCTATTCCCTACTGCAGAACCCTATTGAGCAAATCAAACTGTCTGTTCTTCATTCAGGATTATCTACAGATGATGTTCTAGTAGAAGCATGAGCAGCAGAGCAAAGCTGATGACAAATCCTTACTCCCACTCCTCAAGCCATTTATATTTCCCTTTAGAACTTGCCTGTCCTAAGACAAGTGTCTTCTATTCACAATGGCTCTCTAATTTTAGAAGTAGCTCCCTATCGCTTCGAAGACTTTTGCTGCAGTCTGCAAATCTGCAGCCAAAAAACTCATAAAAACAGCCACCGTGAACTGGATGAATAGTTTCACCACCCCTGCATTCCTAAATGTGAGAGATGAAATACAAAATGTATTTCTAAGCTATTTTTTTAGTTTAGCCTATAACAAACACTGAAGACTGCTTACAATGATTTCTATAATTATATTTTAAAAAGCTATTTGCCAGTATCAGACCATAATTTGTATTTGTTTCAGATTTTTTGGGTTCATGTCAAATGTGAGATGCTTCGGAACTGTCTTAACAGCTTTAAAATTATCCATCAGTTAAAATGATTACAGAGAATGAGTTCTAGATCCAGTCTGAATGTTCCTTGCTAACACAGACTAGCTTCAATTTTCCTAACTTGTAGTTCTAGAACGGGTGAAACTATAATTCCAGGATTCCCAATTAGCATGAGGTGGGCATTGTAATCCTTACACATTTGGAAGGCATCAGGTTGAGGAAAGCTGGTCTAGTCTCAAAAATTAATTTGGAAGCATAGAAGGCAAGTGCATTTCACCAATTTGCTTTCATGTCCTGCTTGTATGTGCACTGGAAACATCTGTCTAGCCACAGTTGCAAAAAGGATGCTGGATTAGTTAGATATCTGACCTGCAGAAGAAGGTCTCCATTAAGTCCTGATCAAGAGAAAAGAGTGATATTTACAATGGTCAGGCCATGGTTGGTTTAATTATGATTTGGTCCTAATTGGCTGGTTTTGCACAATATAGTAAGCCAAAACAAATCACAATATGATTAAGGATGAACCTCTCTGCAGTTTGTTTTTGAAGGTGTATGTTTACTGCATTATCCTTCTCCATTAATGTATCAGAACCAGCTCTTAAAATTCAGGCTTTATCCACAACTATTATGCTAATCTGTATGTCCGTGTTATCACTTTCCTTTTCTACTTTTATTTAACAATTAGTCAAATACAAAAGCTCACTGTGTAGGCAAAGTAAGCTGACAAAATGTTCTTAAGAATTCCAAATTCTCTTTATTTCACTGTAAGCTCCTCTTACCAAATCCTACAGCTAGATGAAAGCTCTCCATTCTGTACTGCCTACAAATGCTAGCAAGAGAAATGGTCTAACAGCCAAAACATTGCCCCGTAAAGAAAGGTCAGTCAGAGACAGCAGAGATAACAAAGATCAAGTGGAATAAAATACTTTAGAAAAGAGGAGCAATGTGATTTCGACATGCACCAGTAGCAAAACTTTATCTGTACTGAACAGCTAGGTTTATGCTATCTACTAATTCTTGATCTGGCAGAAAACTATACCAGTGTAAAATTTACCACCCCCATTGTGGATCCCTGTCCTGAGGGATGAGCTAAATGGTGATACTTTTGTTGACTGTGTACCACTAACCAGAAAAGGGATTGATTCTTCAAGCTTTTGTTTCTCTCCACTCACACCAAGCATTATATTCTCCCATCTCCTCAGTAGGAGAACATTGCCAATCATTGTCCTTAAGGTTCTGGGGCTGGGGCTGGGACTGGGGAGGAGGCAAATGTTGACAGGCGGCTAGCCTGTTGGGCTTAGCCATTTATCCAAACTTATTCCAGATGTCCAGGTCCAGACAGCTGACAAATACTATGAAAGGGCTGCAAGGGGAATTGGGAGGGTGCTTTCATGTGGTATTGTGCCACCCTCTCCCTCATGTCAGCTCTTGGTCAGAGTTCTTTTGAAGATGGGTTTAGTGTTCTTTTGGAAGAGCCCTAAGCCAACTTCCAGAAGAACCTGAGGAGCTGCACCTGGTAGCCAGCTGGGAGACAGCAGACCAGGGTGAAATGCCAAAAAGAAGTTTATTAAGTAAATACTAAGAGAGTTACAGAGAAAGGTATACCTATTTCCATCTCTTCAGCTTACCAGAAACCACAACAATGATAACAGATGGACCTCTGGAGCTGGCCAATAGCTGCACAGTACCTCTTCTTCCCAAGACAGAAGGCTCACAGGTGGAAGTGATTTACAATATAGTAATGCAATCCACAAAGATTGCTAAGTAACCTTTTCAGAACAGGGTGTAGAGGAATTGACAATAAATTGCACACATATTGCCTCAGCTGGTTAAGCCTTATACTGTAGGTGCAAAAGGAAAGAGGAGTCATCATCATTATCTCCTCAACAATCTTCTGTGGTGCCAGAACGACAGATCACCCTCCTACAGAGCCTGGGAGATTGCACTGTTCTCAGAGCTCCTTCAGTTCTTAAGTCAGGCTTTTTAACAGCCAGCAGGATACTTAGCCTTCTTTAAATATTCTGTCAGCTTTCTCTTAAGCAGTCTTCTTTTTCTCATTAGAACTCTGCCTTTAGATGGGTTATAAACAAACACCAATAATGTGTAATTTCAACCAAAGAAATACAAACCAATTCAGAGCTTCCTAGGTATGAATAAAAATTCAGAGTTGATCTTTTGGCTAAAGAGACCAAGTTTGTCTTTCATAACGTGGCTCAAGTGAAGAAATGAAGACTCCAGGACTTAACAAAGTAATCATCGAATGTAATTCTAAAATTGTCCTAAAGACATGGTACAAAATAGAGAACAGAGCAAAATAGTTTTCTTGAACAAAATGTAAGGCAGGGCATTTTCAGCCTAGAACTAGATATTGTCTTTGATAAGATCCATGGTTATAAGTTTATTCAAATTTTCCTAGACATGATTGTGTTTTATTAGTGAGGCTAATCCTAACATAGGTGAAATGTTACATGGCATCATTCTTTTATACAGATTTTATCTACATAACAAGTGCACATAAAATGAGGACATCTTTCTTACAAAATAGAAGTGAATGTTTAACGATATTAGTCATTATTGTTCATTGATAAGATACTTGAACATTTAAGCTAATTATAAGAGGAAATCAATCAAAACTGTTCTAACACCCCCACAGACAGATCATATAAATTGGGAAATCACATACATTTTAGACCCACATATGTGACTAAATATTACTGGTGAGAAATAAGGTATACTGATCTTATAAGCAGTAACAGGAAATTCTTTCTCAGTGCAGTATGACAAATCAGAATTGAGTCATCTGTTAGAATTCAAAATTTAATTTTAACACCTTCTCAGAGAACAAATATAATTATTTTACAGCATGTTCATTACTACAGCAATTACACATGCTGTTCTTCAAATGTATGCATATGGACACAAATGTGTCCATCTAAAGCTATGTTCCTAACCACACTTGTTTGGGAATAAATATTATTAAATGCATAGGGTTACTTGCGGATAGGCATGCAGAGAAGCAACTCTTCAAAGCCTCATGCTCAGAGACAGAGCAGAAGAGTATCTTTACCAGCCTACAGTAGCCAAGAGCTGCTGGGCTGATCCCTCCCCCGCCCCGCCACAACCAAATGGGTTGCTGAAGCACATCAGATGTCAGGGAAAACATCACTTTAACATCAGGAGAGCCAACGAAAACTTACGACTACCTCTACTATAGGCTGGGGATCGATGACGGTAAAGACATAACGACACAGCAGCAACAAGAACAAAAAGTTGCCAGGGCACGTTTGCACTACAATTACATGCAAAAGAGAAAGGCTCCATGTTTGTGTAACATTACCTAAATGAATTAACAATCATAATTGGGTAATTAAAGTAACTGCCTGGGTTTGCACTACATGCTGAACCATCAACTAGCTATAGAGACTGCATAATAGGTTAATAGGTGGTTGACCAGAATCACAGAGTTGGAAGAGGCCATTTTGGTTATGGAATCCAACCTTCTGTTCAATATAGGAATCCTAAAGTAGTTCTGGTAAATAGCAATCTGGCACTTGCTTGAGCATATCCAGTGGGGGAAGCCCCCCACTTCCCTAGGTAAATGGTTCTACTCCCAAACCACGCTTACTGCTACAGAGATTTTTCCCTCATCTCTTACATAAATTTGGAATTGTAACTTAAATCCATTACTGTGTGCCCTTTACTCAAGAATGATAGAGAGCAGCTCCTGACCTTCTTCTGAATCTCCTTCAGGTATTTGAAGAGTGCTGTCATATTCCCCTCAGACATCTTGATGTTACCCATGCCCGTTTATGTACCAAGTTCTTATGGGCACTATGTACAGCCTTCTCCTCTACAACGAGGATCCCTGATGGGGCTAACGTTCTCATGGGTAGAAGCTCTACACATTCATAGTTCATACGGAGAGCTCTTTCCAGCCCTGTCCAAATGGAGGCACTAGAAAAACATTTATTTGGAGAGTGTAGCTATTTGTAAAATTAGATGCCTTACAGTATTTGCATGGTCAATTCACTGAATGTTTGGAGGGAGCAAGTGACATCACAACAATTCTGATTCCTGCATATTCTGTAATATGAATGGCAGCTTATGCATATACAAATGTATGCATTTGTGTAGACAGCAATCCTAACTAAGGATTGCCAACTGGGAAGATTGCTGACTAGTAAGCCTAGAGCTCTATTCATACCTTCCACCAACTGCACAGTGGGAAGAACAAGGAAAGAGCCACAATCCCTCCACCTTCCATGCTGATTCATTTAACAATCTGCTGATGGTCTTACACCAACCTCCAAACCAAGGGGTCAGCTCTACTATCAAGTAGAGTGAGGCCTGAAGGAGGATCTCATGTTAATGGGATCGACTATGCCACTAGCAGTTAACTTATAATATTGGCTGCTTTATACATCATACAAAACCAAGGCTAATTTAATGAAGGCTTATTGATTAATGCCCAGTATTTGATATTGCACTTGCTAAGTCACAAATTATAATAATGCAATATTATAAGATTTGATTTAGCCAATTGTGAATACTTCTTATTGCTACCAACTTAAATCACTGTATTAATACCATTTTAATGGTCACTGTACTTCCATTTGTTTTTATTTTTAAAGTTGTGACCTACCCTGAAAATAAACTATGTGCCATCAAGTCAGTGTCAACCTTAAAAATATTTATCCTAAAAACAGCATGTAAACCTATCAAATAAATAAACAAATAAAGTGACTAATATGCATGTACCACTAAATATTCATAAGCTTTAATACCTTTGGAAAAATGGTAGGTAGAGATTACAAATGGGGGGGGGGGTGTTTCTCATGCTTTCAGGTATTCACGTAGGGGTATCTGTGCAAACAATAGAGCGACTACCTGAAGTTGAGCGGGGCACCCAAAGTCCTACCTCCGCTAGTTCATTTTCAGCAGCCAGACAGAACTAGGCGTGCTACGTACTGAAAACCTCCTATTAACTGAGATGTTCTCCTTGACCCTCACCTTAACTAAGAGGGCGGAAAGGCAGCTCTAGTCCATTCCCTCGAATGAATGGGCGATGCCTACGGAATAGCGGGACTGGGCTGTGATGTGAAAATGACGTGAAATTAACCATGCCGACCGAAGGTACCAACGCTTGCAGCCGCGCCGCTCCCTCCTTCCCGCATTCCGAGAGCCCGGGAAGGAGCTGCTGCTGTCGCGCGAGCGGCCGGGGGTGCTCCTTCCCCCATCCCTGACAGCGGGACGCGGGAACAGGGCTGCGGCGGTCGCGCCTTTCCCGTTCTGCGGGGCTCCAAACCGGAGAAGCGGGCAGCTCCAGTGGGAAAAGAAGAGTGACGCGGAGGGACGATGCTGGCGCCGGAGAGGCGCCTCTAAGCCGGACCCGGTTTTTTTCCAGCCGGCCTGCAAAGGCAGGAGCTCTCTCGGTTCCCTCCGAGCTAGCTCGACTGAGCCAAGGCTGCCGCCACCATGCTCCCCCCACCCCTTTCTTTAGCCGCCAGCCCCGTCCCCCTGCCTCCTGCTTCGGGAGGAACTGAACTGTCGTTGCACAGGAAGTAGCGGCTGCTGGGAGCACACACGGACACACACACACAACCGAGGCACACTCGAACACACTCACACAGGCAGAGGCAGCTGGTTCTGCCGCACTCTGAGCACAAGGCTTCATCCCGGCGCCGCTATAACAGGATTCCTTTACGCCCTTCTCGGAGCGGCGTCCCAGCCTCCGCAGAGCAGAGGCGGCTGCCCCGCTCGCTGGCGCCGAAGGAAAGTGTGGGTGCCGCTGCTTAACGGGAGGAGAAGAAGGGGCTGCGGCCGCGCGATCGAGGCTCCGGGAGCGCAGCCGGGGACCAGCCGCGAGGCAGAAGTGCCGGGGGCGGCGAGGACTGCAGGTTTGTGCTGCTTCGCAGGACCTCCTGATGCTGCAGCAAGGCCGGGCGGCCGGTGGCAGGTCGGGCTCTCTTCCCCCAATCCCACCTCCTCGTGAGATGGGCTTGACTCGCTCTTGAGCTCCGACGATTCCCCCGCCCCCTCCTCTGAGCGCGGTAGCCTCCTTTCTTCCTGCAAAGCCCCTCCACGCCGCCGTCTCTTTGCTGCAGTCCTCCCAGGATCTCCGCTCCCTACCCTTTCCATTCCCTTTCCCGGCTGTCAGCTCCGGCTGCTCCCTTCGCTCGCTTTTTCTCTGCCGGTGACCTTAATGGGTTAGCCTGCTTTTCCACCCTCCGCAAAGCGGCATGAAGGCTCCGGTCTTGCATCGGTGCATAAGGGGAGCGAGCGTCCCCTCCTCCCATAGTTTCGTCCCTTTCTCGACTAGCTCCCGGCCGGTGGGTAAAACGATATGTGGCTGCCTCTGATGGGAGCGTGTATGTGCGTAAGCATGTGTGTTACTTTTGTATTGAGTTTTCCGTTTAATTTAGCACGTCTGGTTTTAATTTACGCAACCCAGGCGCCTCCTGTGGTCTTCTGCACGCCACACCTTGGTCCTACAGCCGTTCATCGCGTCCCCTTTTGCTGCCTGTGAAGCTGTGGGTTGATTTCTGCCCTCATTCGTTGCTTCTTTGCACGGCTGGCTTGAGTTTGCTGCTGGCGAGGGGCAGGCTTCCTGAAAGCTAGTTGGGACCTTACTTTGCATCCGATCTCTGTGCAGCCAAGGGCTGCACTGGAGACAGAATACAGTTGCTGTCTGTAGGGAAAACGAGTGTTTTGGAATAATTAATGACAAACTGAAAAAGACTGTCAACCTTCATTTGATCCTGGCAGAGTATGTCATTGTGTTCAGATAACGTGTATTATTAAATTAACCCAGCTGCCTTTGTTCACACAATACACTGAACTGTAAATTAATTACATAGGCTGGAATCACATGATACATTAAACCACTAACTAGCATGTATGGATGCTATCCTACATGGATAATTTGTGGTTTTGTATGTTGTGCAACCCCCCCAAATTGAGTAAACTATGTTTTAATTCTCATGACTACCACAGTGGATGTACTTATAATTAAAATCTTCATCTATGCCAATCACCCATGCAACACTAGCCTTGTAGCCTATATTAGTTGTGCTATATAAGTAGAACTAACAATTCTTGGAAATGCCTTATACTTAGTACAGTAGTTGCTGATTCACAATCAGCTTTCATATATCGATAGATATAAACATATAGGCCAGGGATGTGGATGGTACTGAATTTTACAATTTTTAGCTTTTTATGTAGAGATAGATAATCTTTAAATAAATACAGGAAGATATTAAAGTGAATGTTTGGGTTACTTTATCAGTATTGTAGTCAGTGATCCTTGATAACAGTGTGTAACCAAAGATAGGGAAATCTCATTCAGGCCTTGGTGTTACGTGACATACCTGCTTCCTAATTCTCATCAGACTATAGAGAGTCTTACAATTGAACGCCCTTCCACTCAGAACAAATAAATAAATGTACAGATAGAAATACATCATAACCTGTCTGAAAGAAAGCTATAGGGCAAGCCAGTTATCTAATATTAATTTTCTAAACAAAACAATTTATGTGACAGGTGGTCTTACCTTTTTTGTATTTAGCATAGCCAAGTTGCACGGAAAGCTGTTCATTCTGGGCTCTGAAGTTTGCATCAAGACAAAAGATCATGCATTTTGGCCTCAGCTATTTTTCTGAAATTAACAATGATAAAAGTTATTGGGTTGGATCCACTCAGGAGCACAAGTCTTGTTCATTTCAAGTACTCAGGTCCCATTCATTTCAAAAACATGCCCCATTTATTCAGTGTGTTTCAAATGAGATCTAATTCACTGTACAACTTTCATTCCAAATACTTCCTTTTGACAAAAGTACATGTCTGGCAGGTTTGGGGTTTTTTTGCTTCCTCCTCTACAGGTATATGTGCAATGTGATTAATGTTGGTATTCTGTATTCCGTGTGCTTAATGGTCAGCCTGTTGTTAATGGGAAAACTTTTTGCATCATTTCTTATGGTTGGCTTTGTCACATCTATGATATAGTGTCATTGTGTGCTGGAGCTCATTTTTCTTTTAGCTGATTTGGCATATATTTTGATCTTTTTCTTGAAGGTTACTGTGGGCACAGTCTCTTGAGGCTCACACAACTAGAATTTTGGCCTAACAATTGATTTCAGGAGTTTCTGTGAATTTGTGCATTTTCATGTTTTGACTTGTTAGATTTAATCTAGTTTAATATGCTAACAGGAATGATGTTTTCTATTTTTCTACTTCTGAATTTTTAATTCTGAATGAATCTCATTTGGCTACTCTTATTCATTTGACTTTCCAAATGATGGGTGTATGGTTGTGTTTGTTGCTTGCCACTGATGGATGCTACGGTTGCAGGCAGTTAAGCAAATCAGAGAAGAAATCCTCCAAAATCCTTACATAAGTATCTGTTTCTCACTGTGTAGTATAAATGCAAGCATTGTTTACAAAAGTTTAATAAAAAGTTCTGAGAAAGGAATATTGGGAACACATTGATTGACTTAAAACTATTCATAATAATATTCTGGCATATTTGGAGTATGTTCCCTTATTTATAGAGATAATAACTTTGTGAGAAAAGCACTTTGTAGGTATTGTGGCATTACTGAATTTTGGAACATGACACAAGTAGTTAGCTAACTAGATGCCTAGAATCAAATTGGTCACTGCATGGACAAATGTTCACCATTCAGCCTTCTGTGACAATATTTTCTAGCTCTTCTAGGGTCAATCCTATTATCTCTTGGATCTCACCCATCCATACCTCTTATTTTGTCTGTTTCTTCTCTTCTTGTTCACTTTTCTGTTCTGAACTACTCTATTTCCCCATGTTTTTACAGTAGCTTCTCATTCATTTTAAAGATTCCTCAAAAGAATAGTCAGATGTCCTGGTATTCCTGTTAGCCTTAATAAATTCCTAATTCTGGCATAAAATCATTGCTATAGTGAATAAAGCAAAGGCAAATCTTTTTCTTATATTGTCTTGTTCTTTCCATTATCCATCTTAGGTTAGCTATTTGCTCTTGTGTCCCTCTGCCTTTTCTGAAACCTGCCTGTTAAACTGGCATCTCTCTCTCTCTCTGTTTTTTTTTTTTTTATCTGCGCTCAGTCGTTACCGACTCTGCAGTGACTGCTTGGACGAGTTCTTGCAGTTTTCAAGGCAATTGTTTCAGAAGTGGTTTGCCAGAGCCTCCTTCCTAGGGCAGAGCCCAGCTGGCGAGCGCAGGAGGCGGGGTTTCCATTGCTTTGCGCCCTTTTCGGGCGCGCGTGGTTTTTCGCGCTTACCGGCAACTGCTCCCGACTCTGTATATTTTTCTATTATTCTTTGTAAAGTCTTAAGTGAGAGAAATTAGTGCCATGGTTTGATAATTTGCACATTTTCTTTCATCTTGGTTCTTGAATATAGAATATATTTAATATACTTGAATGTTTTCATTCTCTAGCCACACAGCCTTTATCCATATTTATTGAAATAAAGCTGTTAGCAGTTTAACTGCTTCTTCTCCTATGGCTTCAAACAGTGGATATTTCAATACTTTCTTATATAATAACTTATTTATTGCCTGTTGTAAAGCACTTTTAAGTAGAGTCTTTCCTGAGAATATTATCTCTATATAATAATAATAATAATAATATCAATAATAATAATAATAATAATAATAATAATAATAATAATAATATGCCACCTGACTCCCAGCAAGTCTGGGTGGTTTACAATTGTTAAAAACACTTTAAACCAAAAAAACAGTACAAAAACAGCACAAGAGAAATGAACAAAGATGGCAAAGAAAACAAACCCACAGGGGAACCAAAAGGAAGAAAGGGACATCAGTTGTCCTCTCCAAAGGACTGGGCGAAGAGCCGCATCTTTGGGGCCCTTTGAAATACCAGTAGGATGGGGTATGTTCGAATCTCAGGGAGAACCTCCTTCCAGAGGGCAGGTGCTACGACAGAGAAAGTGTGCTTCCAGGTCCAGGCAGATGGCATTGTTTAATTGATGGAACCCAGAACGCACCAACTTGGCCAGATCAAACCAGCCAGGCAGATACTATATCCAGATATCTCTCTATATAACTATTTGTAGAGGTTTTCAGTACATTCTTTCCATCTTTTAACCTCATCTGACTCTTATGGATTCTTCTGTGATATCTGTCGAGTCTTCCTATAAGAAATGAAGCTAATGAAGTAGGAACCAGTAGTTCCCAGGACAGAGAGAAATGCTGTGTCAACACAGATTAGGTGCCTTCCAAGGCCACCAAGAGAATGGCCAGCTACTCTTTCACTCAGAAAAAAGCCTAGAGTTTAAACCCAGGAGGTGTAGGCTTTGGTGTATTGTAGCAGGAACATTGTGGTTTCTTTCTTGTCTGCAGTGAAAGCAGATAAATCAAATAATGCCTGAGAGTCAACTGCCAGGTAAGCCAATTCCTGAATAGGGATGAAATGTCTTGAGAGCTGAAATTTACAGCTGAGTTTGGTGTGCAATCTGACTAGTAGATTTGCCTATTCCCATATAAATCACTATGGGAAACCTTTTTTTCTGGTGAGGAAGAGGGCCATTTTGCATGCAGATGCCCTAAATGCCCCAGATAAAGCTTTTTAGGAAATGTGGCAGTTCCACCCTCCAAGGGCTTAGAGGCTGAAGCAGCCAGAAATTCAATGGAGCTCAGACATATGGAGCTACATGTTAGCATGGATTCATTTCTGTTACCTTACAGACCAAGGTTGATCCTGAAATATAATTGCAGGCCACTGTAAATTATGTACCACGGACAACTAAATTGAAAACACAAGTGTTCTCTGCCAAGTAAGCCTTCCAATCCCCTTTTTTGGTTGATGGCTAGCTCTAAAGCTCAGGGGACATCACAGAGTGCGTTAAAGCTCTATAATTCATCATCAGCAATCATCAAGAGTCTTTCCAACCTTATTTGTCCTCCCTGTGATATTTTGCAATAGTCTTAAGATTGGGTTGGCTACAGGCTCACAGCATAAATACTCATTGGCACCATAATGATATCACCTTTGATTTCCAAGCATGCAAGACTCACCATCTGTATGGCTTCAAACCCCTACCACTCAGCATGTGCACCTTTCTATCTTGCCCACCAAATATGCAGACTGTATTGATATATTTGAGTTCTGTGACTTTACAATTAATTTTAGCAATTTAAAGAAGAGAATTTGTTGCAAGCTTTATCTGCCCTTCCTCTCTACCAGCATTCCTACCTTTTTTATTAAGAAGAACTATGACGCCATATGTGTAGACTAATTACTGGTTCCTGAACTTTGTATTAAGGAATACTACCCGCTTCCCCTCTTTTCTGAATTCTTGGAATAGTTATAGAGGCACATATTTTTACCAGATTTGATTTCAAAGAGGCTTATAGTCTGATTTATATGGAAGAGGGCCATGAATATTTAATTGGGTTTGATTCTCATTATGGAAAATTTGAATATATAATTAGCTTTTCAATCCGAGCTACTGCCCATAGGTCCTCAGGTGATTTATAAAGAATATTTTTCATGATTTTTAATAACACAACTGGATGATTTGCTGATTTACCCTAAGGATCCTGCTCTTCAGACCAATCAATTCCATGATATGCCAAAGTAGAAAGTCAGTGTTGGATTATTTGGTATACAGTATTACATTTATTTAAAAAAAAATTAGATGGCTCCAATTAAGGTGGAATCCACTCTGTCTTGGGAGCCTTCTCCACTATCAGTATGTACAGAGTTTTCTCAGGTTTTGCCAATTTTTACTGTAAATTTCATTTCTAATTTTGCTGCACTGGGTGGTGGGGAGGAAAAATTCTAAGTAAAGCATTTTTGAAATCTTGGTGCAAGAGAGGCAGACCTGAATATTTGATTAATTGGAAGGGCAACTGAGATGTTGAATGTTTTGGAAGGAGTACTCCATATCTCCTTCAATAGTTCCATTTGAGTGCCCTCATAAACCTAAGTCACCTGACCACTCATGCAGTCAGGTTTCTGCACCAGCCAGCAGCTCTGACTCTGAAGGGATAGAGACTTGTTTGAAGAGGGGGGAAGAGGAATTGAATGATTGACAAGTGGCATGGAGATTGTCCTGCCCAATGCTAAAAGAGAGAGTTCTGGAATTAGGTGAATGCCTAAGAAAGAGTTACAAGTAGTAGAAATTCTCCCCCTTCCTGCTGTCCTCAAATAATGAAGGAGGAATGGTAAGTAGGTCTGAAGGGAAGGGAGATCCTGCTAGCTGAAGTGAAGTGAAATGGAAAGAGGCACATAATGTTCTTTAACCACCCATGACCAGAAGGAGAGAAAGGAAAAAACACCTGCCATCTCCAGACTGGGGTGTGGAGGGGTGAGGAATAAAACAGGGAAGGAGGTGGTATAAGGAATGAAGCTGGTAAGGCAGGAACCACACGTTCCTGGATGGAGCAAATCATTTTGTCAGCATAGATCAGGTATTTCCTGAAGCCATCAAGAACACTGCCAAGTATCCATTAACTAGGAAAGGCAGGAGGAAAAAGCCTAGAATTTAGACCCTGGAACACAGAACTATAAAATAGCTTTGACTTCCGTATATTGTAGAGAGCAACTTTTCTGTGCATATATAATGTATGTCTTGTCTGCAGTAAAGAGATTAATCTAGATGGGGTATATCTGAGAGCTCCTGTTGAATAAAGGTTGACTGTCTAGAAAACTGAGATTTGCAGCTGAGTCTGGTACAAGCCTTGCAATTCTTACCTAAACTGTAAAGTTTGCTGTGATTTATTTAATCTTCTTAGAAACATCTCCCATCACCCATTTCTTGTTATTTTCTTCTCTTTGTTAGCATTCTTGGTTTGAGTTATGTTTTCATGTCCTTTGACTTTGGATACAATTATCGTTCTGTCCCAAAGCTTTTGTCATTTATCTTTCTTTAGCTGTCATGATAGCTTCTTCTGATAACCTGTTGGAAAATTTGGGAACATTTTTTCTTCATTTTCTACAATGCCTTTTAGCTCAGGTAAGAACCTTACCTCAGGTTCTGTTTCACATAAATTAAGCATACAAAATATTTTGCTTGTATTGATCTTATATCCTTGTCCTCCATGGAAAATTTCCAAGCTATGCTTGAGATTCAAAGGCAAACTGGTGCTTCAGAGCATGCGGTGGTTCTCACAAAGCCTCTGCTTGGAAGTCCTTAAAGCAGCTGTGACTTTTCCCAGGATCTCACAGCA
This sequence comes from Python bivittatus, assembly GCF_059951505.1. NCBI lineage: Eukaryota > Metazoa > Chordata > Lepidosauria > Squamata > Pythonidae > Python > Python bivittatus. The sequence continues at coordinate 23,494,335 of NW_028277074.1, forward strand.
GTTCTTTGCAGCTGCAGTACAATCCCAGGAAAAATGTATTTAGTTTAAGGGGTGCTACATGCATGCCCTTACACTTCCTGAAGCAGCTAATTACCTTTGAATCTTAAGGGCCGCACAACCCTAGAGACTGTTCTAATTTTTTAAGTTTAACCTGTACACTTGACACCAGTACATCAAGGTTTGTTCCACAATCTGTACTTGTAAGTATCCTGGCAGGCTGGATTGTGGATTTCCACCTTCTGTTTCTTATACTACACTACACTATGCTATATCTTTTTCCAGATTCACCCAGCTGCTTCATAAGCTAATCCTGGCTACCTTTGGGAACAGCTTTTAAAGCTGTGAGGGTTTTTGCTTTCCAAGGACTGGATACACCACAGCATAGCTAATCTGTACACAGTGCTTTACTGCAGCACACACCTTCCCCAACAACAGGGTACAGATAATCCTCGCTTAATGACCATTCATTTAATGATGGTTCAAAGTTACAACAGCCTCAGAAAGAGTGCTTTATGGCCCTTAAAGCACTTATGGCTGTTGTAAAACATGCTCCCCCGCAGTCACATGGCTGCATTTCGGGTGCTTGGCAACCAGCTAGCATTTACAACTGGTTGCCAAGCCCCCAGGATCATGTAATCGCCATTTGCAATCTTCTCTGCCAGCTTCCTCAGAAAGTTAGTGCAGGGAAGGTTGCAAGTGGAGGGAAATCTCTTGGTGGTGTGCAGAAATGGAACTGAAATCCTGAAGATTTGAGCTCCATTTCTCCAGCCCCACGAAGGCTTTCTCCTCTGTCCACAGAGGGGAGGACAAACCCTTCAGTGGGCTTTAGGAATATTTGAGAGCAAAAGGGCTGCCTGCTGGGAGGATTTCAGCTCCTCATGGAGCTGAAATCCTTCAGCAGACAGCTCTTTCGCTCTATCTGCTTAATGACCTGGGAGATCGCTTAATGACCGCAACTGGGAGTGTCTGGATTATAGTCACTGAGTGAAACAATCGTGGGCATCTTGCATAATGACCACTCAACGATTGAGATTCCGGTCCCAATTGTGGTCATTAGGCAAGGACTACTTGTATTGCTCTGGGTCAACTCCACCCATCCAGGACTTGCAAGTTGCTGTTGCCACGTAAGTATATCTTTAATACTCAGTCCTTTATACTCAGTCTTTTACTACTCAGTTGAAACAAAAGTCTCAAAGTCTATAAATGTGATGGAATGGAATTATGAAGGCCAGGCTCAGGGAGAAAAACATTTTCGTACATCTCCTGAGGAGCGTGGGAGATACAAGAGGATGAGACTGGCACCTCCCTGAGGAATTCACAATGTTGTGGCTGGCATTACTTGGGAGCTGGGGTTTCAGTCTGGGAAGATTCTTGCTAGAGGTTGTAGCTAATAAACATAGCTGGACTGAATTTACATGGTCTCTTGGAGTTCCTTGGGCTAGGCCTGACAATAAAGTAGCATACAACCATTGCCTTTTTCCAAAAGTTCTTGCACTAGTTGGGCTGAGGTGCTACCTCAGTGTGGTTGTTCCTCTTCTAGTTGCTACTGAGCTCCCGGCAAAGCTCCAGGTTCCAGGCAGGATTCCCACCAGGATATGCTGCTCATCATAACTTGTGGTTCTGGCAGTTGCATGATAGTCCTCTTGCCTGCTTGTAATAGCTGCCAATCTTCAGATGTTGCCTCCACGTCTCTGTCTGTATGCCGTTTGCTTATCACCTTTCCTCCTACACACCCCTCCCCACTCTGTCTTAGCATTTGTTTTTGAAAGCTGAGAGCCTGAATGGGGTGAGGCTGCCTCTGTATGTTGGCATGTCCTTGAAAATGCCAGGCTGTGGCTCGGTTATTACAGGCAGCCGGAACGCCGGCTTGGATGCTTGTGAGTGAAGTTGTGAGTTAATGAATGAATGAGGGAAATGGGGTGAGAAGTGTTTCTGCCTGGCTATAGCTACTTTTCCTAACTTCACTCTCTCACAAAAGCAATCACTTGAACCACTAAAAGATGCAGCTGCTTTAATGCTTCAAGTGAAAGGTGCTTCATACAGGATTTTGTGTATTGTGAAGCATATCCTTTGAAAGTTTTGCACAAACCTATTATATAGTCCATTTGATTGCAGTACTGTTTAAGTAACATAAAAATAGTAGAAAGCATGCTCCTTAAACAGTTCTTATGTAACTGCACAAAATCTTTTTGCCCCACGCTGCTGTTAGAATAGCCAACGGGTAACAGATTATATCTGTTAAAGAGTATTGTTAAAATTATCTATTTCATAATGCAATGTTGTGGGGTCTTTTTCAAGAACTGCCCTATAGTATTACAGCTCCCTCAAACCTTAGTTATTGTAGGTTTTGATCCATTACGTACTTTTGAAAATCTACTCACTGAATTTGTAGAATTAGGTCTTTGTTTAGATTTCTTTTGTAGGGCATGTTACTTGGCAGGTACTGTTGCTTATTTTTGTATATCCACTTCCCAAGTACCCCACGCTCTAAACCTGCCTTTGAAAGCCCATGGTACCTTAAGGGCAAAGATGGCATGGCTACTTTTAGGAAAATGTTTCTAAAGAACCCTTCACGTACAGAATTTTAAGTTCTTCCAAGTCCTGTGTGGACTCTCTGTGAAATTGGAGCACAGCCGGCAGCTTAAAAGGTGTATGGCAGTGTTGTCCAAACTTGGCCACTTTAAGATGAGTGGACTTCAACTCCCAGAATTCCCCAGCCAGCATGGCTGGCTGGGGAATTCTGGGAGTTGAAGTCCACTCATCTTAAAGTGGCCAAGTTTGGACAACACTGGTGTATGGCATTCTTGCTTGTGAAACTCTACTATGGTATCAGAACAGCTGAGACACTGGCACCAGGACAGAAGCTCTTGGCAGGGTGCTTGGTGAGGGAATTGGGAGAGCTGAGAAGGAAATGTTGAGAGCAGAACATTACTCAAAAGAAGTCTGAGCCTTACTTTGCTCGTGTATGCTTTGCCATAAGTGTGCCTCTTTTTCCTTTTGAAGTTTTTAAAGTTCTCATGTAGTCAGTCCTGCTCCTTTTATAGGATGACTGTCACTTTCAGAACCAAAAGAGCAATCAACCATAGCAGCCTCTATAACTTCTTTAGGGCTGCCAGAATCATAGAGTGCCTTCCTTGAGGAGACCCACCAAAGCATGCTTTTAAAGATCAGCTGGCTTCTGTGGACAGCTGAGTGGGAGCATCCGCTCTCATTTTAGTATTGTCTTTTATAGGGGTTGTGATTAATTGTTGGATAATACTGTAACCCAATTTGAATTTCTTGAAATGTAAACATTTTAGATGCTTTCCGCAAACATTCAACATGCCTGGCCCTTTGCTTTCCCTGAGAAAATTAGTATGCCCTTGAGACTGTAGTCCTGTATACCAGACTTCAGCAACCTGATATCTTGCACATATTGTGAAACCCAGCTCTCTTCATCTGACAGCAACCTAGCCATGAACATCATGGCTGGGAAACATGGAAATTATAGTTGAAGGACTCTGGCTCAGGGACAGCTGTTATGCTTAACTAGTTGGAAGTAAATGTGGCATTTACTTGTGACAAAAATATAGAATTGCATTGGAATTATTTTATTGCATTTACAGAAAATGCTGTCAGGACTTTAAAAAAACAACAATACTTAGCTTTTCTATAAGCCATAGTGGCTGGGGTCCCATATAATATTAAAGGGAGTATGGATGGATTCACACATCATAGGCCTAAAACAAGCAAACTGCATTAGAATGTGAGCACCTTAGGATAGTATAATAAGTCATGATTATTGAATGATCAGGGTTCATACCACCTATTAAGCCAGAAACCATGGTTTTCATATCAACGTAGCTGAGCTCACACAACACATGAAGCCAAAAAGCAAACAAGCTCTCATTATGGTTCATTATCATGTGTGAAAGCAGCCTATGGCTTATTCATTATAAGCCATGTATTTATTAATTTAATAGATTTAAAGCCCACCTTTCATTTAGGAGTTCAAGGCAGTGTATACATAGCACTCCCTCCACTGCAGCTATTCCAAAATCTTAACCACTACACCATGCTGGCTCTCTGAATATTATATTTGAATCAGGCCTTGAAATCTAGAGAGATTAATGGGGATGGGTGGGATTTCATCTTTTATTTAAATTTTTTTATTTATCAAATTTGTATAGCCACCCATCTCACAAAAAACAGAAATCTTATGATTCTAGCAAGCAAATGAACAGTGGTTATTCATTGTGGGCAGGTAGTGAGCCTCATGGCTGCAAGATCATGAAATTCTTTCCTTCCTCCTGTATCACCATTCATACTATCTTTGGATGTTTGTGAGGAAACTTGGGAATAACTAGTAACATGAATTTGGAAAATGGACAGTCAGTACATCTAACAGAACGAAGGAGAATGTGAATTTGTTATTAGCATGTTTCAACAATTCTTGAAAAGGGATTTTGGGAAGCGGTAAGAATATATATGGAAAATATATGCACATAAGCACAGGAACTGCGTCCAAATGCCACAGTAAGTGTTTCAGGGCAAGCTAAAAGTATACCCACCTTCCCACAAAAAGTCAAGAGCTGGAAGAATGTTCTGAATATAGTTTTGATTGTTCCTTTGCTATAATGCAGTTTTCAATGCGAAATTTCTATTGCAACGGTCAGCATAGTTGCTGACACAGGAATCTTGTTTCACATTTGTCATTGCCTTTTTAAAATGTGTGTATTGACTCCTGCTTTCCCAGATGTGAAAGGTTTGAACAAAATAAAACTGGGAAGAGTTTTCATCTAATTTTTGGTATAGATTGGTAGGCTGAAGGCTCTCATGTAATGATTTACATGTGCTCTATATGCTCAGAGAAAATTTTATTTATTGGTTTTTTAAAGCTGCCCGACTCCGAAAAGACTCTGGGTGATTTCCAATATTTCAAATACTGCAGATAATTAAAAACAACCGCCCAGATAAGACAGCAACAATAAGATTCAATAAGATTCAACAGGGGCTCCACAAACACTCTAACCCTCAGCCCCCGGACCAGAGCCAGGTCTTAAGGGACTTCCAAAACACTTCAAGAGGGTAGAATATGATCTGTTATTTTGCACATACAGATTGGACAAACTTCTTTCAGCCTTTTGCAGTTTTGTTTAACAGTCCAGGCATCTCTTTTGGTACAGTTTATACACAATAATGCTGCAGTGCCTTGCTAATAAATGAGCTAGATTAAATTACTGAATTTGAGTTTAAAAGGGCTTCTTTGTTAGGAGATTACTAATCTGCTTATAGGTGTGTGATGTTCAGGTAGCAGCTGCTTAGAAAGGCATTTTCCCTTCATTCCCTCCCTCCCTCCTTCTTCGGTTCCTTCGAGTCAGTGTTGACTCCTGGTGACTGCTTGGACAAGTCCCTGCAGTTTTCTTGGCAAGATTTTTCAGAAGTGGTTTGCCCTTTGCCTCCTTCCTAGGACTGAGAGAGTGACGGGCCCAAGGTTACCCAGCTGGCTTTGTCCCTAAGGCAGGACTAGAACTCACGATCTCCTGGTTTCTAGCCTGATACCTTAATCACTACACCAAACTGGCTTTCCACTCTTTTTTATTGGGGAAGATATTCTTTTTTTAAAAAAATAACTTTATTAAATTTTAAAACAAACAGTAAAAACTAACAAGAACTGATATTAAAGAAAGTAAAAAGAAGAAAGATTAGAAAAAAAGAGTAGTAAGATCAAAAGTGCATGAAACAAGAAAAGGAGAAAAAAAGAAAAAAAGAATTGACTTCTGACCCTCCTCACAACAGTTATAAGTAGCCATATACTTCAAACTCTTGCTCTAAGTTTACAACATAACTTTCATTATTTTTATTAACCCGTATTATTTCTAATCATCAAATTCATACAACATAATTTCATTTCTTTCTGTTTCCCACAAAAGTCAAAAAAAGGTTTCCAATTAACATTAAAATTACACAGGGTCTTTTCTCGAATCAAAGCCATCAGTTTCACCATCTCAGCCAACTCCATCAACTTCACCATCCATTCTTCCATTGTAGGTAATGTATCTTTCCACCTCTGGCATATAAAAGTCTTGCTGCCGTTATCATATATAAGAACAAAGTTCTATGAGTTTTTTCCAACAATTTGTCCATCAAACCCAAAAGGAAAGTCTCTGGTTTTGATTGTATGTCGATCCTTAAAATCTTCTGAATTAAAATATGTATCTGATTCCAATTTTTTTTCGCTTTTTTACAAGTCCACCAGAGATGATAAACAGTCCCTTCTTGTTGTTCGCATTTCCAACATACATTTGCCAGGGAAGATATTCTTTAAACATTGTGTTTCTGCTGTTTAAGCCAAAGATACAGTAGATGGCCTCTTCTTCTTTTGCTTCTTACCTCTTGACCGGTATGGTGTTATCGTAACAACTCAATTCTTGCATCTTGTAACTTTCTATTGCACCAAACCCATTAAGATGCATCCTCCCTGAATGATTTGCAACAGTTCTTCCCAGATTTCTTCTCACCTGGGCCATAATCTGTTTTCTATATTTTGATGGTTTATGTCTATTCTCTCTTACATTATTTTCTTAGATTCCCCACAATCTTTGACAGCAACCCTGATTTCTGCTCAGCCCCTCCTAAGACTACTGGTTGTGTATTTTTTTTTAATAGGGCTGTGTTTCCATGACATATTTATCCATGGTTAATTTCATGTGCTTTGCTCAGAAAGCTCAATCTTCTAGGTTTGTATTTATATAACAAACTGAACCATAAACTAACCACTTGGACTGGGTTTGCATACATGCTTGGCTAAAATGCGATTAGTTAGTTTTTATTGTCTAAACACAGCCACTATGATATCATGGTTTGATGCTAGGAGAATTAGTACAAGATTCTTGCTCTCCCACTATATTTATTTGCTCTGTGGTATTCAGAAAACTATGTAGCAGAAATATAGCAGAAACCTTTGGGCATATTTGGAATTTAGGAAGGATGTAATGGGCACACTCTCAAAATGGCTGCCAGGGGAGACTAGCATTTTCCTAAATAGCTGCCAGGGTAGACATGATCAATTACAAAATATCAATGTAGCAGAAAGCATTCATTCCCAGGGACGCTCCTTACAGTCCCAGGGAGGTCTTTGTGGGTTTTGGCAAACAAATATGCCAGATGCTGGTGCTGTGCTTTGCAGTGCTGTTTGACTGGTTGCACCTTTTATTAAAAATATTTGAAAAAGCCAGGTAGGTCAGATAGCCTGGTGGATGCTAAAGAGGATGCTTGGGGCACAAAATGATCTAACCTCCTGGAAAATGCACTGTTTCATTCTGGTTGGTTAGCTATGGAAGGGCTACCAGATCTGGGCTGCAAAAATCTGGAAGACCTGTAGGTGGCAGCATAAAATTAGGGTTTACTGCATCTCTTTGGAGTCATCTATGGGTCCTCCAGAATTTTACAGCCCAGTTCTGGTAACCCTAAACTATGCTTTTTGTTTGTTCTACAATCTAGGATGGAAATCAGAGTTTCATTATCATTAAGATATGTGGTTCAGTCTTCTAAAGTTCATTAGGGAATTATGATATCTCTTATTATAGCTTAATATGTGTGTACTCTTCCTCCAAGATCAGAATCCTATTAATTAGACTGTAAGAGAATGACTTCCCAGTGCTGAATATGAATTGCTCTCGCTGAAACCTGATGGAATCTAGAACAACGCACATTCATGGTTTTGTAGTACTTCTCTAAAAATCATTTTGAAAAATTTTCTAATCTTCTGATTAAAGAGCTCCAAAACCCCCTTATGTTGGGGAAGAGGGAAGAGTCATCAAACTGTAATCTTATACCCTGAATACTCCATAAAAATACTCCATGAAAAATAAATGTATGAAATAGAATAAATAAATACATAAATACATAAATACATAAATACATAAATAAATAAATAAATAAATAAATAAAAACATTAATCATAAATTAAATACTCCATTATCTAAAGAAGATTTAGACAGGTAAAATCTTTTAGCTGCATTCTACTGCTGGTGACTTCATCAACCAGTCTTTGTTGTTGCCAATAAAATGAAAGTGATTTGTTGTTGCTTTTTTCTGGGATATTTTTTTCGACTTCCTAGTTTGCCTCTACCTTTGCTAATTCCTTGTAGTCTCTCATCCAAATGCTAACTGGGTAATATCCTGCTTAGCTTTTTGAATCAACTTGGCTAACTGCTGCTTCTAAATAAATCTAGGGTTGCACTGAACTAATCTGAAACATGGAATGTTCAATCCAGTTGTAAGAGGCAGAATTGTGCATTATTACTTCTGTCTCTACAATAACTGATACTTACTGTATGGCATCATTACCTCTTCTTGCCAAGCGGTATAAAATCTTGGCATAACAGCACAGTTGGATGATACTTTCTTTTTTGTTCCCCTTAGCGTTGCCAAGAACATTTTCATCCTCTGCTTTGCAGCTGACGATACAAAAGAACAACTTCGTGCAAGTCAAAATCTAAGGCTTTTCTGAAGAGGAGGAAAACATTGAAGACTGGGTGCTTAAAAATAGCCTTAATTGCTGTTTGGTGGGGCGGTTCAAAAGAATTTTTAGTTTTGCCTTGAGATAATGGTATTGACTGGTGATGTTGCGAGAGATTCACTCATTGCAGTTATTTGAAGTGTGGGATACTGTCATTCTTTCCTGTAATGTTTCAGTGAATGTTTGATAACGTGCATCAGTTCCATTCCGTACATCTTGTTAAATTACTTATCGGAAAATTGTGATGGGGGTGAAGGTATTTTGGTTTTTTAATTTTCCTTTGCTGCTTGTTCTTTCAAAACGGGCAGTGGTTTTGAGTGCAAACTATATATTACAAACATTTATAATGCTGGCCTGCAAAGTAAGGCCTTTCTAAGGGTTGGTTTGAGAAAGGGGTTAAGAGACCAAACACCAACTTTTATGCTTGCAAAGTAACCTACCAGCGTTCCATTTGGGGTAATATCCTTCTGCCCATTTCTGCATCTTCATTCCCATTGATACTGGCAACTGAAGAGAAATTTCCATTTTGGGTAATATCCTTATATCCATTTCCTTAAGGGCCAGTGTGGCCCAGAGATTTCCATCCACAATCCTAAGGCAACCATTCTACCAGTTTTGCTTTTACTGGCAGTCGCAGTTGGAAATGTTATCTGCATGAACATGCATGCACAGACGATTAGGAATCAATTCGATTTTGAAGCAACTGTGCAAGGCTTCTGGGGAGTGCAGCTACTTTAATACTTCATATGCCAGTGAACTTTGCAAAGTGCCCCTTCTGATATTTTGTTCAGCCCTAATAGAGTCAAGCAACCATATGTGCATCTTTGATATATACAAATAGCCAACTCAGTTGTCTGTAAGCCAATTGCTATTTAGCTGAAATGGCCCCATCCAATACTCTTGAGGCGGCCCATCAGCTGAGTTTGTAAGAATCTGCTCCTGTACATTTTTAAAAAAATGTCCAGATGTGGATTAACTTCCTTCCAGAGTTACAGTTAGCTTTTAATGTTATGTTTATTTTTCTATTTCAGAATCTTTCAGAGAGAGGGGAAAAAATGAACTTTTAACAAAGGAGAATCTCAGAGAACTCAACTAAAGACTTAGCATGCTCAGTGGGTGGAAGGATGGGTGGTTGTGTGGGGCTAGAAATGGGAAAGCAAAAAAAGGAGGAATAGAAGCCTCCTGGAAGAAAGCATCCCCTTGGTTGCAGATCTCAGTTACTGGATTTACAACAAGTGCAATTTATGGCAGTAGTTGTCTGCATTTTGATGTTTATCTGAGTTCTTGTAGGATTCTCAAGTCTCATGAGATCTTGGATCATCTCATTCCCAAGATGCTGTAATTTTACAGGTTTGGGGTATTCTTGCCCTCATTTTTGTAAGATTTCTGCTTTCTTGTATGAGACCCCATATAATTTTGGCTCTCCAATAAAAAATTGTGTAAAGTCTAATCCAAAATGCAAGCACCTCATGAGTTTTGACAATCTCATAAAATAGCAAATTTATGACTTTTATTTGATCATGAGTGCCCATCGATGTCATCTACAGGAATCATGGATTCTCTGACAATGTTAAATGTCATGTTGCTGATTTGTAGTCAGAACAGAGCTAGATGGATCAAAAGCAAGTTGTTCTGCCCCTGTACATTTTTTTAAAAATGTCTTGATTTAGATTAATTTCCTTTCAGAATTGCAGTTAGCTTTTAATGTTATGTTTATTTTTCTATTTCAGAACTTACCTTTGGTATATGACAAGTTTAGGGTAGCAGCATGATTTATATATCTTTCAAATAACATTACTTTGCTTTCCAGATCTATAATGTAGTGTCTGCTATTTCAGTTAGCTGAAGTTCCTCTAAAATGCCAATTTTATGACTCTGAAGTACTGGGCATTTTCTTTGCCTAGTCTCCTCTAATGCAATACTCTCAAAGATAATTCAGTAATAATTTTGGATGGAAAAGGAGCGGCAATGAAACTAGCACCCAATCTTCGTGCTTTAGAAGATAACTCCTTAACAACTCAGCCTATGGACAGATAAAAAAAGAGAAACATGTAATCTCCCAGGCATTTAGCTCTGTTATACTTCCTTCCTCCCTTCTGGCATACAGTTCAGAGCTCCTGATCATATTTAGATTAGGGTCTAGATATTGCTGTATCTCAGTGGATCTTCAAAGACTTCACTTATATAGGAGATTGCCAGTTCAGTACCTTGAACGGGGGACCAAGAGAGAGGGAAAACCTCTTTGGAAACATTTCAGTAAAGCAGTCTGTCAGATAATAGTTGTATTATAATTTGTTACTGAATTCCTCTTAGGAAAAAGAGAACAGAGAATGCATCCCCCCTTGGGTGCATTTCTGTTCAGCAAACTCTAGCAAGGCTCTTGACTCTTCTGTTACATGTGCATTGACCTACAGGTGATGTAATGAAAGAATCACATAAAGCTTTGTTTGGTATACAACTCATAGACAATGTTTTATCTTTGGTCTGTCGTGCTGCTGGTTCCTCATTTATCTGCACCTTTTCCTCAAGTTCTCTGTAGACTTCTCTAGACAATCTATAATTTTATTTTGCTATATCAATGGAATTACATTAAGCTATCTTAAATTAAGATAGAGTGGTGATTTTTCAGGCTGAAGTACTCAAGTATTTTTATTGCCATGTGTTTCGTTAGTACTGTTCCAAATATGCTAGGAGAAGTTTGGAAATTGACTAATTTTGAAGCAGTGGCCCATCTTCATTTGATAGTCATGATGTATATTTCCTGAAGTATGAATCAGCTACTGTGGTTATTCTGTAAAAATCAGTTTGCTGTGTAGACAGGAGCATCCACAGGAGGGCTCAAAAAACCAAGGTGGCAGGTATTTGACCCTTCCCCAATACCCTTTCTAGATAGGTTGAATATATAAGGCTAAACTTCATTTTGTGATAAAGCTTATATGTAATTGCCCCCAAATTTAGGTAGTCCTGGTGCCAAATTTCAATGGTGTACCTAGAGAGAGCTCCAGGGCATGCAAAGAAAAGTGGGTGGAGGGTTAGGTGCCACATATTCCCCTGAGTCTACAGGTTGCCTCTCTTTGCATTAAACCAGTACAGTGGTACCTCTACTTACGAACGCCCCTACTTACGAAATTTTCAAGGTACGACCAGCTCCAGCCCCAAAAATTTACCTCGATGTGTGAACTCCGCCTCAAGGTACGGCCATTTTTCCACCCTGACACATGGTCCGTGGCCATTTTTCCATCCTGACACGTGGTCTGCAGCCATTTTTCCGCCCCTGACATGTGGTCCGCGGGCGTTTTGCTGCCCCGCCGCGCAGCGCGCGGGCGTTTTGCTGCCCCGCTGCGCCCCTAACGCGCGGCGCGCGGGCGCTTTTCCTCCCCTGACGCGTGGTCTGCGGACGCCAGAACGGTAATTACATTGAATCTTATGGGAAAATTTGCTTCAGGGTGCGACCAAATTCGGCGGGCGGAACGGATTAACCGTATTTACATTGAACCTTATGGGAAAATTTACCTCGACCTGCGACCAACTCGACTTGCGATCAGAGTCACGGAACGGATTAAGTTCGTAAGTAGAGGTACCACTGTATATGGTTGATGCTATCAAGTATTAGAGTTGTATACAAACTCAGTTCTTAAGGTATGTTTCTAACAAACTTTTCCAGGAACAAAATGCTATGATGAAAAAGAAGAGAAAGACACATTTTTCATGGCAAAAGCACTATTGGAAAGCTGAAAGAACAAATCTATAAGTCTCATCTAAGTATTTAAAAGTCTTTAGTATACATTCCCATTTCCTATGAATTAGTTACGTTTTGTAAAATATAGGGACATAGCCATAGGTTTTCATAATGACTCTGTGATAAAAGCAAAAATGTGAGTGATGTAGAATTTTAACATGAATTCCACTTTGCATGATGTGAAATAGTGGCCAAGTTCACATATAACACTAACCAGTATAGTATAGCTCTTATAGTTAGTATAGCTAGCATAGCATCATACCAAGCCATACATAGTATATGAATCTATATCATATCAATGGCATATAAAAGTTAGCTGAAGTTCCTCTAAAATGCCAATTTTATGACTCTGCAGTACTGGGCATTTGCTTTGCCTAGTCTAAACACATGGCAATAAAAATACTTGAGTACTTCAGCCTGAAAAATCACCACTCTATCTTAATTTAAGATAGCTTAATGTAATTCCATTGATATAGCAAAATAAAATTATAGATACATATCAATGGCATATAAAAATATGTTCTGCATATATTTTACAGAGCTCTTCAAATATTAGATTACTATACACTGAGAAGTGGAAAAAACATGATAGAAGAAGGCAGAGGTAAAAAGAGGTAAACCACGTCCATATTGTTGCCAAGAAAACTATGTGTGTATTAATGTGTGTATAATTTTGGGCAGCCTTTATGCAAAGGCTGTGCTTCATGCAGCTCAGCATTTTTGTATAGTGACATTCTCTGTTAAATCAGTCTCTTATTTCTGTTATATTGATGGCAGTTCTTGCTTACACCTGATCCTTGTGTAACTAGTGCAAGGTAGAGTTTCTTACACATTGTTACGTAAAATGTCAGCTTTTAATGATCAGAGTTATATAGATATGGCTTTTAAAAGATGCTGAAACATTGATACAAAATAGATTAAATTAATTATATATAATCTATGAAACATTATTTCTATTATATTATAGTCTTTTGCAAATCCTGTATTCCATTATATTTTCATCAGGATAGTACAAAAGCCAGGTAGCACCTTTTTTGAGTTAATCTGTGGCTTGTACTTCAGTCTCTGTACAGATCAGAGCTATTTCACCTGCAATGTACACTTAACAAAAGTGTGACTTTTAAAAAAATGGTATCAATTATGTAATGTGTACTTTTGTTCTCAGATCCACCTCCACGAGCACAGATGACAAATGAGCAGATTGGTTAGGCGCTGAGTGCTGGGCAGAAGTGCTTGCATGCCGGAACCAGCCTATTATTTGCCTGTTTGTATGGTGGGTTGTGATGGGGCCCTTTGACTTGGGGGAGGTTGGGAGAGCGTCAGCATGATGGATGTTGTAATTAGGAAGAAGATAGGCAATAACATCATTGTGGTGATGGGGATGGGGAGATATGGCAGGAGACAGAGGGCAGGCCACTCTTGGGGAAGCCCCAGTGTTTACTACTGATGCTGTGTTTTAGCCCCCTGTGTTCAACCCCAAGACCTGGCCATCTGAACTTTGGTGAGCCTGGGTTTAGCCTGCCACTGCTAAATGCCAGATCAATCTGTAAGAAGGTCTCCCTCATCTGTGATGTAGGGAGCTCATTTGTTGGCACAGGGTCAAGTATCATCAGTATGCTGATGATACCCAGTTATATATCTCTGGGCTATCCAAGTGTTGTTGTTGAAGTGCTTTCCCAGTTCCTGAAAGCTGTGCAAGCTTGCAAGGTGGGGTAGAACAAGTTTTGACTCAACCCTGACAAGATTGAGTGCCTGTGGGTTTAGGGCTCCCTGTATCAAGTGATCTCCCATCAATAACTGTGGATGGGATAACCCCTCCTCCCCTAGCAGAATTGCTATGCAGTCTGGGGTCCTCCTAGACTCACAGCTCCAGTTCAAGGAGCAGATGGCTGCTGTGGCCAGGGCAGTCTTTGCACAAATACATTCTGTGTGCCAGTTGTGCCCATTCCTAGATTGGGAAGCTCTGCTCATGGTCACTCATGCCTTAGTCACTTCCCAGTTGAACTATTACACTATACAAGGAGCTGCTGTTGAAGAGCACTCAGAAGTTTTAACTGATCCAGGATTCAGAGGAACATGCATGTAACACCATTGCTACATGAACTGTATTGGCTCCCAGTAGAGCTCCAGTTGCAATTTCAAAAAAGTTTTAAAAAGCTTTAAAAAAAAGTTTAATTTTTTTTTTAAGTTAAAAAAAAAAGTTCAAAGTGCTGGTTGTCACCTTTAAAGTCCTCCATACCATGGAGCCAGGTTACTTGTGAGGCTGCTTATCTGTGGTGGTTTCTGCACATCCCAAGAGATCTGGCAGAATAGGCATCATCTCAGTGAAGCAATGCCACCTGGGGGGTCCTGGGAAGCATGCCCACTCTGTATTGGTGCCTGTTTTATGGAACAATCTCCCCCCTGAGATTTGGACAGCTTTGACTCTGTTGGCCTTCTGAAAGGCCATGAACACCTGGCTTTTCCCCAGGCATTGGGGCCAGGATGTTAATGGAGCCTGATGTGTATAGGTTTGTTGTGCTGGTAAGGAGATTTTTAAAGTGCTCTCAACTTGGTTCATTTTAATTGATTTTGATTGGAGATTGTGTTTTTATTTTCTCTTTGCTGCCCAGAATTCCACTGGCTAGATAGGTGGTCAAAGAAATTTGTTTAGTTTGCTTGTTTATTTGTTTGTTGATATGATTTGTTCAAGTATTGGTTTGGAATGTTGTGTCAACCCAAGTTATTGTGATTTGTAAACAGTAATTTGTGGCTTAGCTCAGTGAGTGAACCTAACCTAAGTCTCTTGTTCCCAACTATTATGTCCACAAGCATATTTCTTTTCATCCCTTTTCTGTCCTGGGCTTTATATTCAGTGACCTTTACTGATGAGTCCACCTTCATTTCCTGTCTATAATACCACTTCTTATCCTCTCTCCTTTTTAGTCTGCATTTACCTATTTCTTGGCTTCCTGTATTAAGTCTATGTAAGCTGTAGCATGGTCTCCAGCTGAACATCAACATTCTTCTGAGCCACCTATTCTGAGCACCATAGAAAAAGTTGGGTTTGCAAAGAATCTGTGGGTTTATTATGTACCATCTTTGAGACCTTAGTTCTTACCAATAAATCAGCCAGGGTACTAATCTCAAGTTTATATCAGCTTTCCGTTTAGTACAGCTGTGCATTTTACTAATAGAATATAAGAATTAATGGAAGGGGTTTTTTTGCATCAGAAGCATTCAAACACTGAAAGAACTAGAATGGGAGAGGATAGTCTTTTATTATTATGCAAAAATATTTGGATATTTTGATGAATATGTCCTTACTAGTACCAGTCCAATTGATTTTCTATCGTTCTGTTTTTCTCCCATGCTCTTGGCTAATAGACCAGTGTTTCTCAACTTCTTCAACTTTAAGATGGGTGGACTTCAACTCCCAGAATTCCTCAGCCAGCATGGATCAGTGATGCTCATGGTGTTGAAACAAATAAGTTCCAGAACTGAAAAATTTTGTGATTTGTTTTTTAAAAGCTGTCACCTTTTAGTTTTTTTTTTAATTTAGCGTTTATTGCATCAGAGTCACTATGCTAACCTGAGGTGATAACTTCAGTTTAGTTAAACATGTGTTTTGGAGGGACTGTGATTATGATAAAGGTTCAACTCTGGAAACGGGTGGGGTTTTTTTTTGGTAGTCTCTTGAAAATTAGTTGTTTGTTTGCAATGAAATTAAAATTTCTACTCAAGTGATGCTGTTTCACATTCATTCCATTAATTCGTTCAAATGTATTTGTTTACTGTTCCAAGTAGTATTTCAAAGCTATTTCTGGGTAAGTGCTAGAATTCCCTGAAGGTATGCATGGAGATGCTACTTTTCATCCCCAAAGGACCCTGAATAGCATGGGTCCTTCTTAGAAATATTAGTTTCCATATGAAGCTACTGTCTCCACTCCCACATTGATAGTTGGGCAGGATCCTGTTTCAGGTGTATATTGCTGTGGAAAATCTGTTAATCCCATATGTCTTTTCTAAGGTAAGCAGGATGGCTTTATTTTCTGTAAGCATTTTCAGCTTCTATTGTGCAGGTGACAAATCAGTTCTTGTGGGCTGTTTCGCCACGTATCTTAATGGCTGGCTGTGATTGAAATGGGTTGCATAGGGACTCACTGTTGGAGCAGCTGTTTGTTGTACCTAGACCACAAGATAGTGACTTTTAATTTGGAATGCAAAGCAACCTAAGAACTGCTAGAATCAGAAACCTAGAAGCCGTCTAATACAAGGCAAGGCCAGGGGCTTGGAGTAAAGGGGAAAGGAGCAGTTGAAGATAAAGCCAGAGGAGTTGGGGAGATGTTGAGTGATAAGGGACTTGCGTTTTTAGACCCAAATTTGCTGTGGTTAGTTTGGCTTTGAGGTAGCCGGGAAAGTCTCACTTCTGGCTTCTGAGGCTGAAGATATAAAGGGAGGTGTGTCCAGGGAGCGATGGGAAAAAAACTTCAAGGAATAACTTACTGGGTTATCCTCACAGTCAGATTCAGATATTAAGGATCTTGGCAATGGTTCTGCTACACTTTTTCACAAGGTGGCTGACTTGGAAGGCTGCTATAAGTAAACTCATCTTTTACTTCTACCAGCCATTTCTGATACAGTCTCTTATTTCTTCTATTAAAAATTAACTGACTTAAAACACAAGGCAGATTTTAATATCTAATCGTCCTTATCTTGATTCTTCCTCCAGATTTCATTGATGATCTCAGGAGCTTAAGACTGAACTATTCCTTCTCTTTGGGATCTCATTGGTAAGATGAAGTGCCAAATTCATATTTTTTTGTTGTTGTTGCTTTTCTGAGCTTGCCTGCAACTACCTGACAAATTAGCTCTCTTACAGAGCTGCTACTGAAATTTTATTCTGTGTGGTTGATCTTTTTCTCCTTCCTTCAGCTTTCTGCAAGTCTGTTGCCATTTCCTATCTTTCAGCCCTGAGTTTATTCTTTGTCTTCTGCTCTGGGTTATTTCAGCACTCCCTCCCTGATCTCAGCCAAAAAAGATTAATGGCAATAACAGCTTGGTTCAACATTTTTCCAAACCAAAACCAAATAAACCACATTGTAGCTTATTTGCTGATGGTCTTTTGTCCCTGAGGTTCTTTCAGGGAAAAAAACCTAACTAGTCTATTTTGGATTAATATTTCTCACTAACTATTGGCTCATCCTGGGCAGAAAGAAGTTTATAGTCTTCATATTCCAACGGAGCTTTACTTGTAGTAGGTTTAGAAAACCTGTGGCATTCTTGGTGTTGCTGAACTACAGTTCTCAGCTGCATTGGTTGGGTGTTGAAGCTCAGCAACAGGCTGCCCTACCTTAACTTTAGCATGTGTATCATTTCTGGTTTTGCCCCGGACCTTTTTTCCCCTTGGTCCTACTTTCTTCTTTGCACTTGTATCCTGATTGCTTTTTTGATCACTACTCCTAGTGTCTGATTTTTTCCAGATTGCTGGCATTCATCCCACCCTGACATCATATTAAAATAATCTGGCCTGACTCCTGAAGTCAGAATGTATAAGCATTTGCTACTGCCAAACAACCAATAGAAGAACCAGGTAAAGATTGAGAGAATGGATTGGTTGGCAACAAAGAAAATGCAGCCACAGAGTACAACTTGTCCTCCAACTGCCTATCTATCTGGAAATAAACCATTTATTGTGAATCTGTGGAGGTCTTTTTCTTTCCCAGTTGGGAGGACCATGGACAGGAGCAAAGGAGGATGTCTTTTTCACAGTCCTTTAATTCTGTGAGCTTGGAAAGACACTGAGAAATGCCTTGTGCTCTTGCTATCATAGCTGCAGTGATGGGTAGGGGAAAAAGTTTGTCTGTACAGTATTTACATGAGTAAGAAAAGAGTCTTGAAAAAAAGGAATGCTACACAGGCCCTTAGAAATCTCTTCCCAGTCCTAGAAAACATGGAGAATTAAACTGGTAACATGCACTTCTATTGAAATAAGTACCACAGACTTCTCCAGGATTGCAATCCGATGTTTCACAATCCACCTGGATTGCATCCAGTGTGAGTCCATGACCAATTGGCCAACTTGTCCTACAGAGCATGATGATCATGCTTCAAGTTCTATTACCTTTATTTATATTGCAGTCTTTGCAGTTAACAGCCATCTAATAGTAGGGATTTTTTTTTTCTCGCTAGATCTCTCCAGCTGCCATTAAAGAGATGGGGTTGAAAACTGATTTTTAAATATTCATTTGCAAGACTGATGATGATTGCATATGCATTCAATTTTTAGTTCTAATTTTTTTTTTATTTTCAGCAACTAATAGAAATGCAAACTTGGTTATGAGGGCAATATTTTCTCAGAACAGCTAAACTTCCAAACTATATTTTGAACTGTGATAATAAATAATGCTTTTTAAAGTTTTACCCATATAAATTCACCAATAGTTACTGTGAAGATTTTCATTTTAATCTGGACTGCAGTTGTTTTGATTATGAAAAAACAGAAACACTTTGATAGATGAAAAACCACTACTAATTTTAATAGGCTTGTAGGTTTCTTTTTTTGAATTATCTTTAATACAAGGATGTATAGAAGCACAGAAGGATACACCATTTTTATGTGAGAGAATGTAGATTGTTACTTCTAGGATGAATAATACACTTTAAAAAAATTAATGCCAAGTTCATAGTGTTGGCATAGATACCAAACTTAAATATCCTTTGCTTATCTGATTTGGAAAGGTACATAATAAATTTTCCAGGAATGAGGGCCAAAGAGGATTCAAAGGCACTCATCCTCATAAGGCTATAGGGAAAAAACCAGTCAATATTGCTTATAGAGGTTGTTGTTTTTTTTCTTTTAAATAATTAAATTGAACAAAGACTGATCCTTAGAATGTCTTTTCCAAGCTAATGTTTTCCAGATGTGCTGGATAGAGATACCATTATCCCAGCATGCC
Source organism: Python bivittatus (assembly GCF_059951505.1). Taxonomy (NCBI): domain Eukaryota; kingdom Metazoa; phylum Chordata; class Lepidosauria; order Squamata; family Pythonidae; genus Python; species Python bivittatus. The sequence continues at coordinate 23,513,515 of NW_028277074.1, forward strand.
AGTGGATATGCTGGTTAGGGATAATAGGAGTCGTAATCTAACATCTGGGAGAGCGTATAATTGTGAGACTCACTTTGGATGATCATATACAGACAGGAATCTTGAAAAAGAAAACCTGGTTTATAATCTAGCTTTTATTGAGACTCACAGTCTCCTGGTTTCTAGCCTGGACCCTTAAGTACTAGATCAAAGTGGCTCTAGATAAGCGCAAACTGTTGTTTTTAATTACTGTTTTTCTTCAGCCAGTGGTGGTAAACTCAGCTTCACTTGGCATTGGCATTGTTTGGCAAAGCTAATCGATTTTCCACAAATTCTCTTCTGGCTCATGATGTTGGTTCATATATGGTAGATTTTCTTATTGCTTTCCAGAACATTTCTGTAATACTCTCTCACTGTTTATGCACTTTTAAGCATTTGCCTTTCAGTACTGCTTTCTGGACGGTGCATGACACTTGTGTACTATGCAGTATGATGCTGGGTTTGTATTAGCAATATTAGTGTATTAACTCAGATCATTATGACACCATCACTGTTCTAATCAGGAAAAAACCTGATGGGAAAATCAACAGGATACTCTTGCTTTCAATTTAGGCTTTTACATTTGGTGTCATACTTACCAAGAAAATGAGTTTGTTTCTCTTACGGTTGCAATGTTCTCCTTTCAGATATTTTTCTAACATTTGATGTATTATGACAGCAGCTATAGTCCTCCCCAAAGATTATTCAGAAAACAAATACAGGGATTGTAGTTATATTCATTGGTCACTTACTGGGGAAACAGCAGGATAATTAAACTTTTATTCTGATGAGCTTGTATCATACCAAGATAAGAAAATATGCATCAGTATCCCTTTAAATAATGAAATGTCATACAGTCTTGGTAAATATGATGGATATTCACTATGAGCTATTCACTTATATATACAGTATTTCTATTAGCTAGTCAGTTCTCTTTTTTCCTGATGGATCAGTGGTCAATTAATAGATCATGCATGTGTTTAATGTTAATATTCTTGCTTATATAGCAGTCTAGCATATGCATGCTCCCCAATATATACCATCTTATGTTTATCATAGGTTACTCTGTAGACCAGTGTTTCTCAATCTTGACAACTTTAAGATGCGTGGACTTCAACTCCCAGAATGCTGGCTGGCGAATTGTGGGAATTGAAGTTCACATATCTCCCTCTAAGTTGCCACGGTTGAGAAAAACTGCTGTAGACCATTCGCAATGCAGCAAGCATCAGATAGAAATAAAGGAAGGAGAAGGCAATCAATTTGAACAGATAGCTTTCAGATTCAAAAGAAGGCCTTTGAACATATTAAATACATCAAGGTGTGGAATGCCCTTAGAAAAATGGAAATCTCATAACATTTTATTGTTCTCATACAAATCTATACACAGGACAGAAAGCCACAGCCCAGATGGAACATGATGAAACAGACTGGCCCTAGGTCAGCAAAGGAGTGAGACAAGGTGGTATATTTACACCTTATTTATTCAATCTGTATGCTAAATATATATTAAAGGTTGGATTGGAAAAAAATGAGAATAATATTAAAATTGGAGGAAGAAACATCACTAACTGGTGCTATGCTGTAACACTACTTTGAGAGCTAAAAATGATTTGCTGGCTCTAATAATGAAAGTCAAGGAAGGTAATGTAAGTAAAATTAAATATAAAGAAGAATATTAGACAACAGGTACAGCAACCAGCCTTAGAATTGACAATGAAGATATGATTTATTCATTTATTTACTTATTATGCTGCCCGACTCCCAACACTCTGGGTGGTTCACCTGTAAAAACATTTAAAAAAGAAAAAAATACAATAATAGAATAAAGGAATAAAAGATAGCAAAGATGACAAAGATGACAAAAACCAGACAAGAATGAAAAAGAAACAAACTCACACAATCCAAAGGGGGCCTCACTCTTACAAAAGACCCTTCGAAACACCAGCGGGGTGGGGGCCATCTGGATTTTGGAGGGAACTTCATTCCAGAAGGCAGGTGCTGCTACAGAGAAGGTGCATTTCCAGAGTCCCAATAGATGACATTGTTTAATTGAAGGAACCTGGATCGCACCAACCCTGCCAGGTCGAATCAGTCAGGCAGTTACTATGGAAGATTGGTGGTCCCTCAAGTAAGCAGGCTGTATGCCATATAGGGCTTTACTGGTAACGTCCAGCACCTTGAATTACATCTAGAAGCAAACTGGCAACTGGTGCAGCTTGCAAAGCAGAGGTGTTACTTGGGCATACTGAGGCATGCCCATCACTGCCTGCACAACTGCATTCTGGACCAATGGAAGCTTCTGGGTCGTCTTCAAGGGCAGCCCTATCATTTCAGTAGTCAAGCTATGAGGTGACCAGGCTGTGAGTGACTGAGGGGCCTTCCAATCTAGGAAAGGATGCAACTGGTACACAAGATGAAGCTATATAAAGGCCTTCCTGGCCACAGCTGCCATTTGCTTATTGAACAGGATCCAGGAAGATACCCCCCCACACACACACACACAGATTGTGCACCATTTTTGAATGTGGAAGTGTAACCCCATCCAAGGTCAGACAGAGATTGAACATCCCCAGATCTGGATGGCCTAAACAACCACAGCCACTTAGTTTTGGTAGGATCAACTTAGAGACAGATCCTCCCCATCCAAACTTGCACAGTCTCCAAGCACTGGGGCAGAACCTTAATAGTCTCCCTTGGCCAGCCTGAGGTCAAGATATATGATTGGGTATTATCTGCATACTGATGATAACGATTCCCACATTGAAGTGGTGATAACTTCTGTCTTTTAGGATCAACTATCAACAGTAAAGGAACCAGAAGTCAATAAATAAATTACAATCTATTGCTTTGTAAGGCAGCAATGAAAGCCACGGAAAATATATTTAGATGCCATGACACATCTGGACCCATGATCAGAATCATGCAGGCAACAGTTGTCCCATTGCATTCTATGGAAACAAAAGTTGGACATTAAGGAATCTAGTTAGAAAGGATATCAATGATGTTGATGTTGGAGAAGATAGCCAAGAAAACAAAAAAATGTATCAAAGACCAAATCAATCTAAAGTTCTCATTTGAGGCCCAAATTATCAGGCTGAAATTATCATATTTGGGACATAGTATTTGAAGACCTATCTCTCTTGAGAAGTCTATAATGCTGGAAACGGTGCATGGAAAGAGAAGAGGATGATCAGTTAATGGACTTGATTACCATGGTGATGGGTTAACTGTTGGGAAGTGCCAGGTTGGGGACAGTTCATCCTGGAGAAGTCTATTTTAAACAATTTTGGACAGCCATTTGTCTGGGTTGGTCTGAGGATTCCTGCCCTGGGCAAGTAATTGAAGTAGAAGACCTCCAATGTCCCTTCCGTCCCTATGATTCTGTATTTCTGTTCTTTATATAAAGACACAAAGCTCTTTTCTCAGGACCATACTCCATGAATCTGATGAAGCAAGTTTTAATCCATGAAAGCTTATGGTATAATATGTTAGTTACTGTCATGGGTTCTTTGGATGAATCCTTTTCTAAAGATGAGGAGGGGAAAAGGTTCACAGAACCACCCTCAACTCTTCAATGCTGGAGTCTGACCCCAATTGGCACATGGCCTACAAGCTGGTGAGAGCATCAACCACTGCACTAAAATGCAAAGGATGCCAGATTGCTAGGAAGAAATGCCTTGGGTGAAAAAAACTTAGTTGGAAATAAGTTATTACTGTACTTATTTTAGCTCAACCTCTGCAAATAGCTATGAGTAATGCCAACAGTCCTTGTGTGGGGCCAGAAACTTCCAGTATTTAAGTGTCTGCCTGATAACTTCTTTTACAGTTGTAATTTCTAGAAATCCTGACCCTTGTGTAGACCTGACCCAACTTGCTGTGTTGTCTAGACTTCAGTTGCTAGTATTACTCTTTTTGTCTGGAGCCCTGGACTAGATCTTGAAAATGATTTTGCCTCCTGATTTTACAGGTTTTTGACCTGGTTTGTTTGACTATTCTTAGCGTATCATTTGAGATTGTGTGCACCCCATTTACTCTTTAAACTGCCCCCAGGCTCTTTATTGATTTTTGCTGCTGTTGAGCAAGTGAAGATCCTTCCTTAATATGTCTAAATGGATAGGTCACTAACAAGGAAAGTAAGGTAATAAATTAGAACGTATGTGAGGACAGGGAAATGACCAGTTAGCATTTTAAAAGAATTTTTAAGGAATAAAGTGCCCTTGTGTGTGCAAAAACATGTAACATTGAACTATATAAGAAAATGAGAAATGGACATATGTTTATTAGTGTACATCCCAGATTGCCTCCACATGCATGTGTATGCACAGATGCTTTGCTTTGCTGGCCATCCCAATGGCAGTATCATCTGTGCATGCACAAAGCACACAGTCTTTCAGAGGGTGTGGCTGCTTGAGTGCTTTGAGGATGGTGGCTATGTACCAAGATACAGTACATAGTTTTGGACTAAAGTAGTCAACAGAATATAGAAGATGCCCCCAGTCAGTTGCTGGTACACTTTTTGGAGTGTGGAAAAGTTTCTATGGTGTGTGAAATAGTTGAAGTGGCTAAGCAGTATATCAGTGAATGTATGGTTGTTAAACAGATTGTTTGCCCCTTTGAAATCCTGTTAAATCTTCACATAGAGAATGAAGTTATGAAATTGAATGATTAATAGTATCTCATTAATATATAATTGTGAGAAACATTGCTTTGGATAGTTTGCTTTGCACAAATAATATTTAAAATTTTAGAATAAACTTGGTTTAAGTAACCAAGGTAGTACATAAGAATTCTGATATTTTCATTTTTTAAAAAAAGAATAAATCTGTCCTGCAATCTCAGCAGTGCTATCTGTTTCCCATGGAAGTATTAACAGAGGAAAAACACAATCACAAATAGATCTCTAGGGAACTATTATAAAAATAAATGTTGTAGTAGAGACCTGTTGCTGCATCTTGATCTGAGTCTACATGATCCTGGTTTAATTAACTCAGAATATCCTTGTCCCTTGGTCCTATCCATGCAATTATATATTCAGGACAGAACACCTGTTCTACCATCATATTTTCACCAAGAGCCTAGGAAACCCCTTTTGTTGACATGATTATGAAGCAATGGCAATGTGTTTAATGGTAAATCTGCTTGGACTACACATGGTCATTAGATAAATAAATATATAACAGCAGTGGGAAATCTGTGGCCCACCAAGTTGCTGAACTAAAACTCCCAACATTGCTCACCATTGGCCAAGCTGGTTAGAGCTGTGAGGATTTTATTCAGTGGCATCTGAAGGACCACTGACCCTTCACCTCATGGTTTATTCTGACAGGAACAACCTGTTGCACTGGTGTTTTAAGAAAAGTCTTTTATTGAGAAATCATCCTCTTTTGTTCAGAAAACTTTACATGGAGGTCAAGCACCATTTATCATTTTTATTGTGTTATTTCTATTACTGCTTTTATCTGATAAAATTTGTTAAGGAAACAATAGAATAACTGCACAAAACCTTCTGAATAATGTTGCTAGAAGTCTTCTACCTGAAAGTATCCTATATTTTCAAGGTCCTGGGTGGAAAATATTGAAATCATCAAATATTTGTTGGCTCAAAGAATCATTAGCATAGTAGCTGTTAATATTTCCTGACCTGAATGACTTGGGAAATCAAAATACTCTATGTTAAGATGTAGGTATATCTTGGCCAAACCGATCACATATCTAGATATTAGTAATTGCAGTAAATCATACTGCACACCAGAAAGGCAGAAAAAGACCATTTTGAACTATTATGATTGTTTTATTTTTCACATTTCTACATTTTTGTATTTTTAGCAGAGTCACTTTGGACTACAGAGCACATTAGGAACCATTGTATATTTAAGAGTAAAAGTCATAGTACATTCAGTCTGTTAAGTCGATCTCCCAAACGTAGAGAGCTTTTTAAGCAAGACTGTCATTAATTCAGAAATATTATGTCAATAGTTTTTCTATCCAGTTTTCAAAAATCTAATTTATTTGTTTATAATTTAAAATTGAGAGCTGTTTCTTACATTGCTGATACATCTGAAAATGTTTGAGAAAATATTCAAGGGCAATACCTAGAAGAGAAGAGAAGGATAAACCAGCTTGCCCACCTATCTGATTTTCAAGTCCTTTTAAGTTGATCTGTTTCCAGGACTGGTGCAAGTCAATAATGCCAGCTAATAGGGGTAGGTGGTCATCTGCTGACCCTTGGCATTTACCGTGTTAATGAAAATGACATGCAAATCGCACTGATCTGTAGTTCATGAGATATTTCTGACCACAGCCTTTGGCACTGAACAAGAGGATCACATCTGCATTAAAGGATTATGATACTGGATTATATTACATAAATGCACAAGAGTTGAGCCTATGGTAATACGTTAAAAAAAAAACTACTGGAAAGCTCATCAGTGGGAGTAAACAAAAGAAAAAAAAACAGCCCTTCATGCCGAAATATAATCTGTTGTTTCATGTTCTTTGAAAAATTATTTCAAATGACTAGGTAGGCGTACGTTAAGTAATTTTCTTAACTTCTACATATAAAGGAGATACTATGCAGAAAAACTCAGTCAGGTCTTATTCTTGCATGTTTCAGTTAATCCTTAATTTTTTATTTCTGCTTCTACTGCTTTTAGAGAGCAAGGACTGTAACTATAGAACGGTCCTCTGCAGTGACAAGAAGCATTGCCCTACAGGAGACTGATTGGGAGCACCTGCATATGAAGTTGGGCTGAATGGACACTCCTGCTGGTGTACCAACCACCCCGCTGCCAAGGAGCAAATGTTGCTGAGCTGCTGGATCTCCTAATGTAGCTGGTATCCCTCAAGCTTATGCTGGGGGACTGCAGTCTTGATGTCCCAGGAGTGGGATCTGGACTAGATAAACTCAGGTTCCTGCAAGATGGAGCTACTGTGTATATGCAGACAATTTAGTTCAGTGTTGTTCCACAGTTAGCTCTGGATGAATCTGACTCCCCATGAAGGAACAGGTCTGTGATTTGAGGGTGTCTTGGACTAACAACTCCTGTTAGAACAGCAGGTGGAAGCCATGGCCAAAGGAACCTTTGCTCAGGTACAGCTGAAATGGCAGTTGTGGACTGTCACCCCTTAGAATAGTAATTCCATATCTCATTGCCAAGCTGTTAGATTACTGTAACACACTCTGTTTGGGACTGCCTTTGAAAACTTCATAGAAACTACAGTTAGTCCAGGATGTAGCAGCTTGATTGTGAGTATGTGAGAAATGCTTAGCAACGCAATACTGATACAAAGGTCACAAATAGGTTTCTGAGTACAATTCAAAGTACTGGTTTTAATCTATAAAGCCCCACAGGCTTGACTTCTGGTTACCTTCAGGACTGTCTCCTCCAATTATGATCCATCCATCTTGTGTATGCATGCTAAGTGGAGATGCTTAGGATCCCCTCTGACATAAGGTTGGTGGGATTTGGGCCTTCAGAAAGCAGCCCTCATGTTATGGAACCATTAGCTCCCTGTGGTATGAGAGGCTGCCACACTATTTACAATTTTTGTAAAGCTATGGAAACAATTTTTTTAAAATGAACTTTGGGGCACTTGTGGTGAACCGGGCCTGCCAACATGCATTGTGATTTTGGATTTTGGCTATGTGCCTTTTTTTTAACGGATAGTGGATTTTATGGAAGGGACTCTTGTGAGTGTTTTGATACGGCAGTCAACTGATGTTGTTTCCTTGGATTGGCTTCTGAAGGCATTTCTATGGTGAACGTGCATCAAACATTCTGGCTGAGTTGGTTGCAACTTGTTTGCAAGAAAGTGAGATTTGTTAGTGCTACAGGAGACTGAAGTAATATGTTAACAGCTACACATATTAAACATAATTGTTTAATTATCTTTTTTAGCCTTCATACTTTTTACTAGTATTATATTCCAGAGAACATGCTGATATTACCTGTTCTGTAGGTTTTCTTACCAGCATCACATTTGTTTGTCCACAACACCAAGTTAGAAATGGAACTGTAGCCTGCTTGAAGTATGTAGAAGGGACGTGTATCTATGCATTCTAATACTAGCCCTCCATTTGGATCTCTTTGTGTTGAATGGGAAGGTCTTAAGAAGAGCATGTCTCAACTCATATTTTTTTCATCGGACCTTTCCTATTCTGAAGAGATTGGTATGAGAGAGGAGGAGAAGGATTTTGTTTATCTGTCTTTTGTAGCCACATTTGTAGCCACATCACAAGTCCTGATTACATAATTTATATTCATAATTACATTAATGGTTCCACACATTTTTTTTCTTGTCAAATTCCCTGCAGGATAGGTGAGGTGCTCTTCTTAGTCTTAACGTTGGAAAGACAAAACATTTTGAATAATTCAGTAAGAACACAATGTAATTACAATTGGTTATTTTATTATATACATTTCAAAAATTTTGAATACAGAAACAGAATACAGAAACCAATGCATATTAATAGGATTTTTATATTTTAACTCCTTTTTTCTGTTAACCAAAAGTTGGTATTATGGAATTACTGTTAAATATTCAGAACTATAATTGTTTTACTTTTTGGACATGTAAAATATATTATTGCAAAAGTATATCCTTTTATCAAGGCTAACTGCTTGTTTTTCCTGAATATAAATATGGAAATAGGTCCTACTGAAATGAATAGTCTGGGTGGTTGCAGGGGGTGTGGGGGGGAGGGTCCCTCCTAAGCAAGGTATTGAGAATTTTGGGGTAACACATCCTGTCTCATTTTGCTTATTTTGTAGATTTGATTCAGCTTCGGAAACATAACTTTATCATTTGATATAGACTGTAATTAGAATCAACCTCTTTTCAGCATGGAAAATGATGTTTATTGGTATATCTAGATCAGTATCAGTGTAGCATTCAGTCTATAATCTCCATCTTGGGGCCACCTTTAAGTAGCAGACCTCATGGTTGAATCAGTCTGGGTAGATTGCTGCACTTTCCTGGTTCTTCATCTTGTGATTGGTACATCTTGCTTGGTGAAGCATTTTGGAGAACTCAGAAGCTTATACACTTCTGTGCTAGCATGTTGGTCATACTATAAATATTAATTTTTTTTTCCTTGTGGGCCAACATAGGTTTGTTTTTACTAATTATTGGTGGCTCCCAAGGATTCAAGAAAATCTTTTTACAGCCTTTCTTGCAGAAACCAAGCCCTGAAATTGTGGGCTTTGTGCATTAGAAATATTGTATGTATATGTTTTTATGATTGAGCACAGACTGGAAAAGAGCAGTGGGGTAAATCTGTCTCCTTTTCCTTCTTATCCTCCAAACCAGGTTGCCTAAAGAAATTTAGGAGAAAGAGCGAGGGCAAACAGAGCAGCTCTTCCTCTACGCCTGGAGGTAGCCAGAGTTTGTGAAGATAATAAAAGTCATTTGGCAGCTGCTCATGTCAGTATCAGAGAGCCATCACCTGGCTCACCCCCAGCCCTGCAACATCATCCATATTCATATACAGAGGGGAACCTGCAACAATATTCTGAACCCTGCAAAGACAGAAAGTTCAATGTTTCTCTGAATCACTTCAGTATCTCTCTGATTGATCTGATGCTACAAATCAAATAACTAATATGAAGCTTTGCACAGTGTGTGTGTGTGTAAACATACACATAAATACAATCATAGAGGTAGCTATATGTACTGTATCCATATACAGTCGTGTGAAAAAGAAAGTATACCCTCTTTGAGTTCTGTGGTTTTACGTATCAGGACATAATAAAAATCATCTGGTCCTTAGCAGTTCTCAAAAGTAGGTAAACCTCAGATGAACAACAACACCTGACATATTACACCATGTCATCATTTATTTACAAAAAGAAAGCCAAAATGGAAAAGCCATGTGTGAAAAATTAAGTACACCTTTACTGCTTCCGTAGGTATGAAGAGGCTGAGTTGATTAGAGGTGCTGCTAATCAAATGCCCTTGATCAGTTGATCATCAGCAAGTGTGACTACCTCTATAAAAGCAGAAGTTTTAGGAGTCTGCTGGTCTTGAGCATTGAGGTGTGTGTTAACACAATGCCAGAGAGTAAAGATATCAGCAGTGATCTTAGACAAGCAATTGTTGCTGCCCATCAATCTGGGAAGGGTTATAAGGCCATTTCCAAACACTTGAAAGTCCATTACTCTACAGTGAGGAAGATTATTTACAAATGGAAAACATTCAAGACAGTTGCCAGTCTTCCCAGGAGTGGATGTCCAGCAAATTCACCCTAAGGTCAGACTGTGCAATGCTCAGAGAAATTGCAAAAAATTCAAGAGTTACATCTCAGACTCTTCAGGCCTCAGTTAGCATGTTAAATGTTAAAGTTCATGACAGTACAATTAGAAAAAGACTGAACAAGTATGGTTTGTTTGGAAGGGTTGCCAGGAGAAAGCCTCTTCTCTCTAAAAAGAACATGGCAACATGGCTTAGGTTTGCAAAGTTGCATCTGAACAAATCACAAGACTTCTGGAACGCTGTCCTTTGGACAGATGAGACCAAAGTGGAGATGCTTGGCCATAATGCATAGTGCCACGTATGGTGAAAACCGAACAGAGCATATCAGCACAAACATCTCATACCAACTGTCAAGCACGGTGGTGGAGGGGTGATGATTTGGGCTTGTTTTGCAGCCACAGGACTTGGGCACCTTGCAGTCATTGAGTCAACCATGAACTCTTCTGTATACCAAAGTAGTCTAGAGTCAAATGTGAGGCCGTCTGTCTGACAGCTAAAGCTTGGCCGACACTGGGTCATGCAACAGGACAATGATCCCAGGCACACCAGCAAATTTACAACAGAATGGCTGAAAAAGAAAAGAATCAAGGTGTTGCAATGGCCCAGTCAAAGTCCAGATCTCAACCCAATTGAAATACTGTGGCGGGACCTCAAAAGAGTTGTGCATAAACAAATGCCCACAAACCTCAATGAACTGAAGCGATGTTGTAAAGAAGAGTGGGCCAAAATTCCTCCACAACAATGTGAGAGACTGATAAAGTCATACAGAAAATGATTACTTCAAGTTATTGCTGCTAAAGGTGGTTCTACAAGCTCTTGAATCATAAGGTGTACTTACTTTTTCACACATGGATTCTCCATTTTGACTTTCTTTTTGTAAAATAAATGATGACATGGTGTAATATGTCATGTGTTGTTGTTCATCTGAGGTTGTATTTACCTACTTTTGAGAACTGCTAAGGACCAGATGACTTTTATTATGTCCTGATACGTAAAACCACAGAACTCAAAGAGGGTATACTTTCTTTTTCACACAACTGTATATGTACTTATCCAACAAACTCATATTGTAATGTTTGACTTACTAATGAGTCAAATTAATACCATTTAAAAGTTATTTCTGCTATTTTCCATTCCAAAGGCTTATTTTTGTTTAGTGTTGTACACCTTTCTTTTATGAATCCATTTTAAAGTTTACAAAGCTTACACTGTGCTTTTAAACACAAACTTTTGCAATATAAAAGCATAATATAAATAAATCTAAATGTACACCCTAGATATTTTTAATGAAAGTTAATTCTAGCATGTCTACATTGTAAAAGTGTGCTTATCTAAACACACACATACCACATTTTCTATCTTGCCCTCTGCTGTCTCCCCATTGTGCATTGCAAGATCTTGTGAAGCTTTGTGTGGCAGTTTCCCTTAAGACAATTATTGGATTAAGTCAGTGACTCGGTGTATCAATGCTGGCAGTAACATTTATTGCAAGGTCTTTATGGTTTTCTTTACTTTTATTGTGTTATTTAAATTTTATTTAAATATTTGGAAGGTTTAACAACAATGCTCTTTGAGAAAAGAGATGGTGCTGAGAGAATAGCCGGTTGCTGACACAGTGGCTTTAATAGCCACGGTCTTTCCCAATTTGCTACTCCGTGTTTTTGTCATCATAATCCTTCCTTTGTGTCAAGGAAGATTTGTTCTTCAAGCAAGGACTGCTGTCTTCCTGGCTTTCCCGTTGCCTCTTCCCTGCCATTAGCCGGAAAACCAAAAACAAATTAAAAACATGCTGACAAACCAATCAGGAATATGCTTGTTAACGGGAGTTTGTTCGTTGCTGATTGTCCTGGCTCTTGCCTATTATTTGTACTGGTAAGTAGCATCTTGCTCAGCGATTGCTTGAGAAGATTGGGGTCACATGGGTTTTTGAACATGTTGCTAATAACGGATATGATTTAGAATAGTAGCTAGTAATTTTATATGGATTTTCTTTTCTTTTTTTTCATGCTGGCACCCATTAGAGGCATCTATTGAAATTGAAAGAAATGGATATGTATCCTTAATTCTGTTTTCCTATTCCAGTGTAGATATTCCACAGCCACATTATCTCATGATTTGCCTCATGTCTTGAGCCTTGGTTGGGCATAAGTATTTTAGTTGTGAATATACAACAAGACTATCTGTCTAAGAAACAGTAAAATGCTTTACAGAGGTAGAGAATTTTGACTTGCTGGTCGAGATTTTCTTGTTTTGTGAAAGATTCTTTGTAGTACTCTTTGAAATACTACCGTTTATGTAATACAGCAGGGGGAACACACAGGAAATCCAGATAGGATGGTTCATTCTTTGGATGTATGATGATGTGTAGTGCCACTTAAGAAATAAGTAGTTTGCCCTACGAACTATAGGAAGTGGTCCTGAGCTCCAACATCCACAAACCCTTTTGTCTGTTTAATTTTTTCCCATTCTGTCATTAACCCTCTATATAATCATATTTTTGATAGCTACAAATACATTAAAGGGGTCTCTTTGCCTCTCTGGTAGTAACTATAATGACTGTATAATCAAGGAACGATTTTCGAAGGAAATGTTAGGCAATGTTACTCATAGAACCCCTGTAATAGTTGATGTTGGTGAGGTGGAAGCCAGTACTTTCAGACCAGAGAAAGCAGCTGAATAAACACTGAGCAGGTGAATTCCACTCTCAGGAAAAGGATAGGTAAGAGTCCATTAGCTAAAAAGGATGGGAGGAAAAACTTACAATTTTCACGCTGGAGCTGACATGTATACAAAACTTGATTTTCCTATTTTGCATCAGGCCAATCTTCTGTATATAACTGACTTATTTTTTGTCTAAAATAATATATCTAGCAGCATGGGGTTGTTAAAGTTTAGCTGAGTGTGGGGTTAAGTTTCCGGAAGAATAGAAATTTAGAGCCATGCTTGACCTGAAGACTGCAACGATGGGGTTGGTAGGGGCCATTTAGAAAATGGAGTCTAACCCCCTGATCAGTACAGGAATCCAGATTAAAGTATTGCAGATATCTGGCTGCCTAGAGTCCAGTTGAACATATCCAGTGAAGGGGAGTATACCTCCCTGGGTAATTGGCTCCACTGTTACAAAGTTTTTTTCTAACATTTGGTTGGAATCAGCAATCCTGTAATATAAATCAATTGTCTTCTGTCCTGTACTCTGGAATAAAACAGGTTGGACTTTTACTTAGCAATATCATTTTTGATGTTCTTGATATTTGAAGAGTGTTGTTATATCCTGCCTTCCTTTTCTCAATGTTAAACCAAGTTCTCTTCACAAGGCTGAGGGTCCATCCACACTGCCCCAACAGCGTTCTTTTCTCTCATCCTTGAGATGAGAGAAAAGTATGTTCATCCAAAAATCCCTGCCCTCTCAATGTTACTCTTACTGCAAGAATGAGGCAAGTGGAACTGATGCTTGCACAGGAGGGCTGCAATTAGCAGCCACTGCTGCTGTTAAAGGAACAAGGAACAAGGGGAAAAAAAGAAGATTCTTCTTCTTGTCTGTTGTTTGTCCCTCCCCACCAACCAAACATGGATTCTTTGCCTTCTCTGCTTTTCCCCCCTTCCTTTTAGTTACATGCTGGCTAGAGAGCACCATCACCATTCCTCACAGCAGCAGCAGCTGGAACAGTCACAACTAACTGCTGCCCTTGTATTTAACAGGGAAAATGAAAGAAACAATTACAACCTATACATAAATAGCAAAACACTAGGACAAGTAGACAATTCAATGAATTTTGGTAGAATTTTATTAAAGATGATAAAATGAATGAAGAAACTTAAGATGTTAGTAGAAAAGATTAGTATGTGATTGGTTGTGTGGTGTGACTACTTTTGGAAAAAGCACAAATGTGCTCTTTCTGCTTTGTTTTATGGAAGTGAGCATTGGGTATTTTAGGAGAAATATAAAAGTAACTCAAATAGGAAATGTGGGACTTAAGAAATATGTGTGGTAAAATAAGAGGATAAAGAATAAATGGTTGCTGAAGTCATACAAAAATGAATGACTAGTACAAAAAAAGTATGTTGATGTGATTTGGTTAAGTAGAAAAATGGAATGTGGATTGAATTACAAAACAAGTATATGAAGAAAGAGTGAATGGGTCAAGAAGACGGTGAAGACTGAGAAGTTTTTTGTTTGCAGCTAAAAATTGAGCACAACTGCTCTACAGGTCTCAGTTAGGACCATATAACAGCATGATAATCTTAGAAAGAATTCAAACAAAATTTCTAAGAAGCATCTTCTAGGTTACCCACTGTATTCCAAATGCAGCATTTCGACAGGAAGCAGGAGTCAATAAACTTGCGGATAAATATCTTTACCTATTGGTTAAAACTACACCACAACCCTAGTGGATTGACCCATCTAATATTGGCAGACAACTTCAAATCTTCGGAAATAATTATCCAAAAGAAACTGAGCTTCTATGGTTTTTCCAGTGATGCCACCTTAACATTAGAGTGAGATCAAGCTAGTTCAATATTAAGGCAAAGGATCTTAGATACAGAAGGCCAAACAGATATTGCTGCTTTTTCTCAAAATATAATTGCAAATAACCAAATTTTAGCACCTAAACCAGCCCCATATTCATCATATCACAGTGCCCAAATTCAGGAGAGCCTTACATTTAGCTTGATTTAATGCTCTCCCCACAGCTCTTTTGGAAGGGAAATATAGGAAAACCCCATATGATACTTGATACTGCCCCTGTGATATAGGTGCCATAGAAACCACAGCTCATGTTCTTCTGTATTGTCAGTTCTACAGGGACATTTCCCACTAGCTGATTACCCCCCCTTTTATTTAAATTTCTGGGGCACTCCGATAATTTTAATTTGCATTATCTGTTAAACAACCAAGATAAATTTATTTCTCTAAAAGTAGCAAAATTCTGCTACATTATATGTAAGCTTCGCCCACAAATGGTTTCCAACAGTTATTGATCTTAGGGGATAATTTTGCTTTGCTTGTTTTATTGAATGCATTTTTATTGGTCAATGACCGAAATAAAGTTCTGTCTGTCTGTCTGACTGAGAAGGTCACACCTGGATGGAATTCATAAGATCCTCAAAAAGAGAAAATGAGAACTTCAAAGAACTGCAAGACATGGTAGAGACAAGGATGTTTATAAGAATAGATAGTAATGGTGCAATATAGTGAATAGTTTTGGGGTAATCTAGATTTAACAGTATTTCCTTTTCTTATTTCATCCCTTTAATCCACTTCAGTTTACTATCTCCCTCCCTTTCTGTGCTTTGCATAATGTTGCTTACCCTGACAGAGAATAGCATGAAGGATATGTATCTATATATGTACAGTATGCCAAACATTTAAATGAAAATTGAATAGAAAACTCTATCTCTTAAAACCTCTTTTTTAAACAAGGCTGTTAGATTCTGAAGTGTAAATCAAATGGAAATATTATTTTTAATCTAAAAATATTCTCAACATATATAATTAAGATTATTATGCAGCTTTACATAATATCAAAACATAGAGATGGGGTTCAATTAAAGTTAGATCATATAATGCTCCTGAATATTTTGTGTTCACATATAAGAGGAATATAGAATTCTGTTGCCAAGTTCTCTATTATGCAAATGATGGCCTAAAATAGGTGTGCATAATAAAGCGTTAAACCCAGCTTTTTTTGTAGCTAGGAACTTTTCTTACCATTTCAATCATTTAAATTTTTTTTAAAAAAATAATTATAACTAGAACTACGCAAGTTTACTTTAAAAAGTTTGATAAACAACTCAATCTTGGTCCAGGACATGTATTTATTATAACTTACACCCACATGCACACCAGTGCAATGTGATGTAAGGACTGAAATCTCATTTTAGGGGAAAGAAACCCTGTACACTACTTAGTTCTGTTCATGTGTACCCTTATATTGAAAATGCATGCATCTGTAAACTAGCAACAGATTAATGTGGTACAGAAGATTATCTGTAGCGGACATTCAAATCCCAGACAGCCCAGCCTTTGCTAACAGAAAGTGACTCAACATTTAAGAGTATAGGCAGTCCTCACTTAACCTCAACTGGGACTGGCAGCTCAATTGCTAAGTGACATAGTCGTTAAGTGAAATATCATGTGACCGTGCTGGACTTGTGACATTAGTTCCACTGTGGTTGTTAAGCAAATTACCCGCAGTTGTTAAGCGCAATAAAATGTGGCCGTGATTTGCAATTTTACTGCCAGCTTCTCCATTGACTTCACTTGTT
Organism: Python bivittatus; assembly: GCF_059951505.1. Lineage (NCBI taxonomy): Eukaryota > Metazoa > Chordata > Lepidosauria > Squamata > Pythonidae > Python > Python bivittatus. The sequence goes on from NW_028277074.1 coordinate 23,530,051, forward strand.
GGAAGCTGGCTGTGAAGTGCGCAAATGGTGATTGCGGGATGCTGTGACTGTTGTAAATGTATGCCAATTGCAAAGTGCCCAAATTGTGATAATTGTGACTGTGGGAACGCTGCAACCATCGTCCATTTGAGGACCAGTTGTAAAACTACTTTTCCAGCGCTGTGATACATTTGAATGGTCACTAAACAGGGCACTCATTAACCAAGGATTACCTATAGCAACTTAGTCTCTGATGTACATGTCTACAAAAGCAGTTATACTAGGCATTTTAAATAGTGAATTTTATTCTGCTTTTTACTCTTCTGTTTAATTTTATTATGTATTTTATTTTTTGAAGTTATACTTGTGGTTTTCATATTTTTATAAGCTGTCTTGGGAAAATAATTTAGACTGAGGATAGGTATAAATATCTGGAATAAAACATAAATACATTTTAGAGAATGGGATAGCGTTCCCCATCTTTGTGCCTGGCAGATGTGTTAGATTTTAGTTCCTATCATATATGGCCTATGGGCAGTTGTACAAGCTGCACTGACTCCCAGTTTTCTTCCAGATGCAATTCAAAGTGCTGGTTATCACCTTTAAAGCCCTACATGACACAGGGGTGGGTTAGTTGTGGGATCACCTCTCCCAAAGGGTATCTGCCCATCCCACCAGATCGGATAGCGTAGGCACTCTCCAGGTCCATTCCCTGTCATCTTGCTGGACCTAGGAAGTGTACTTTTTCTGTTTTCTAAAATGTCACAGATTAGTCTGCTGACAGCCATACATACACACACATATATATACAATATACTGTACTGCCATGATTTCCCCCTTTTGTAAATACTGACTTTAAATTTTGCAACCTGCTGCTGCTACTGCTTTTTCTATTTCTTCTTCTAAGCTTCTTGCATAGATGCTACTTCTTTAAAAGCAAACATTCTTTAAAAGTTACTCTTACCTTTGATAGTCATCCAGCCTGGAGAATTATTAGCCATGTATCAGTTAAACTTTCTTCAGTTTACAGTACAGATAGTCCCCAGAGCATTCTGTAGCAAAATTGGAGTTAAATACACAATGGTTCGAGTTCATTACACAATACTACTTATACAGTATTATACAATATTACTGTTCCGGCTTACACACAAATTCACCTTAAGGACAGAACTTGGGAATGGAACTCATACTTCATCTGGGGACTACCTGCACTCAGTTCATAACAATCCTATCTAGTTCATTCCAAAGACAATGAAGACAATTTGACCTTATGACAATACAGCCAAATTCTTCATCATGGTCTTTGTGATTCATGTATCCAGGTATGCACTAGCAAGAGCCCCATTTCTAAAGCTTGGCTGGAGCCCTACCCCACCTAGCAAAACATGGCTCCCATTGAACCCCTTCCATTTGTACTGACTGCCACAACTTTAATGGATTTATCCTTGAGCTGATCAACCTTCTACTTTATTATAAGTTGTGACTTCTTAATTTTTTTTTATTTTTCTTTAATCTCTGAACTCGTCTCTAAACTCCGTAGAATGGTTCATTGGGACACAGGAATCAATCTCATCCTGTTTCAGACATCCAACCTTTAGCCTTTAGGATTCCATAGCAGAAGGGCCAGCACTGAAAGAGAAAACATGCCCTTTGGATGGTCATTAGCAGTGTCTTTTTTGCCTGTGTAAAATAAACAGACTTTTTGCAATAGTTATGGTTTGTCAGCTATTCTTTTGGGGCTTTAAAGGTTAAAGATTCTGAAGCTCCTTTGGTCCCCTTCATCCCTCCTACCATGTCCCAAGAATTGTCTGTTAGCTTTCTCATTTCTTCAAGTAACCAATCAAATTCTCTACCACCTGCGGAGAATCCTCAGGATTTTTTCCACTATTATTGGCACTGAGGAAATAATTCGTTAAAAGTTGAAAACCTTCCATGAGGCCTGCTCCTCTCAATCCCAGTAAGGGCAAAAGTGAAAAGGATGATAAATGCTCTATCATCATCTCCTTGATTCCAGCTCCAACTCAAATTTCTCCTTACAACGACCTTGTCCTAGTCTGCTACTTCAGTTTCACTGTTGATGGACTTTCCAAACTGTACTGTTCAGTTTTCACTGCCGCCTCTTTAAGCACAGGAATTCATCCCTGTTCTCTATTGTTTTGATCCAGCCCTTTATCCATTAAAATAATCAAAACTAAGATCATTCTTTTGTTTGTCTCAAGATCCCTGAGATTATGGTGGGTTTCCTCATGTTTTTTTCTGTTTCTGAAGAGCATCTCTCCTTGATTTGATTCCATGCCATTCAGCTCTTCTAGAGTGGATCCTTGGTTCTCTTAGCACTCTCATAATCCAACTCAGTGAATTTGTAGCTCTCATCAGAACCCATTGAATCAACCCAAGTTTTATGTTTGCATCACCATACAGGCTTTGTCTAATCTTTTGCAATGGAATCAATTGCAAAGAATGGATCCTCAGTGTCCTGGTGACATCTTCAATCTCCTGGTGACATTTTTGTTTTGTTGGAATAGATCTGCTGTTTTATGTGTTTTCACCCAGTCCTTAGTACTCAGATTCTTAGCAAAGATCAACTGCATTCTCATCACACCTTGGTGGCTTTGTTGCTCTGTGTTGTCCATCAGAAGTACATCTGCCTTCCAAGCTGACCTGATTTTCTCTTCATTTTTCAGAGGCAAATCTTCTCTCTGGACTTTGATTTCCTTTGCCTTACAACTTGGAGGAGTCAGTTCCACAACTCCTTCAGAACAAGATAGGTCTGGTTTTGTTGGCTTCTTGGAAGCCTTCCAAAAGGATTTCTTATGCAGCTAGATGGAAATTCTTTGAGGTATTCCCATGCAACATCATAGAATCATAGAGCTGGAATAGAACTTAGAGGTCATCTTGTCTGTCTTGCTCAGTACAGACAATCTTTGATAGATGACCATCCAGACTCTATTTGAAGACTCCATTGAAGGAGAATTTACCACTTCTTCTGGTCACATGTTCCACTGTCTGTCAAGTCAATAGACTTTGGTCCTTCTGTTGCATTTGGAACAGCAAAGCGTGGCTGTCTCTTTATCTTACATCATCTCCTTTTTTGCTTCACTGAGCAGTTCTCTTCTTTCAAATCAGTTAATGAAGCATTTCATGAAATGTCTAGCACATTTTTCTCTTACAGCATCCTCCAAACTGGAGCCTCTCCTTTGTTTTCTCTCTGTTAATGTCAGAACCTCTTGAGGGCATTTCTACTGCCCCAATTCACCTCCTTTCATGAAAGGTTGCCTTGATATCAGTTCATCAAATAAGCAAAGTGAGTACCTTACAAAGAGATCTTCCAGTCTTCATTTCTCAAAGGGACAAATTTATCCTTCCCCCAAATTTATCCTTTCTTCCAAAGTTAGTTCAACATTCAATTTAAATCAAGACATTATATTGTCTACCTATTTTCTCAATTGCTAAATACCACTGAAAACATTGCTTCATTCTTGGGATATCCATCCTGCTTTATGTCACTGTTTCTCTGAGATCATTATTTATTTCTGGCCTTCCAAGGCCCATCTAAAGGGTGTGATCTAAGATATGCATGTGGCTGTCTTTGGAACCCAATCATATCACAGTGCTGAAGTGGAGCTATTTCAAATTTTGTGAAATTGGATTCAGATTACTGATAGGATCACTAATTCCCAAAATGTTTGGAAATACTGGAAGTTCCAGTTTAAATGATTATAGATCTTTATAGATGGTCTGTTGAGAGGTTTTTGTTGATTGTTCTTTTAGGTTTACCCTCAGTGAGCACTGTAGGTTTTTACTCTTTGTAAATATTGTTTTTTCATGTTGTTAGCTACCCAGAGTCACGTTTGTGAGATAGACACCTGAAAAGAAAAGAAATATTAGAATGGCAGTTTAACTGGATTAAAAAAAAAATTGAAGTCACAACTTTATTATTACCGATTTACTATTGGACGTCTAACAGTCAGTGAATGTGAGATTTTAAAAGAGTCCACTACACCTATCATTTTGCAAAGGTTTTCATGAAAGATAGATCTGCTTTCTGAAAAAGGTAGTTTTTAGTATTATTGAAGAAACTTCAATGGCCTTGCCAAATCTGGCATAGTTAGTAATTCCAGTTAAAATGCCTAAGTTTTATTATATCATTACCTCTCAGATTCACATCACAATTATTTTTGAATTGGTAAATTCTGGACCATTTCTTGTCTGGTTTTAACTCTGAAGTGATAAAGGATGCAATTTCTTGCATGCTAATCTGGAAATAAACCCTATTAAGTTCAGAACTGTTTACTTCCGAGTATCGATGCATAGAAATCTGCTGCAAGAGCCTCAAACATCTGTTGCACTCTTTCTGGAATGAAACTTGACATGAAAGGAATGCATATCAAACCATTAAAGTTTGTAACTTATAATGGCTTGTGATCTATGTCCATTAAAGAAAACTGAGCAGTTATATATGATAACGCAAGACAAAATATTGAATTTTTTTACAGCAGGCAAAAATGGAGACCTTCAATAACTGAACAGCTTTTTTGTTCAGGTGGAATACCAATAGCCTTAATGCTATTGTAGATTATCAAAGCTAGTGCAACATCATTCTAAAAACTGTTCTCTTAATAGATTTGCTGGGAGCTTGAATGCTTAAAGATACAGGTAGCTCAAATTGCTTATCCTCCCATACTCGCTTAACACCTTGTTGTGGGTAACATAGCAGGTCTGCCAGGAGAATCTTGGGATTCTTGGCTATTTAGTGAATCTTATGATTTTATTGCCTTTCTAAACTTTCAGATTATACATCTGAACATTGCATTTTCAGAGACATCTGTAGGTGGGTGATTCACATGCTTGCTGCTGCAAAAATCTTCCTGGGAGTACTTTTTAAACATGTTTAAATCTTCTCCCGGGAAGATTCTTGCAGCAGCAAGCATGTGAGTTGGCAGTAAAATGAAATACAAAGGCTAAGTATAGACTTCCTAATGAACATAAGAGGCATTCTGACTGTTTTCTGTAACAATAGGTACTTTTTCCTTCTATGATAATAGGAGAAAGTTGTGAACGTTAGAGATTTTGAATAGTGAAGAGCAAAAACAACACATTTGGGAGAGCACATAAGAAAACAGCACTCTGATAATCTAATTGGCATACATTGGATATTAAACTACCCAAGTTACCAAAGCACTGGAATTCCAACTTTTCAGACTATCAGAAATTCATTCTTTTCTCATCCTTCCTGATAAGAATAAAAAGAAAAATATTGTTTGAACAGTAATGCCTCATCTTTGAAATCATATTATTTTAAAGTGGAATTCTGCAAGCTAAAAATACATATTTGGGCATTTAATGAAAAGGAATCTCTTCAGTTTCCCATTCTAAAATTATACATACATTTATTGCTTGTTGTGCTTTGTAGTATCTCTAAACAATATCCCTCTCCATGATTTTCTTTATATTTAAGTGAGGAATATCCAAAGTATTGATCTCTAGGGACAACTTGAGTATATCCAAATGTGTCTCAGCTGATCTCATGAACCTTATTAGGTTTTATTAGTAGTAAGAACTTCTTTCAGCGCTAAGAAAGCTAATATTATGATAGGAAGGTCTAAAAATAAGCACTGAATGTTTGGAGCACTATGAAATGTGCAGAGTTTATTTCTAATTATAGAAATTAATTTAGCTATAGGCCAAGGGTCTCATTTTGCCTTTGACTGTGGTACTCCCTCAAAACTTGTGCATAGAACCAAGACAAAAAATTAGTTTGATTTAAACTTAATTAAGTTTCAATATGATTAATATGATTATTTCCTTTGAATTGCATTAGAAATTACAATTTGGTAATTGGCAGCTTCCCTTAAGGTTTTCATGGGTGGATGTGACTTTGACCTCCGATTGCGTTCCTCTCCCCTGGACCTCACAGAGGAAAGACATTATGAATTACTACAGCCCACTTTAATATCCTGTATAAAGAAGAGAGGGAAAACATGTTATGTAAATAAATGGTTTGAATAAATGAGAATTGGTTTGGGTGGCCAGAAAAGCAATTTGTCAGCATTTCTTTCTACATTTTAAAGTTGGTAGGCAAGACCTCTTTGGGAGAAGGAGTTAGAAAGTAGGAGTGCAAACCCAGCATGCAAAGAAGCACAGTTGAGCACAGAAGAATGGCTGCTAAATTGAAAACATAAAGGTTGAATACTTATCTAACAAATGTACACTGTCTTGTATACTGTAATTTTAATTGATTTTAACTGCCCAGAGTTGCTTTAATGAGATGTGTAGTAACAAATTTGATAAATAAATAAAATAAAAATTTCCATATTTAAAATGAGCTTTAAAAATAGTCAACTAAATCAGTGTATGAGGCAACGGAAGTGAAGTGCACAAATATTTAAAAAGTATTGAGCCAGATATAAAAAATACCAGCAATTGTAATGCTCCAAAGAGACACAATAGCTCTCTTTTGTCTACTTTTGTTTGTTTCCCCGTGCATATAATAGAAAGTATGAAAGATTTCTGGAAAAAATGTGCTTACAGTTATAAGTAAAGAAGCAAATCTATATTTATTTATTTATTTACTTATACATCCATGGTACATTAATAAGAGTAATAAGATAATAAAAATAAATCAACCTGTAACATAACCAGTGTTGATCAATGCTATCATTCAATAAATAATGCAAGTGGGAGAGTGTCACCACTGTCTATAAATGCTCAGTGAATGAGCTTGGGTTTAAGTGATTTCCTGAATGACATCAGGGAGGTAGCAGGCAAATTTCAACTGGAATGCAGTTCCAAAGAATGAGTGCTGTCACTAAAACAGGACCATATTAGCTGCGTTTCATGAGAGGACTGCACGGCTGGGACAAGTCTAGTTGGAGGAGAGAGCCTTTGAAGTAGTTAGGTGCCAAGCCATATAGGGCTGTCTAGATCAAAACAGTTTTAAATTTCTGTTGAAAGTCAGGGCAGGGCCCATAGCATAGGGGTAACATGCTGCCAGTTAATAGAATAGGGTTAGGGTTATATTGCACAAAAAGAGTGCCTAAGGAGAGAACTATTCAAGTACATTCAAGTACCACCTGGAATTATCTCATTTATAATTACTAATTTTCAAAGTTAGAGTCAAAAAAACATGATCTGAAATTGCAGTAGGACCTATAGAAGAGTCCACCAAACCAATAAAATAAAAAAATAATCTAATCTAAAACAGCTTGGATGTATATATGAAAACATATATATTTTCTGTATTTTGGATTTTAAAAACTCCAAATATTGGTTAACTTGAAGTCCAATGTATATACTTGCATACCTTCCAGTTTTGAAAAAAAGTAGTTGTTATTTTGGAGCACTTCTGTCTAACTTAGAATCTTGAATTTGGTTGAAATTGCCAGCAAATACTACATATTGACCATTTGCAGAATATACTTTTGCAAAACAACTTATGAAATATTTCAGGAATGTTCTTAAAAGGACCATAAAAATTAATAAGAGCAATCATGGGAGTAGTTATCTTAATCATCAAAAAATAAAGTGTCCACTATCACAATATTTACCGTATATTCCATATCAATGTTAAGGCTGCTATAAAACATGATAGCTACCCCACCTGCTTTACTTGAATATTCAGTAATATAGGTTTGTCCAATCCAAGCCCTAGACCTTGAAAAAAGCTGTTAATTTGATAGAATGTGTGCTTCTTGCAGCATAATAATATCAGGTTATAATTTTTTGAAGTTGTTACAGATGTGTTCCTTCTTTTTTTGATCTAAGTCCATTTAGATGCCAGCTGACTACTTTAAGTACCATGCTCGTTTGTAGACAAAATAGTCCTCAAGGTCAGTTTCCCAGCATTAGAAATTTCTAGCACTGTAATGAGCATACTAAATGAGCAGTATGTTAAAGAATGGAGTTGGTGAATGTAGATCTAAATTTTAAAAAAATAGACATAATATAAAAACTAAAACAAAGATGTTCTTACTCCAGCTGTACTAATATTAAAAATAAAAAAGGCTCCAAAGCTTTGGGCCATTTAGGAAGAAGAAAGGATAAGAAGACAATAAAGAAACAGAACCGTTGCTTATGAGATAAGAGACAAAAGATTGCTGGATACAGGGGGAAAAATTAATTTTCTTCGATCTTGCAAGCATATGTGCCAAATTGAAATTTTTCTAAAGTTGAAGCATTTGGAAGATCAGGATAAATGACATTCTTAGATGGCTCCACTGTAATTGATATTCTACTCTCTCTGTGGGGTTTGTATATTTTAATTTTTTAAAAATCTTTTAAAAATTTGTGATAATGTTTTTATTCTAATAATAACTTTTTATCTTTTTATAATACCTGTTTTTATTCACTTGTTATTTTATTTTAATTGTTGTACACTGCCCAGAGTCGCTTAGTGAGTTGGGCGGCTATATAAATGTGATGTCTAAATGAACCAATCAACCAATCAATCATCATTTTACGCCCATAGCATTTCAGTTAAGTGGCCTGTTTGGAAAGTTGTAAAAGATTATCTCTATTTTAAGTAAAGACATCTTTATTTCTTCACTTAAGAAATTTAGCAATAATAGGAGCAGATCTCCATGAAAGATTGCCTTTAACTCTTAAGTGTCTATGATCTCAAGCTGAAAATCAGCTGGCAATGAGATTTCTTTAAGGCATTTTTCCATGTAGTTTAGCAAGGACTTCTGCTGTTCAACATCAGAAGGTAGGTTAATTATTTTAAAGTTACTGCTGGTGAGTTGCCCTGTACTTAAGTAATTCAGATTGTAAAGGAGCCTGTCCTAAAACTTACTCCTGAAGTCTTAATTCTGATTTCAGGGGAAATAAACAATAATTCTCTTCAATGCTTCCAATTCTTTATCAAATCTAAGAGCACGAGCTTTCTTGATTTTAATATCCCCTTGGATCTCTCATATGCCTGCTTCCAAATTTATAGATTTTCTCTTGATCTGCTGAGAAATAGCCTAAAATTTAATCATTAACTCCATTTTATCTGAAATTACTGGGAGATAACAGGAGTTAATATAACCCTTTGGAATTTGAGAAGGGAGCTATCACTACTTCATCTGAAATCAGGATCTCAGTAGAATGCCTATCCAGCTTTTCTTCTTTGTCAGTATCTGGAGTAGAGTCCCTAGCTTGTGAGGACTAAAGAGAAGCCATCTTCTTCATTTTTTGAAGTATATCACTGAAATATTATTAAATCACTGAGGAACAGTGAAACCATTTAAGGATAAATTCAGGTATCTGTAAGAGCAATTCTTTTCTTTTTCTTTACTATATTCTTATTTTTTCTTTCTTTTCTATTTTTCTATTTTTTCTTTTCTGCACTTTCTATTCTTTTTTTTTTTAGTTTGTATTAGTTTTTATCTTTGCAATTCTAATTTTTAATAAAATTACTATTAAAAAAAAAAGAGCAATTCCATGCCTAGAGTTAGTGCAGAATAGGGAAAGGCATACCATCTAGGCAGGTATGAAAATTGGAAGCCTCAAATTATCCATGTGTAGTGGATTAAAAAGACTCAGTTTTGAGTGGCCAGATGTCTAGCTGTAATTGGGGTTGGGGTAAATTGGAGTGGCCTGCTAGCTTCTTGTGGTTTCTTAAGGACTATTTAAACACAGCAACTTTATCTCCAAGGAGTGGCGCGGGGATTTAAGGGGAGAGGAAGTTCCCAGTTTTTCTTAGTTAGGCTTAAAACAAGACCTTTAAGAAAACAGATTGAATGCACCCTGATGAGAAATTCAGGCCCAGTGCCCTCAAACCCTGGGAGAACTAGAACCAGTAAAGTAAAGTTAGCAGCAAAAATGCAACATATACAATTAAAACATCAACCCAGAAAGCCTTGCAGTCCTCAGTGCACTTAGCAAGTATACAGCTGAACTGATAAACTACCTTTTAACTGGCGTCCTGGCTCTGTGGTTGTGTGATGTGATAGGAAATGTCACAATTCTTAGCATACCAATCACTTTCCAGAAAGCAGTGTTATGTAGCTTGTCTTGCTGTGTCTTTTTGCCCTTCATATTTATAACTCTTCATGTGTGAGAGTGGCAGAGATACAAGTGCAGCCAGTAGAATCAGCATCTTCTCCCGTTACAGTACTTGAGCTGGTAGACCTCTGTTGCTGAAGTGCCTTGTGAAAAATGTCCTAACAATCAGGCAAGTAGATTAGACTTTTTAGAGGAAATAATACTATGATTCTGATTTCTGTAATGCAGACATACTGAAGTAAATATTTCTCTATAATGCAATTAAGCGCATAAAAGATGAGCTAGCTATTCAAGGCCTGAGAGCTAGATATCAAGAACTCTTTGCCTATCTCTTTTTTCCTTGCCTTTTCCAATGAAGCTGCCCTCCTTCCTGTTCCAAACCTCACTATAATGTGTGAAGTCATTTGGCTAGAGAAAAAGATTTGATTCCTGAACTTCTAGTGTTTTGAGTTTTGGCGATTCACAAGCCAAAACGATTGATTAAATCAGGGAACTGTTACAGAACTTCTTATTTGTTTCAGTAGGGATATTGCATTGCCCAGGTAAGACGCTCTGTGAAAGTAATCTTCCCTCCCCTCCATTCTAGGACTTCTGGCCAACCAGCCATTGTAATCATCCATACAAAAGGGCAGTAAACCAGTCTTTGCACAGCATCTCTATTTATGCTGGGGCTGAGTGATGGGAAAAAGGAAGGATCTCAGGGGACAGGTAGCATCACAGTACGTGGGGCAGAAGGAAAAGAAATTACATGTAGCATGCTTGTTACTAATGCTACATGGATTCCATATAAAATGAGCATCAGATTTAATTTTCTGTTTGTGTATCTTAATTACCTTTGTTAGAACAGCCTATACAAATTACTGACCAGAATTATTTGCCCTGGGTGCATCAATTGCTAAATTGTAGACTTGGCATGGAAACTTTCTTTTCCCATCCCACAGATGCTGTTTAGTAATCTTCATTTCATCAACAAAAACATTTTTCGAACACCTGCTTTTAAAAAGAGTGGTTTTGGAATTTGCTTATATGGTTTGAAATATTTTGTAGGTGGCAATTTTTAAAGTTGTATCTCTACACAGTGCATCTATAAAGTGGAAGGAATCCTGCATGGTCTTAACACACGTAGCAGAAAAAGGTACAAGGCCATCTCATGAACAAACTATAACATTTCAATCCATAATACTGTATTAAATTATTTCTAAAATCTTATTCTCAAAATGGATTTATTTATGTGGCTGTAGTTCAGTGTGACTATCTGCAGGAGAAACTCCTTGGGTCATACAGCAATGCTGGGCATCATAGACATCCTTTGTTCTTGTTTATAATGGAATAACAGCTGCTCTGAATAACTTAGTGCTGTATATGGAACATCTTTAGAACTACAAAGTTTGTTCACTTTTCTCTGCCTAGAATTAGTGGTATTGCTATTGGTCATAGAGCCAGCCTGATGATACTTTATAAATATATACATTTGATAAATATATTTGATAAATAAATAAATAAATAAATACTATTTGCTGATTGCAGCGACAAACTCCAAAATATGACCTATTTGTCCATCAGTAGTATAACTGTTAAATCAAGAAAAATAATGAGAGTGTGTTTGTATGTGTATGTGCACAAATAATCCTTCACACAAGTAATCCTTCAGTCTCTTGGAAAGAAAGTTCTGAATACACTATAGTGAACAGAGCTAAGCCCACTGGGATATAGCTAGAAATCTCAAACTTCCTGTTCCAGAAATCTTCCAGGTGTTTATACCTTGGCTCCACCCCCTAACCTGGGGTAGTAGCTTCTGGTTCCTGCTGCCACTGTCTGACTTTCAAGGGAGTGCCTCATCATTCTCCCTCCTAACCTCTGGCATCTCAACTATGGGGGGGGGTGTTGTTTGTTTTCTATTTTCATTACAGGTTATGTGAAACATAAATACCTCTAGGGATGGAGAAAAATGGGCTTATGCTCATAGGAAATTATAAAGAACCTTAGTGTGTTGAACTATTTATTAATAGTATTTAGTGTCTACAGTCATTTCATGGGATTTCAAATTTATCATCATGCATATTTCAAATCAAATCAAAACTTTATTACAGTCAAAGACCAGCCTAATTATGCATGTTTTCTTTTTTTATTTCATGCTGGCTGGGGAATTCTGAGAGTTGAAGTTTGAAAAACACTGACCTAGATGTTACAGATGACATGTTCATGCTAGCTAGTGAATCTTGAGCATAGGTCCCAGTGCCAAATGCAGAGTAATATGTATGAAAAGGGCAATAGGGAAATGTACTGACCTTCTTTCAAGCTGATGTTTCCTGTTTCTGTGTGTATGTAATACAAATTAAAAAAAACAAAGCTAAGAAAAAGTCAGTGAATATAAATATACAGAACACACACACACTGTGTATAATCCTATTTATTTGTTAATATTTATGCAAAGCAAATGAGGATATATAGGTTTTTGTTGATCTATCTCTTTGCAGGCAGGGAGAGAGATCTGCATTTAGGAAACTGCATGAAATGGTAGAGGAAAAGCCAGTCATCTTTTCTTCTTTGTAGTAGCATCACAATGGGAAAAGAAAAAAAGGGCAGAAATTGGAAAGTCTTGATACAGCAGATTCAAAGATCTATTTGCTCAAAACAGATTTCTAGAATAAGTGAAAATGTTTGCTGGGTGTGTTGTTGATATATTCATTTTCCTTCCAATAATACCAATAAAGAAGAAAATCTTAGAAAACAGGAAAATAAAAAGCCAACAGAACTGGAAGGGGGGATGGCAAAAAGTGACTTTTCATTTGGCCTCCCAGAGAGAGGTTTAGATTTGCCTGCTTATAAGTTACAACTTTTCTCCAACAAGCAACTGCTATGGACCCATCCAGAATGCCCCAAAGTTCCTCCCAATAGAAGCTTATTCTGCAACAAATACCTGTAGTCTAACAATGCCCATGTTATTTTTTCTAAAATGACATGAACTACTATGTTTTGCTGGCCTCTCAAGTTGGCCATCTGGTAACTGCAGATATGTATGTGAGGAGTTCATGTTGGCATGCGTTTACGAGTTGCTGCCCCATTTGCTGATAAAGGTGAACTTGTGGGGTGCTCTGACTTCATGCCTACTTTTCCTGAGGTCATGATATATGATTGGCATATTTATATACCAATTCTTAGACGTTCCTGGCAGTTTCCTCAGAGTGTTTTTCATTTTCCTCTAAATCAGGGGTTCCTAAACTCTTTGCCATCACACCTCCCTTTGGTGTAATCTAAATGTACACACCTCCCCTAAAAATCCAGACACCAACATGAACACAAATAAACAATGAAAACAATACAGAAAGGAGGATTTATTGTAAGAATATACAACTAAAAGGTTCTTCATGCCTCCCCTGGATTCTGCTTGCACCTCCCCAAGGGAGATACGCCTCACAATTTGGGAAACCCTGCTCTAATTGATTTCATTGTATCTTATTATATGCACCAACTTCTTTTCCCTTAAGAGAGAGACCTTATTATAAATGTGGAATGTGCTACTGCAGTTAAGGGGGTCAAATCCTATTCCCCAAAGCTGCGGATGCAAAACAGTTCAAGGAAACCTAAACTGGTCCTGCCAATCTAGAGAAACCGTCAAAGGCCAGGGAAACTCAGACTCTGGGCGACCACTCAGGAATGGCTGGTCCCCTCCTCTCTCAGATCCGCTTTTAAAGGGGCAGATGGCAGCTCCATTTTGCCTTTTGTTTTTTTATCTTCCACCACGTGAAGAGAGGCCATCTAGCCTCAGCCAGATAAGAAAGCCACCCCAACTTGGAGCAGGGTTGGAGAAGCAGAAGAAAATAGCCATCTAGGGAATAGTGGAGCTAGTTGTGGGACAGGATCCTTTCGCTGATTTACTTTATTGATTTATCTGAGCTGCGCCATGGTATCCTGAGTCCTGTTTTGTTCTACCTGTAATAAGCATGTGTGTGGATATGTCTCTCTGCCTGGAAGAATAGCTGCTGGTTAAAGTGTGTAGTAATCCTGGTATTTTCTTTTCCCCTTTCATTCTTTTATGGATTAATCTGAGCTGCGCTTTGGTATCCAAACTCCTAATTGTGTTTTTGTGTGGATGTGTATTCCTGCCTGGAATAGTTGCCGCAGAATTAATGCCTCTAATAAGTTCATAATTTCTTTTTCCCTTTCTGCCCATTGTCTTCAACTCTTTAGTTCCTTGGCTTTAATCTATGTAATAAAAGATTTATATCTTCTTTTTGATTCTGTACTTTCATTCTGACAGAGAATTTAGCTGTTCCATGCTTTGATTGCTTGGCTAGGTATAGTAAAGGGAAAAAGCTGAGTCAGGAGAACGTTTTACTTTTTCCTCCCAATAAACAGTGCAGAGGTGGGTTTTGTCTTATATAGCATGAATGGTGGCAACTGTGTAAATTTCAGTATTATCCTTTCACCTACACTTTTAAGAATACTATTTGTCTTGGTTTGCTTTTATGATAAAATTATAAAAACAAAAAATGTGGAGAGAAGTAGGTGAAAGGATAATACTAAAATTTACAAACGTGTCAGATTCTTGAACACAGTCAAAATCTTGTGGTGACTGATTTCATTATTACTTAAAGCAAAATAGTGCAATTAAAGGTAGAAAGGACTACAAAAAGTCTTCAGAATTCATTATTATTAAGAACAAAAACCACTGTTCTCTGAAACAATCAGAATTTCTCGTTGTTAGCATGTCCCAAATTGGTCACTGAGTCCAATTTTTGTTCAATGCAGAAATCCAAATTAAAGCATCAATGACATATCTCCCTGGCCTCTATTTGGAACACAACTAGTGAGGGGGAGCCTAGCACCTGGCCAGATAATTGACTCCACTGTTGAACAACTCATACTGTTTTTGAGTGTTTTTTCTAGCGTTCAATCAGAATCTGCCTGCTTGTAACATAAATCCATTGTTCCATGTCCTACATTCTGGAATGATAGAGAAGAGCTCTTAACCTTAACCTTCTGTGAAACGCCCTTTCAGGCAGGGATGTGCTGGCAATTAGTTAACAAGGGGCTTTCTGTGGCATGGGGGGGAAGGGGAATGAGGGTACTGGTGGAGGTGAGAAGAGTGGCTGGCTCCTGGGTAAACTGGAGTGGCTGGAGGGAATTAGCTTGCTCTTGTTGAGCTGACTGCCCTGATGAGAGAAGACTGCAGAGGAAGAAAGCACTGAGAAATGAGTCTGGAGGCTCTCAAAAGGACAATAAAGTATGAAGCAGCAGTATCAGGTTGTGTCAGCTGCAGCCCTGTTGTAAGCACAGGGGTTACTAGGCAATGAAAGCATGGGCTGGCATTATGGCTGGTAGAGGGGAATCCTCTTTGTGCCACAATGGGCCTTTCCCAGTTCCTGTAGAATCTAGGTAACAAGTCTGATTGGTAGCCATATCAAAACAAGAGGCATCACCTTGAAAAAAGCTGCAGGATAAGAGGAACTAATTAATAAACTATTTTTGCTACATTAGATTAGATTATCCCCCCAAAGTTAACAAGGGCCTTGCATGATCCCCACCAGACCCCTCCAGCACATCTCTGCTTTGGGGTATTTCAAGAGTACCATCATATCATCTCCTGCTCAAGTTTTGTCTTTCAAAAGCAAATCCATCCATTCCTCTTCATAGGTCTTAATTATCATCACTGCCTTTCTTGAATGTTTTCCCAGTTTGTCTGAATCCTATTTGAAATATGATGCACTGGGGTCTGACTCATGCAGAGTAAAGTAGAATATTTACTTTCTGTGATTTGAAACAGTACTTCAGTTTATGCAGCCTACTATGTTGTTCGCAGGACCATTGCAACCCAGGTGTTTTCCATTCAGCCCTGTGCATTATTTCTGTTTTCTAGGGTTTTATCCCACCCAGTTTGGTGTCATCTGCAAATTTACTACTAAAATTTGCAAATATACTACAGAGGTTACCTCATCAAAATTATATTAGTTTAATTTGTCAAGACTTATTCTTGGTATGAGCCAGTTTGGTGTAGTGGTTAAGGCATCAGGCTAGAAATCAGGAGACTCTGAGTTCTAGTCTCACCTTAGGCACAAAGCCAGCTGGGTGATTTTGAGCCATCACTCTCTCTCAGCCCTAGGAAGAAGGCAATGGCAAACCACTTCTGAAATCTTGCCAAGAAAACTGTAGGGACTTATCCAGGCACGAGGAGTCAACACTGACTTGAAGGCACACCCCCCCCCAAAAATGCTTGGTATATCTATGCTGACCTGCCACATTGTTTTCCAAGTGGTTGTAGATAATTGCTTTGTAATCTGCTCTGAAATCTTCCCAGGTATTGATGTCACACTGACTGATTTGTAGTCATAGTTTTTCCACTCTTTGAAGATTGGTCTTGTGGGAATATGTCCTAGCATCCAGGAGTTTCCTTACCATCCTTCACCAACCTTAGCTCATTCTGAACTGCCTTCTTCCTAACATCAGCTATATAGTTCCAAGCGATGTCTTTGTATTCTTTTTTGGTAGCCTGTCCCTCATTTCACCTTCAGTATGCATCCTTCTTTTTTTCTTCAGATTTTCACTAAAATTCTTGTATCGATATATTGACTTCTTCAGTTGTCCTCCATGTTTCCCCTCATTGGGATTGTTTGTGATTGCGCTTTTAGCGTCTTCTAACACTTGTCATCTTGAGCTCCTTTTCCCTTTAGTTTTATTTGCTGTGCATTTTTAATTATCATTATTATAAGTTCGTTAGAAACTGGTTTTTAAAAAATATGTTCAACTTTCATTTCCCTTATTATCAAGAACTCCAGCATTATATGGAGCAGTGTTCCCCAATGTTCCTGCACTTTGATTTTTTCAACTAATCTTCCCTATGGGTTAGATACAAGTCAAGGACAGCTGAACTTCTGAATTTTATGGAATGAGCAGAAACAAAAAATAATGGAAGCATAAGATGATAGACTGTATGTTTCAGTATTTTGGCATAGTTTTAGTCATTCTTCTAGACTTCTGCTTTCCATCCCCTGTGTGAGATCTCTGGCAACTTCATGTTTTGTCTGCAGTGATTATGTCTCCTATTTCTATCTGCTCACCATAGAAACACAGGAAAATTTTGTACAAATGATTTAAGTACAGACAGAAAGCAAAGACAATCTTTTGAAAATACCACTTTTTGAAACCACAGATAAAGATGAAAGTTTTGGGGAGGGTTGTTTCTTTTTCCTTACTTGTTCTGATATATTTTTGAGGCAGAGAACTTTGCCCTCATAAATTGGTATAACTTAATCACTGTTTCTGTGTCTCCATGGTTTGCTTGCATTATTCCTATGGCTACTGGAAGCCAAATTTGCATCATGAATGTTTTAAAATAATCAACAACCTATTGTAGATAATTAGCATAGACATTTGTCTTTGAAAATCACTATGGCAACTTTGGAAGCCACCCCCAGGTGTACAGACCTTTCCTCCTACTAGGTGCCACTTTCTGTTCCGTGTTGCTGGGAAGCAAGAATGGACAGCAACTAGCCCATCTACCTGATATGCAGCAGGCATGAGAATTAAGTTGCCAGTTACTGCTGTTGTACAAATCCAAGAAGGTATCATTTTCATATCAGCTTGTTGTCCTTCTCATTTACAGAATATAACATTAGCAGAGTGAATCTGTCTTCTTGAATCTGTCGTCTTACCACTTCCTAAGAAACTTGCTTTTTTTCTAGCAGTTTTCTTGTATGGAAATTTGAAGACCAAGTGATATGGCTATAAGATGTAGATGAGGAAGCTGTAGTTGTCCAGATTTTGTGACAGATTTTAGTATCTAGCAGCCCTTAGCTGCCAGCATGACCAGTCACAAGGGATTATGGGAGCCGCAGTCCATCCAAGGGCAGCAGATTTCTTCACCATATATAATAAAGCCAACCCCTCTGCAGCACATAGAAATTGGATGGATGGATGGATGGATGGATGGATGGATGGATGGATGGATGGATATGAGGGGAGCCCCAAGGTTTAAATCCTACGTCTTTTTTCTCACACTCAGAAAGTAGATTTTGGGTAATTCTTTTCCCAGTCTTAAGAGTCAGAAGTTCCAAGTTTATACTGTATAATGATTTTGTCTGAACTGAGTAATGTTGGTTCCTGCCTCATGAGCTCTAATCCTTAAAGGTGCTCAGAAATTACATCTTAATGTATGGTTACAAATGCTCAAGCTCTTAGGCTTCCGTCATAATTTGATTTGAGCAGTATTGACATTAATGGAAATACTTTTAAGCTAACAGATTCTGTCCTGTGAGAGAAAGTGGCACAGCGGAGATGTCATATTAGCATTTGAAATGTCAAATCTTATTTCTGGAATAACTAAACATGTTAGGGACTCTGATCACTGGATTATCTCCCTGACACAAAATCAGTGGTTACTTTCTTTTGCTTCTGCAACAGAAAGAAAAGTACACTCTCCAGAGGCTGTATTTGATGCAACAAAACCAACAGGGAGTCTTGGGGGAGTTTTTAAAAAAGGACAATTATTAGCGTGTATACTTTTTGGCAGGGGGGAGGGGACTCCAGTCTGTTTAAAAATATACAAACTCTCACAAGATTTAGTTTTTCTTGACCCAAAAGCTGGATTACTTTGGTGTAGAATATTATTCCAAATGTAGGTTACATTTAGTTCTAAACTACTGAGATATGAAGCCATCCTGCTGTTTGAGAGCATTTTGCTTTCGGTACCAATCAGTTTTGAGAAAAGGTTATTTGGGGAGGAGAAGTGTGCCAAGGCATCATCCGTTAAGCCTGTGGTCATTTTTTTCCCCTTACTCCCAGTATTCCAAGTTAGAGTGCTATCCACTTGTACTTAGGAGTTAGAAGACTATACTCACATGAAATATGCTAACCCTACTGTCGATCCCTATTCTTTCTCTGTCACCTGGGTTCCCTCCACCATCAAGTATGACACAGCCTAACAGATTTTACATGCTATGAGGCTGCCCTTGGATGGTGTCAGAATAAGAATACAGCCAAGGATAACTTAAACCTGCTCTACTCATGTGCTGGAGACAAGATGAAGGTAGTGTTATGGGAACATGGTAGAAACAACACATTGCCAGGGCCTGTTTATGAGACACCTCTGTCCAGAGCTAAGGAAGAACTGCAGATACTCTATTCCCTTTTAAGGAACTGAAATTTGTATTTCAATGCAGGGCAAAAGCCTAGGTGTCCTTGAACTGACAGGCCAGTCCTGTATATTCTTAATTTGAGCCAATGCTGATCATTTACAATTTCAAAGGCATTTTAAGATCAGCATTTGTGTGTAAAAACAAGGCATTTTTATTTCCCTGTTCATACCTAGGCAAAATTGTTTTTTTTTATATTGTGGCTTCAGAGGCTAGGACTTTTGGAAAACCATTTTACTATGAAGTATATTAGAATTGGGTTGTCATTTAATAGCAAAAGCTCCTATTACTATTGCTTGGAAATGAGTCTGTAACACAGAGTGCTAACCATCTCTTGACCCACAGCCAGAGAAGACCTGAATGGAATTGGCCTGGTGACAAAAATGTCTTTTATGGTTCCCCAGCTGCTACATGAAGTAGAACTCTCAGTGTCTTTTTTTTCCCCTCTCCTCCCCACCCCCCTTATTCCCTAGATTTCAAACATTTCATTTGCTAAGCAATATTTTTCTTTCCTTCTTTCTGTAGGGTTGTTATTCTGAGTGAAGGACCTTGCAAGCGCTACTAAGGGACTATCATGGGCAAAATTGCATTTCTGAAGACCCAGTTTATAGTTCACCTCCTGATTGGGTTTGTCTTTGTTGTGAGTGGCTTCATCATTAACTTCATCCAACTATGCACACTAATCCTCTGGCCTATAAACAAACAGTTTTATCGACGAGTAAACTGTCGCCTTTCCTATTCATTGTGGAGCCGTGAGTATACTATAGTTTCTCTGCATTAGCTTGGAATGTGGCTTCTTCTGCTTGTTGGTTTCTTCTCATACTGTAGAAAATCCTGTATTGGAGCAGAATCATCCTTCAGAAATGTGTTTGCATGCACAAGTATTATGACCCTGGGATGATCTATGGCTGCCTCCTCTCAGGAAGTGGTTCTCAGAATTATTTGTGCATGAAGGACTTGAATACAAAATATCTCTTCCCTATTTTCCCAGTCTTTGTACTTATAGGTATGGCCTAGCTGCTAGGATGAAAGGGAAATGAAAGGCTCCCATGAGAAGGAAGTGAATGGAGAAGGAACACACAGTTCCCACTGTCAATACCTAAGGCACCTCCTCTGGAGTTGTTACTGTCTTTCCTTGCTCACCCCCTTTTAGTCCCAGAAAGAAATAGCTTGTCTGTACAGCTAGCATAAATCCTTCATCTTGCCATTCAGGAGATAGTTCAAGTGAGTATTAGCAATTCCTTCTCTGATCTTGCTTTCAGTCCCATCCAGTATCATCCTCTGTAACCACTGGAGAAGATAATTTTTCTGTCCTTTTTAAAATGATTAGAATTTGAAAATCCATTTATCTTGTTAGCCTTCCCGTGTTTGCTCAGTGTCAGTTCCCCCAACCTTTCTAGTATTTATTCTAGTACTTCTATTCTTCAAACTTTGGTGGTAAATGGTAATAAGTAGATCAGGAATTTAAATAAATATTATAGGCCTTTGGATTATTGTCTTCAGGAATAAGAACACTAATTACAGCAATCTATGACAACAAACACATGTAAAATCTTGTGCATCTTACTGTCTCAATAGTTTAAAATCTTTTTGAGGACTCATATGCCTTTCATTTCTTTATCTTGTAAATTGATAAACATAAACAATTACAATATATATATTTGAAAGTATTCTTACTTTACAGCATTTTTTCACACCTGCCTAAAACTTTTGCACAGTACTGTATTTGTACTGCAGTGCTGGCCCAAAAGGTTCTGGTTACCATGAAAAATTCTACATTCTGAAAAATGTAGACCCGACTGTCATTTTGTACAAACAGAAGGAGTTTGTATCTGTATCTTCAAATTGTATCTTCAAATTTAAACAAGTGAAGCTGAAACAATTATTGTAAATCTCAAGTAGTCTAACTCTTTTGTTCAAATGTTTTTTAAATGGCATAATCTACTTTGTATATCTGAATTGCTAAAGAGTGGGCGATTAATTATCCTTTATAGATGTTCATTAAAGATGGTGAGATAATTAATGGTGACCTCACTATATGCTACCTAGTGTTAGTTAAGGTATAGGCTTCCCCTTCAGATCCAAACTTCCAAATAAGTAGAGAAAAGGCATTAAGGAAATACCCTACAAAATATTTCACTTAAGTAGGAACTGGTGGGCTATATCCATTTCAACTCGAATTTTAAAAGAAGGCAATCATAATACCGTTAAGAAATATCCATTCAAACAATGGGTTAATGAAGGGAATTTGATTGCACAAAAACAAGTAATTCAAGATAACTGCAAGGGGATATACATCTGAGACTCAAGTACTATGGATTTAATTCCAGTAAAGTCTATTTCTTTTCAATATAAAAAACTTGACCATTTCATAAAAAACTAACATTTTCAGTGATGATTAATAAATCAAGTCTCTTAGCCATACAAAATGTCACTTTAGAAATATTTACTGGAGAAGAAGAAACTAATAATTCCAATATAATCTAATTGTTTCTTATAGACAATTAATGAATGTCAAAGAGAAAAAAATACTGAAAACCACTAAGATCAGTTTAATTAGTTTATAACTCAAAACACACTCTCACTTAAAAGTTACTTCCTGTTTCCATTTGGATATATTGGAGCATATCCAGCATATGTGTTAGTCTTAGTGTGTTACTCTGGTTCATGAGAAAGTATAAGGGTCTGGTCTTCATCTCTTTTTTATACACCCACTTCTTTTGATTACCATGGAACTCAGAATATTTCAACGTTTTAAAATAATCCTGCTATCAATAATTTAAGGAAATGGAAAATTATATTTCAGATTATTGGTTGGATGGCCATGGGTGGTAGAACTTGCAGGCAGGAATAATACTGCAATTAAAATTAACTAAATAACCACTTTAGTGAGGCAGGAGAGGTAGAAGAACTTTGCTTATAGTATAAAAAGTTGTCACTTTTAGCTCATTTCAGGAGAGACAAATTTACTTTCATTTTTTGGTACACATCAAGAGGTTCAATCAATGGTATCTCCAGTTAAAGGGTTTCAGATAACAAAGTGCTAAATAGCTCCTGCTTTTTGGAAGAGACTATACCAAAATCTTATACATTTCTTATATACAAGAAATGAAAAGGAGGATTTAGAGCTGTTGTTAGACTATGAAGTCTAAACATGAGTAATCTTTCTGAAGCTGGGATGCAAAACCTGAGATCTCAAGGTTGCGTGCAGCCCCCAAAGTCTTTGGTGTCACCTCAAAGCCCCTCCAAAGTTGCTACAGAACTGCATCTTTTAATGTTAGCAGGAGTCAGGAGGAGAAAATTAATAAATACATGGGACATTTGTGTACCTTAATTTAATTTTCATTGTGTTAAATATAGTTGCTCTTGGTTCTTCTCACATTGATTTCAGGTACAGTTCTAGCTTAAAAAATAGGTTGTCTGGGGTGAGCTTTAGGTGAGACATGTCAAGTCTGGCATCTGGAATGTTCTACTACTAGGAGGCCATTATGCCAACAAAAGAGCAAAAAAAAAAAAAAAAAGCGAGGTATAGAAATGGGGCACACCAAGGCAAGAGCTAAGTAATACCATATTCAAATCTCAGCCAGACATCTAGGGAAATGTCCCCAATATTGACAAGTGTTTTGGCCAAATTGAAACTAGCTGTAAGTTTTTTTGTTATATATCTGATGGGAACTCAGAAACAAACAAAAGCTTTGCTTCTGTGGGGTTTTGAATATGGATTCTGTCCATGTAACATCAAAGGCTAATCTGTCCATTTGGGACTAAGTAGGTGAAAAAGATGGTGTTGTTACAATTCCCACTATGTCTTGTCATTGATCACTAGCAAGCTGGAACTGACTGAATTTCAAGCTATCAGGGCAGTGAGGAGGGCATCTGTTGCATGTTCCTCATCTACATACTGTAGTGCTAAATCAATAGACTTCAGGGAGTAAGATTTTGGTATAGTCTCTTCCAAAAAGCAGGAGCTATTTAGCACTTTGTTTTTAAAATGTCTAGTTCTCAAATGTCTATGTTTATTTGCGTACACTGAGACTAATATACCAGCAGTTTAGCTTTTTTCTTTATTCTTGCCTTGAGGATGATTCACCTAAAATTCTCCACTCAATATGCCTCATCATTTCAGGACTTGAAATGTGACCTATCAAGCATTGAATATAGAGTAATGTGAAGAGATAGATAGATGTCAGTTAATGGTAGCCTATGATGACAACTATTTTATTCATAGCGTAGTTTAAACTGAGCTGTTTACACTCAAGTCCCTCTTATTTAGATGCCTCTAGAAAGAAACCTTGTTGTTATTTAAGGACTTTCATTTTCTCTTAAGCATTATATAGGTATTTGATGAGGTAATCTTGGAACTGGAAACCTTTTCCTCACCTTGGGATGCCAGCCCTGTTCAAATCATTCACAGACTTGCTTCCTTGGGAGATTGCAATCCCTTGCTGAGCAGCTCTTGTCTCAATTGTCAATGTTGCACTTCTCTAAAAGCTCACTCCTGATATAAAGCAGCATGGCTGTTTTGTCTGACTTCCTCATAGAGAAGACACTTGGCTGCATATTTAATTCATGAGGAGAAATTTTTGTCCAACCTTACTTGTTCTGGCTAGCTCTCAATGACCTGAGCATTTCAATAGCTCAGCATGGCCAGTTTTTAATGCTATCATGTCTAATGATACATCTAACCCTAATTGGAGGCTTTATTATCTACACTTCATTCATTCATTCATTCATTTTCCATGGCCGCCCATCTCAAGTAAGTGACTCTAGGTGGCAAACAATAATAAAATCAATTAAAACCAAGTACAAACATAATACAAATATATATATATATATATATATATATATATATATATATATATATATCAGCCGAGAAAGATTAAAACCATAGATGTTAATATAACCAAGAAATGGAGCACTGGAAGGAGAATGTTTCAGAGGGCACGGGCAATGGTAGAGAAGGCACACCTCCTAGTCCCATGCCGCTGCATTCTGCACCAGCTGAAGCTTCCAAATGCTCTTCAAGGGTAGCCCCATGTAGAGTATATTGCAATGATCCAGACAGGATGTCACAAGGGCATGAGTGACTGTGAGCAAAGCCTCCTGGTCCAGGAATGAGCACAACTAGCACATAACCCGAAGGTGTGCAAAGGCTCTCCTAGCCATGGCTGCCACTTGCTCTTCTAGCAGGAGCCGTGAGTCCAAGAAGACTGTGTTGGAATGTATCTGCGAGGAGGAGGGTGATGTGGGAGATCAAGGCTATCAGGAAGGAGGGGGTGCATTCCAGGAGGGAAGAGGAGGCAAGTGGCAACACAGTCTGCTGGGGAGCGTGAGAAGAGTAAGAGATTCAGGATAGCCACTCCCTAGAATCTCCCAGGGTATATCCACTAGTTGCTGTAGTATAGATTTAGTTTGGCAAGATTCTGTCTATAAGGTGTAAGCAAATAAAGGAACTGTACTCGACTGGACTGTTTCATCGTTGTTCTTGGGCTGGGCCTGACAAAGACCCCCATATTGCGCACCATGTCCATCTGGGGCAGTGCTACCCCATCCAGGACCAAAGATGGGGGGGAAAAAAACATTTAGCTTTTAGGGGTCATCTTATCATCATTTTACACAGGGGTTTCCATTCCTGTAATGAAACATTTGACTTTTTCATTGAACAGCTGGCTTCCATTTTGTCAGCATTTGTAACAGCTCTTTGCTTTATAAGCAGCCTAGTGTTCCTGCTGGGACTGTTATTTTTGCAAAAACAATAGTAAAATTCCAGTGGGTTCAAGGAATTAGATCTATGATTTTTTTTTCTTTTTTTGGATTTTAGACATTTTGGCATTTCCATTCCCAAATTGCAATGACATCACAAGAAAATATTGGATTGTGACCATGCATTGTTGCCTTCTAATAATCACGGGGCCCCTGATCTAATTAAGTTCTTTGATTAGAACTTTACTTGCATCTGTTTCCCCTTTTATGTTATGTGTCAATTTTGATATTTATTAGTAGTATGGAATAATTTATCACTCATCAAAAACAAAATATTGTACTCAACAATGGGGGGGAAATGCATCTAGAAACTACTCTTCTAAACTTTTGACATAAATCCTGTTTCATGGCTTTTGAGATTTAGAGCATTGAAAACAAAAAGCTTTGCCTAGGCTGACAGCTAAATAATTCTGTTTTAGGCTTGCCAATCAGCAGATTGAACAAAGCGAAATCTATTAATATTTAAACAAAGTATTAAAATGAAGAAGCTTAAAGGTTGGACTCATTAACAGTGTACCTTAATTGTACTCTATCTCTGTTATAACAGGCTAGCTGGCTAAGTCTTGTAGAACATAATGTACCATTTATTCAATTTTCAACCAACAATTACGAATATTTAGCACTGGAAAAATATTGTAGGAGTTATGATTAAATAGACAAACACACACACACACACACACACAAATAAATAACTAGGACTCTTTTCCGTAGTTCTAGTGAAGTCAGTATTTCAGCTCTGCTTCACATTTTTGCCTCAAGCTATATTGTGTTTGTAAGAAATATCAACAGAGTAAAATTATGGTGCAGAATGGAGAGAAGGAAGATTAGGGGGAAAGTAATATACAGTCCTATGCATAAGCCCGAATGATTTAACTGTGTTTAACAGCTGGCAGAGTTGGCAAAGTTATGCCCCTGGTGTTATAAGAGCTTTTGAAAAATGATATACTTCCTGGTAATACGAATGGTGTTCTTGTTTGGGATTAAACTATATTGGAAACCTTTGTCAATTTCATTGAATTAAAATTTCTATGCACTCTGAAATCTAGAAAACTTGCTGTTTTAAAATATGAACCTGGGCCTGCCCAATAATAAACCCGGAGTTGTAGGCTACATGTTGCTTTCTTCTGCCCTCTGTAAGTAATGTAATTGTAGAATTAATATCTAAAGCAGTAGCAAAGACCAAGATAGAATAGGCTTTGTCATACCTAATATCTTTGATTTTTTTTTTTTTGTCTCCTATGATCTAGAGTTAGTGATGTTGCTGGAATGGTGGTCTGGAACAGAATGCACTTTATTCTCAGACCAGGCCACAATTGATACATTTGGAAAAGAACATGCCATCATCATTCTCAATCACAATTTTGAAATAGATTTTCTGTGTGGCTGGACCATGACAGAACGGTTTGGTGTGTTAGGGGTGAGTGGTCTTAATTTATAGCTTTGTTCATTGTAACTGGAATTGGGAAACTGGATGTTTTGCTTTTGTTTTGTTTTGTTTAGGAAGTTCTTAGATTAGACCTTTTTTTTGGTGCCAATTTATTGAATTAAATTAAATTAAATAATTAAATTAAATAATTAAATTAAATACAAGAGAGCCAACGTAGTTTAGATAGGGAGGCAAAATTTGCAAGTCACACTTTGCTATTAACTTGTTGGGTGATCTTGGGGTAAATATTGGTTCAATCTAACCTACACCACAGGTTTTTGAACAGGAAGCAGATAAGTTAGGAGAAATTCTTTAGGCCATTTCAGAAAACATTTGAAAGCAGTTGTATTTGCAAATTATACATTTCAGATGAACAAATGCAAATAAAGTGTGTGTGTGTTTTAGAGTTCAAAAGTTCTTGCTAAGAAAGAACTACTGTATGTGCCCATAATTGGCTGGACATGGTACTTCTTGGAGATTGTTTTTTGCAAAAGGAAATGGGAAGAAGATAGAGACACTGTTATTGAAGGCCTAAAACGACTAT
Source organism: Python bivittatus (assembly GCF_059951505.1). Classification (NCBI taxonomy): domain Eukaryota; kingdom Metazoa; phylum Chordata; class Lepidosauria; order Squamata; family Pythonidae; genus Python; species Python bivittatus. The sequence continues at coordinate 23,556,881 of NW_028277074.1, forward strand.
CTGATTATCCTGAGTATATGTGGGTAAGTGAAGTTCTGCACATCAACTCTTTTAATGGGATGATGAAAAATACAGTTTTGTATGGATATGTGTATTGCATTTATGTGTTTTTATAAGACATAACATTGGTCATATACAGTGCACAGTCTGTCGTTCCTGTCATATGTGGATGTATACTGTTTAATAACAGTATTTAATTTAATAATTAAATCCTTAGTTTTTTCAGGATATCTCATTATATTCTGTCCTTAGTAATTTACAGATGGATGTAACATTCACACAGATCAATCATAATTGAAGCAAACCATCACTTATTGGTACAATACAGTTAAAGCAATCTAAAGAGAGGAATAGGGCCATGCTTGCTAACCCCATCTCCAGGGCTCTCACAGGGTCAGGCTTGTATCCTCCTTTGTTTTAATACAGTAGAATCCTTTGTGCTCCCTGGGACCTGTTCAAGCGAGGCTCCTATTCACAGGAAAGCTTCTAGCATTCAAGACAACCCAAGCGGAACCCTGCTTTAGAACTTCTCATTCAACAATGGGAGCAGAGACATTGGGGATGCTTTCCTATCTGGGCTGCAAAAATGTGAACAACCACAGCAGAAAACTTTGCTGTCATGTAATGTTCACTTGGACTCTTGCAGCCCGGAGATGGTAGCACTAATTTAGTCATAATATAGTGATTTTGAGGAATAAAGTATTATTGCAAGGATTGGTGGCTTTGAAAGAACACTGCAGGGAGCAAGGTTGTGTTCTGATTCTGAAATGGATGTTTGGTCCAAACTGCTGCTTATTGCTTCTGGTTTTGGGAGTGATGGTGTAATGAAGGTAGGATGCCAGAAATGAGGGAAGTTCTGGGGATGAGTTACTGGTATCCAAGAACATTGGGAGGCATTCCTCATCATCTATAGCAGTGTTTCTTAACCTTAGCACCTTTAAGATGTGTGGACTTCAACTTCCAGAATTCCCTAGCCAGCATGCTAGGGAATTAATTTAAACATTTTTTTTTCAGAGAGATTTCAGGGCAAACGTCTAATAGGCTGTGAATGTCTTCTAATCTTTCTTCTAAGGCAGAAGACTTTGCATCCAGATTTAAAACTATATTTATTTTAGTTGTCTTCATTCCCTAAATCTTTTTGTAAAACAATTGAACAGTTTTGTAATGCAGGATTTCTCCACCCACCCCCTTTTATGCTACAGTTTCTCTTATACTGCGAAGGAACTCGATTTACCGAAACTAAGCATCGTATCAGTATGGAGGTGGCTGAATCCAAAGGATTGCCTAAACTCAAATATCACTTGTTGCCCAGAACCAAAGGTTTTACAACTGCTGTCCAGTGTCTCAGGGGAACAGGTATCATGGCCTCACTTAACAGCGTTTGTGAATATGATTTCTTAGCATAATTGTTGCGATGGTCACTAAATTTTTCAACATGCAATATCTGTATTGATACAAAAGTTGGTATTTAAAATGATGAACTTGGTCATGTACTGTAAATAAATCTTAATACATTGATTAGTTTTCTTTTTGAATTCAGAGAAAATAATAATGCTACTTAGCACTTCACATTTCTAAGTGGTGTGCAAACATTGCCTAATTAACACTCCCAGCATGCATATGAGATGTAAGTTCATGTTATACCACATAGGAAAAGTTGTTAAATAGGACAGATGGCTGGCTAAATACTATGGATGGATTAAATGCTTAACTACATTCTTCCAGCCAGCAGCATTAAAGGAGCTCTGTGGATCTCAAAGCTAAATGGGCTTAGAAATACACACCATTTCTTTTCTCTGACAGAGAATCAATTATTTTACTTTATAATTGAGGATATATAATCCTCATTCACATTAAAAAGTAAAGACAGACTGATATCAGTAAGACTGAATCCAGTGCCCGAATACATGTTTCAACATATTGCATTAAACTATTTTTCTCCCTGGCAGTTTTAACCCCCCCACCCCCCGCCCCAAGTCCTTTCTGATAGTTTGGTTTTATTTTGGGCCAAGGAAATACATAAGAAACTGGAACTCTTGTGGTTTTCTTTCATTTGTGTTCTTGCATGAGCATATGCTAGAGGCAGTCAAGCATTTTTAAGCACACTGATATTCAGTTAGATCTGATGTTTCTCCCAAAAGTTGTATTTCTAAGTAGCCCTCACATCCCTTTCAGACCTGCTAGATATTTAAATCAAATTACTGTCCCCAAACATAGGAGGGCCCTAACTAGTGGGGTGCTGCTAAATGTTTAAGAACTGGTTGTGTTGGCTCCATTGCTGCTGCCACACTGCGCCACTAGCTGTAGAACACCTGATTGGCATGTTAGGGGTCGAGGCTCACTTCTGTTGTCAACTGGCTTGCAAAATTTCAAAACATTTAACAATAGGGTGTTGCAAGCCAGCTCCAGAACACCACTGGCCATAACTTTGGCACAGTTCAGTGTACTCCCATCAGCGGTTTTAGAGGGGAGATGCAAGGGGTTCCATTCAAACCTAGACTATGCCCACGTGGAGAAGCAGCCATTGAAACCACCAAACACATCTTACTATACTGTTTGTTTTATGCTGATATCTGCCATGAATTGTTAACTTCACATTTAATCAAATTCCCTGGTGATTCGGATCAGTTTTATTTATAACTCTTACTTTTGGGCTGAAGTGATTCTGTTGCTTTAACTGTGGTCAAATTCTAGTATGTATTATGTAAGATGTGCAGCAGTTTGATTGACATGCTTATCTAATTAATTAATTAATTGGTATTTGTTTTATGTACGCAGTGTCTTTTATGGACTGGTTATTGACTGTAATAAATATTTATGCACACTCACGTGTGCATATGTGCATACACACTGCATATGAGAACCATGCTTTTAGAACTTACTGTTCACAGGAACCCAGCAATTGTTTATGCGCTTCGGCACTGTAAACGCTAATTAAAACATATCTTAGCTAAGTACAAAACTGAACACAATTTGCTTGCTTCAGTTTAGATGAAACTACAAATTGTGGTTTAAAAGAGAAGTGAATGCTTTTGATTCCATTCCAGCCACTCAAGAGATGGACTAGGGAAGGGGAGTATGGTAGTGTTCCATTTAAATATACAGATAGTCTTCAACTTACAACGGCAGTTGGGACCGGATTTTCCGTTGCTGAGCAATGCAGTCATAAAGTGCGACTGCATTGTTTAGTGATGGCAATCCCTCCAGTCCAGTTACCGTTGTTAACTGAATCGCACAGTCGTTAGGCAAGGCAACTTCCTTATGGCTTCCCACAACCAAAGTCAGCAGGGAAGCCAGCAGGAAGTTGCAAGTCTCAGGCCGGCAGGCAGCTAAGTGGCTACTGCCAGGTGGGGGAGGGAGCAAGGGGCTGCAAGGGAGTATGGGGGAAGGTGCACAATGGTGCGAGGGGATGTGCGAGAGGTGAGATGAGGTGAGGGTTGGGGAAGGTGCAAGGGGGTGGTGAGAGGCACAATGTGGGTCGGGGAAGGTGCGCGAGTGTGATGGGGTGCGGAAGAGATGCAGCATAGGTCAAGGAGGGTGCACAAGATCGGGGAGGGTATGTGAGGGGGGCATGAGAGGCATGATGAGGGTCAGGGAGGGTGCATGAGGGTGCGGGTCAGGGAAGATGCATGAGGGTTGGGGAGAGTGTGCAAGGGTGAGGCGCAGGTTGGGAAGGGTTCACGGGATGCGCAGGTGGCCAGCATGATGCAAGGGCAGGGGAGCTGGGGGAGGGTGTGCAGATGGGGGAGACTTACCCAGCAACTTGGACATTCCCTGCCAGCTTCCCCATTGAGTTTCTGGGGAAGCCAGCAGGGAACGTTGCAAGTGGCGATCAACAACGTTGATTGTGGGCGCTGCCACCGGTCATAAGTGCGAACCAGTTGTCAAGGGCCCAGATCGCGTTCAAGTGACTGCAGGGATGCTGGGACAGCTGGAACTCCAAGGACCAGTCGTAACCACCATCGTAACTTTGAACGGTTGCTGAACTAATGGTTGTAAGGCATTGTCTGCATCCAAATCAGAATTTGAAATCACCATCAGTTCATGGCTTTCAGTCCCGTTATTGTAGACAGGTGAGGTTTTGGCATTATCCAAACCTAGTAAAAGAACAGGAGCAAGTATGTAAGTTATTACAATATAGATGTGCCTGACCTATCCACTCGTTTGTTAGAATGGCTGCACAGTCAAGATTCTTCATAATCTGTCTGGCAAATAGAACACACAGTAAGCTTACAGAATGGTGGGCTTCCAGATTCAGGTGTACCGACAGCTGGAGTGCAAAAATCTGCATGTGATGGAATGTATCTACAAAGAGTGGATAGCAACAGAGAGTGAGGCTATCAGGAGGGAAGAGATGCATTCCAGGAAGGGAAAGGAGACAAAAGACAACACAGTCCACAGGGAGAGCGCGGAAAGCATAAGAGGTTCAGGATAGCTGCTCCCTAGAATCTCCCAGGGTATCTCCACTAGTCGCAGTAGTACAGATTTAGTCTGGCAAGTTTCTCTCTGTATGGTGTAAGCAAATAAAGGAACTTTACTCAACTGGACTGTTTCCCCGCTGTTCTTGGGTTAGGCCTTGACGCTGCATGACCACTAGAGCTCTTTGCTGCCACTAGCAACCATTATATCTGAAACATAGATACAATAGTACACACACACACACACATTTAATATATATAATAGTATATATATTTGTGTCTTTTAATATAATTAATAACCAGTTGAATTCCAGCTGTTTGAATATTGAAATAATAATGTTATCTTTCTTGCATTAGTTTCAGCAGTATATGATGTAACATTAAACTTCAGAGGAAACAAGAACCCATCCTTACTAGGAATTCTGTATGGGAAGAAATACGAAGCAGATATGTGTGTCAGGTGAGTGCGTGAGCATGGTTCACAGCTGAAAGCTGTCACTGTGTCCAATTATTGCAATAAAACTGCCACCCTCACCTCTATACTTTCCCATCTTTAGCTTTTCAGTTTGGAAGAGATTTGTTTTAATATTAATATTAATATTAGAGGATAGAGGCAAACATATGCATCTAAGATAGTCAAATTCTTTAAAATGTGGTCATTTACTTTCTATGTTGTTTCACTTGGTTTTAGGTTTAGTATGAAAGCTTAATATGGTCAGTAGATATACAACTTTCAAAACTCCAAAAATTTGTCTTATATAAAATACACCTTGCAAAAGTGGAAGAGGGCCTTCTCCTGGGAATTTATACTCAGCCTCCATTCTCTCTTTCTATTTTTAAGAAAGGAATCAGGACCTTAGTGAAGTCTTTGAATTTGTTTGAATGTGATAAGGATCTAACAGATGTTGGCCATGCCGTCTTGGGATTGGGGGACTTTAAATCAATGCAATACATTTTCCAGAAGACACATTTCCCTTTCTGTATAAAAGAAATGCTTTTTTTCCATGTTCACAATTGGCTTCAGATAAGAAAATTGTTCATTAGATGATCTTTGCCATCGGCTCCCTCTAGTGGCAAATGTATTGCAGGATGTGACAATACAGTTTGCACTGACAGATAATTTAGAGAGCTCTATGCAGAGAACAGGAATAGGGATTGGTATTGTCCAGCAAGGGAAAAACGAATAGCTTAGCCATATATCTTACTGAAGGTTACAGATGTATGCCACTTTTGTAGCCATTTAGGTTCAATGTGGATATTCTACAAGCAAAATATTCAATGGATGGCCGTGTTCAGACTTGTACACCTTTCAGCAACCTTCTACATAACTATGAATAAACAGTGCAATCCTATATATGTTTACCCAGTAGTAAGTTCCATTGTGTTCAGAGGGTTTTATTCCCAGGTAAGTATGCATAGGGTTGCAGCCTAAGTAAATTTTTGTAAGGTTCATCTGACACATAAAATCTTACAGAGGCTGTGCAGAAAATTTAGCAAAGCTAAATCAGTTTCACTCCATAGGGCTACTCTGCCAGGAGCATTTCCAGCACAAGACCAGATGAAATGATTGGAAGTTCACCTAAACAGGTTTCAGGGGGCTGCATCCCAGGATACTCAATGGTTCAGGTTCTTATATTGCGCAGGTTGTTCTCTTTGCTGCTTCTCTTGTGCAAGAATTCATGTAAAGTCAAGATTTCAACCAGATGCTCAGAGCTCAGTCTTGTCACCATGACATTTCATCTTTTGATGTTAGATTGTCAGCAGAATCAGGGAAGATAGGTTCTTGGCATAGGAGATAAGAAAAAAATACTTCAATTCAGGGAATATAATTTCACCACTCATTTCTGAAGTGAGAATTTCTGAGGTTAAGTCATTGTTTGTTTCAGATTTGACAGTGATTGCTCAAGAGTGTAAGAATGGCATTTTGCCATCTGCAAAAACATTTTTTTGTTATGAAGATATTCTAAGACTGAGACAGAAAGTAATATCTACTCTTAAGTACAATCTAAGTGATGGCTGTATTGAATTACTGCTACATTTTTCATATATCACCTCTTGTAGCTATGTTCAATGCAAGGGTGCATTCATAAAATGCATTTTTATGGATATAGAGGTATAGTAAAAGGAGACAGAGAGATGTTAACATCCTGGTTATTTGTACCCAGCATTCCAAAATACACGCAGCTTCTAATTCTGAAGATATTTTCATATTGTATTTATTGTCACTTTGATAAAAACTCTTTATTGAACCTTTTTTCAACAACCTAGGAGGTTTCCTTTAGAAGATATCCCTTTGGATGAAAAGGAAGCAGCGAAGTGGCTCCATACACTTTATCAGGAAAAGGTAAATGAGTTGTTTGCATTTAAAATCTTGCAGAGCTTTGTGCTACAGAATGATTTTTTTAAGGAAAGACAGTATTGATAATTCCAAAAAAAATTTCTTCTTTAAGTGCAATGGGAAAATTCTGTAATAAAGATCTTGCATGGTTGTTTGTGAAGTTATTAAAGGGGGTTAATAAAATTGTCCTGCTATCATATCTGTGTAATTACTGTATTTCTTTAGGGCCATGCTCCTAACTTGATTTGCCCCAAAGTCTGCTATTAGCTTTAAAATAACTTTGAAAGACCTTAATCACATCTAGTTGATCAGTAAATATATGTACATTTTCTCAATGGGCCAGATTTTTTGGTATCATTGCTATATATTGGATTTAATTAAATATCTTATTACATTTCATACTATAATTTATAGCATGATCAAAAGCACTTCTTTCCTTTGTCTCCTTTGGGAGATTGAAATTAGTGTTATCAAGTGTGGGCAATCCATGACCTTATGGATTGCCTGTGTGCCCCCTCCCCCAAGTGCTTTGAAGCAGAAGTATTTTTGGAATTGCATCTTTTTCTTTTTCTAGATGCTTCAGTATCAGAGCCTGTATCTAATTTTGGGATAGTTTATCTTCAGTTTTAAGGGGGGAAGTGTTGGAGAATGGTGATCAAGCACACCTGAGTGGGTGCTGTCCTGTTTGTTGAGTTTTCATACAATTTGTCTGGGCCTCCTGAAATCATTCGGTTACTGCTGCTGGTGGCAGAATGTTTGTTTATACATTGAATTCATATCCTGGGATGGATGGATGGATGGATGGATGGATGGATGGATGGATGGATGGATGGATGGATTGATTCCTTTGTCTCCATTCATCCCCCTTTTGGTTCTGCCACTTTTGGAGAGTGTATGGAGTTCTCAGATCCTGAAAGTTGCCTGTCTGCAATCTACATATTGTGCTGCTCAGCTTGTTTTCCATTTTTTCCTCAGTTGGCTCACAGCTGGCACTTTGTAGGGAAGAATTCTACTGGCAATATCCTATCCCAACTGAAAAACTGTATAGTACTTACGAATATACTGGTATATAGAAGAAAGCATAAGTAATTAGATCATTAAAAAAACTTATTTCTCTCCTCAAGGATGCCTTACAAGAGAAGTATAATCAAGAAGGCGTATTTCCTGGGCAACAATTTAAACCTCCCAGAAGACCATGGACTCTCATCAACTTTGTCTTCTGGGCTACTGTTCTTCTCTCTCCTCTTTTCAAATTCGGTTTTGGAATTTTTGCAAGTGGATCACCCCTTCTGATTCTTGCATTTCTGGGCTTTGTTGGGGCAGGTAATACAATTGGCTAGAGTTGACTGGAAATGCTGAATTGAAAATGTGCATGTGGCCAGTTGCCTGCATCTTATCAAGTGGCAGAGATCTAGAGATCTGTAATTTATGCAGAGTCCAGGTTTGAAGCCGAACAAGTTTTTTTTTTTTTTGGTCTGCGCTCAGTCATTACTGACCCTGCAGTGACTGCTTTGGACAAGTCCTTTGCAGTTTTCAAGGCAATTGTTTCGGAAGTGGTTTGCCAGAGCTTCCTTCCTAGAGCAGAGCCCAGCTGGCGAGCGCAGGAGGCGGGGTTTCCGTTGCTTCGCGCCCTTTTTCGGGCGAGCGCGGTTTCGTGCTTACCGGCAGCTGTTCCCGACTCCCGTGCAAGGCGCCGCCAGCATTTTTCCTCCCACTGGAGTGAGAGTACCCATTTATCTACTCACGTGAGTTTTCGACCTGTTGGGTTGTATTCACTTAAGTAGTGAATACACTTAATATACACTTAATACACTTAAGTAATATACACTTAATACACTTAAGTAGTATTCACTTAAGTCTGATCTGACTGCAAGACCATTCAGCCTATTGAAGTATCCTGCCTTAGCTCAGCTGGTGCTCAACAAGCTGATCTGGCTGCAAATCATCCATGTATGCTAAGAGCTTCAAAGATGCTCTTCCTTGCAAGTGAGCAATGCAATTCCTCTCTACCTTTTGATATTCAACTTAGCATTGGCACTTGTTCATGTGGGCTTAGCTGTACTAGTGAATCTAGGAAGAGGCCCCTTAGATAATAGGAATGGTTCTGAGCAAGGGTCTATCTCAACTAGTACAGAAGATTCTTTGGGATTTCCTGACCCATTTTTCTTCTTCCGAAGTGTTGTTCTCAAGTAAAAACTGTGGCAGTAGGATTGCTAGTAAATGGGGCTGTAGTATCCTGAATTGTTCTTTCCTTTTCCTAATAGCTGGTAGAAACATCATACATTTTGCAAAAAGTTGAATGTATGGTTAAATAATGCATATGCATATATTTCATTTTGTAAAAAATACAGATTTTATCTTGGTGTAAGATTTTGGTACTTTTTTTAAAAAAAACACAGAAATTATCCAATCTGCATGTGTTTGGAATCTGTTTGAATCTACTTTGTCCATGTACATACTTTTTGCTAGTGAATATTGAAATTACTCCTGGAATAATGCAATCTTTTTTCCTTCCTATATAAAGCATCCTTTGGAGTTCGCAGACTGATAGGAGTAACGGAAATAGAAAAGGGCTCCAGCTATGGCAACCAAGAATTCAAGAAAAAGAAATAATTTTACAAATGCATTTTTGACTATAAAAGACAGTGGTATCAAATTAACTTCATTGGAAAGAAAGACACTTAGAAAACTTATCTTTTTTTCTTATTAACTGATAACTAATAATACTTGAGCCAAGACTGAAGAATTTGGAAGATTCAAGAGACATGGAAAAAGTTGACTACTTACCTGATTAAGGATCCTTGTATTTGTAGTTTTTGAAGAGAAATCTGGGCTAACTTCATGTTTTTTGTTTTGTTTTGCTTCGTGGCAGATGGGAGGATGAATTAACAGAGGGAAGTACAAGCATCTTCAGATAACTGTTTATCTTTCAAGAATGTCACACTTGCTTTGCAAGAGAAACACTTGAATGTTTCTTCTTGCTAAACTAAAATCTCTGTTCTTAGGGTTTTTTTTAAAAAAAAATCAGCATCCAGTGCAGCAAACTACAGTGTCTAGTTTATTTACAGATGTTTCTCGGGGAGAAAAGCACTTGGAAAAAGCCGTATCATCCCTCCAGGCGTTTTATTTTAGAAGTATTTTTATTTTAATAATTATGACCTTCCACAAAAGCAGTGGTGCTTTCATGAAAGCATCACCCAACAGATAAATGCATTCTTTCAACCAGAACTTCCTAAAACCTAATGCAATTCTAGTCTCTTTCATTTTTGCACATCTTTCTACTCTATGTTGTTCTAATTAAAACTGAAACATGTTTAGCTCCGTTGCTTACATAGATACTGCTTTGCTTTTTTTCTTTCTTTGAAAACAAACAAAAAGTGACACGACGAGCCTGTAAGTTGGATCTGCGTATCTCAGAGTGCTCAGTCTCTAGGTCTTGAGAGTTTCTTCAAAAAGTCTCTTCTGCTCATACTCTTCTGCATGGCATGTTACGAAACACATGAAAAAATCAGCACCACGCTATGGAAAGATCTTGCATTGAGATCTAGGGGACAATGTTGTACCTCTAGGGCTCGAACCTGATACATGCTTCCTTGAAAATATGTTAATCTCCAATCAGAAAAGATGTTTTTCAAGTAAACATGTTGATGGGGTAGGATCTAAGTTGCTTGGTTATCTGTATACATTGCCATGTAAACCAACAGTTGCTTTAATACCTAAACATTGGAGGTTGGGGTAAGGTTATACCTTTTTTTAATTTTCTGCCACACTAACGTTACCAATAATGGTTTTTACTCTCTCTGGCTTGGAAATATATCTAGAGGAGCTAAATAGCTTTAGAGGGCAACTGTATCCAATTCCAGTGCATGGGTGGTGCCCCTGTTTGGAAAGCGGTGAGGCTGGACTGCGTGCCGGCCAAATTTAGACTCACATGGCAGCTCTTTAATGGATACTGTATGTCAGTGGTTAACCACCAGGAAGAAACCTCATAGAACCTGTGAGTGGATATCTTTAATATATAGCTGTGCTGACTGATGTTTGCAAATATTTAGAAAGGAAGTATTCACTTATTAGCATGTGGCCGTGGTTATCTTCTTATTTCAGTGCTGGGAAGAAATTTGACATCAGCTCACTACATACATACGTACATACAGAATCTGACTCAGCTTTTATAACTAAAATTCTTCATAAACTTAGAGTCTTATCTGATTTATATTATTAATTTTAATAATTCGATTAAATATTCTTTCATAGCCAGAGGTAAATATGTCATATTTTACCTTCAAACACTAACAATGCTAAAGTTCTCTGCCTTTTGTAGTTCATTTTAAGTGTTACCAGAGTGTTTTGGTTTGCAGTTTTGCAACTTGTCTCTAGCAGAGGGAACTACTGCAGCAAAGTTCAATGCACATTCGTTTATTTCCTGCATGAACACATGCACACTTAGAGAACAACTTTTTGCTGCATTGTTCCCCTTTGCACTACCAGACCCAGGATGGACAGTAACGCTTCCTACAAAGGATCCTACCCACCTTGTCTCTAAGGTCTGAGAGCTCTGATTAACTTCATTGGAAGTTACATAAGGCAATTTGGGGGAAGGGGCAGAATCCAGACATGACTCTCGATTATTCACTCAGTAAATAGGTTCTGTTTGGGTTTGTTTTTAAACCATTAAGAATGATTCTGTTTTCTGACTAGGCAAACAGATTTTTTTAAGCTTGATAAATAAGTCTTGTTTGTTGGAAGTGTTTTCCCCTTTGGCGAATGCAATATAATTGCTTTCTGACAAAGACATTGAAAATATTTTAACAGAAGCCAAGTAGAAAGGCCTTGTGTTTCCTGTTGCAGTTACAAGGAGTTCTGTGCTGGTAGATAAAAACCAGCTATTTTGACAGAAACAAATGGGACAGGGTGGGAATGGAGGGAGGGTCATTGAGAATAGGAAGAAAAAGCAGGTGTCTGCTTCCTGCTTTGTGCAGATAATGGAAGGTGGTGCATGCCTGTTATGGGGAGGAAAAACACATGTCACACTTCTGTTTTATTTTCATATCCTAACATACTGATCATACTTTGTTTTAAAACCATAGATTTTGTTTGAAATCTAGAAAGACGCATCCATTTTGAAAACTGAAATATACAACTGCACAATGATAGTCCATCTTTTTGGTTTGTCTTTCAGATAAAATCACATAAATAAGCAGAGTATATGTGAAAGAATATTCCTCAAAATAGCAGTGTATGGCATAAAGAATACTGTATCAGTTTATTTGGATTGGAACAGTAAGAATAGATTTTATACTTTCCACTACTTTCTTCTCATTTAATAGAACATAGCCTGTATATTTGACTATCAAGCCCTTTGAGAGCAATAATAAACAAAATATATCATAATTTTCTTTTCTTTTTCTTTTCTGGTCTTCATTATTAAATTTTGATCATCATTCAAATATGGCAATATTTCTCCCTTCTTCCTCTCCATTTTTAATGTTTTGTTTGGGTTTGGATGTATCGGGTTAAATTCTAGGTATAAATACATGAGGATGGGATTCAAAGAGCTACTTGAGGTAAGTGGAAGTACTTGAATAGGGGTACTTGAGGATTTTCTTTTTTCCTTTCCATGGCCAACATTACCCCATACAACAGGTAGGTGGGTTGGTGGGTGGGTGGGTCGGTTGGTTGATTGATTGATTGATTGATTGATTGATTGATTGGGTTAAGCCTGGTAATGTAGCTTTGTTGGAAGAACAAGGTTTTCTTGTTCATCAAGAAATGCAGCTTACCTTTTCCACTGCCAATTGCCTGTACAAAGCCAGCTGTACATTTTGTTGGAACTATACTGTTGGCTGCAAGCCTCCTGCAATTTGATGCAATCTGGTATCCTAATCCAGTTAGTTTTAATTTAGTGCTTTTATTATACCTAAGATTTTTAAAAATTACATCAGAACACTTGCCATGTACAAATCTCTAAACAATATTAAATCACTTCCCAAACAATAAAGTCACGATAGACTACTCAAATGGAAATTAATCATGGTTTAGAAGATCTGTATATTTTCAGTATCTAAATGAAGAGTACATATTTAGTTGCATTTTTACAAGTAGATTATTTCTTGAATAGGCTGGATTATACAGCAAGTGGATTTTGCAGGAGGGTGAATATTGGACACTTGTAGAAAGATAAAATTTCTTTGTCTGTTTCCAACTGCTTCTTATCATAGTTCATTGGTTCAGTGATATTGTTAAACAATGTGGGCTGACAGGAGAGTGTGGCATTTCTGGAAAAGAGCAGGGCTGCTAATGAGCCAGGCTGTGGCAGAGAATTCGGTCTGCATTCCTATTTATTTCTCTCCCATGTTGCTAACTTCCCAACTCAGGGCATGAGGCAAAATCACACCAGATTTTGTATGGGAACTGACTAGCATGCACCAGAGCAGCGTTTCTCAACCTCAACCCTTGCTGGCTGGGGAATTCTGGGAGTTGAAATCCACACACCTTAAAGTTGCTGAGGTTGAGAAATGCTGCACTAGAGCAGCAATAACATGTTTGACAATGACCCAGTATAAGGCACCTCCAGACAATTGGTTGATTGCATTCCTCTGCAAGATGGCACAAAAGTGCCCCAGCATAATTTGCTCTCTCCCCACAGCTAAGCTTTACTCTGCTTCAGTTATAAGGCTAGTAAGTGGTGCTCTCCTATTAATTTACTGTGGGGCAAGTTAGGGTGTAGCAATTGACAGATTTCCCTGCCAGTGAGGGGGTGGTGGTTTTACCAAATGGCCCCCTCCAGTGTGGGCTAGTGGAGGAGGCATGTTTTCATAGATCACTAGAGAGGTAAGCAGAGTAACCCTTGTCTGAACCTTTAAGTATCAGTACTGTTCTACCTATCTGCCTGTCAAACCTATGTAGAAAAAACATGCCTTGACTGGAAGGTCACTCCAGAGAGGTTCTGGTTTCCCACTTTCTCTAGCAGTGTTGGTACTACTGCTCTCCTGGTGTCATGTCAGTCCAACAGCACAAACCAAAGCCAAGGAGGGAACGTGACAGGGCGGGGGGGGGGGGCATATAGCAGTTATAAGCAGCCGATAGGAGGTGGCCAGATCCCAGCCCTGCCACTTCATCACCATGGTCACCTCCAAACAACACAGCATATAGCAAGACTTGTGTCAGGAGAAGATGGAAAACTACTTTCACAACAGATCAGAGAAAGCCAAAGTTAGCGGCCTTGGCTATTGGCTCGTTATAAGAAGACTACATTGTATAGATGCGTCTGTGAAAAATGGTTTGCAAGATACCTTCAAGAAAGTTGGGGTGATATGTACTTTTATACTTTACATTTAAGGATTATCAACCTCCAAATTCGACTTGATTCCTGGTGACTACATTCATGCAATTTTGGTTGTATTACAGAAGTAGTTTGCCATTGCTGCCTTCTAGAATTTTTTCCTCACAACTTCAAGTACTGTATATAGCCAAGAGCCCTGCAATTCCCTGGTGGTCTCCATTATACATATTAACCAGACCTGATCTTGCACAGCTTTCTGAGATCAGCTGAGATTGGTCAGGTGTCAGCACTGGAATTTGGAAAAAGAGTCCCAGGAGAAGACAATGATAAACAACTACCAAAAAATAGTCTGCATTAAAGACTACGCTGATGTGTCCATTAAGTCAACAGGAGGCAAGCTCAATCAAGATTCTACTTTTACCTCTTGCAGCTGAAGATATCTATGCTTCTATTCTCACCATTTCTTTCTCTGCTATCTTTCAACATGTTTGTTGCTAAAGTTTCTAAATCGGAAATCCTTTCTCATTTTTATTGTTATGATGTAGGGGTTTTATCACTAAAATAATATATAATACTATACTGTCAGGCAATGCTGAGAAGAATTGGTCATTGTAATTGGAGAATTGAAATTTGGGTCTCCAAGCTTCATTTCAGTATGGACTGGGAGCAACTGATCTCTTGGCGGCAATCACTTCCATTTCCGTCCTTAAAACCCATAAAATCTGTCTGGAATTGCAGTTTTTGAACTAACCAATTTGAATGCATGTTGGGGGGGGGGAAGGTTTAAGGAAGGGAATGTGAATAGGAAGCCTTCATTAAGCAAACTTCTCCCCTCCCCATCCTTAGAAGACACAGAAAATAAATTCATATTGGCCCAAAATATGGTGATATACAGCAGGGTTTTTTTTAGTTCAGGAGAGTTAAGGGTAAGAATGGGAGACTCCCAAGGTTTCCTGGTCTCATTCCCAACCTTAAATGCCTCTATTATCCCTCCCAAATGGGTTAAAATATTGTGACCTGCCCCTTCCAGTGATGTAAACATTCACCAGAAGGTCTGCTATGGCTCTCTAGAAGACCAGGAGGCTGAATTGTGGCCTTCAGCTCTCAAACATTGTTTAATCCTATTTTAATGCTCCAAGACAGAAGTCAGTGACACAACAAACAAGGACATCAATGGATTCCTATGACATCTCCAAATCAAAATCTACAAGCAATTAAAAATTGCAAAAATTGTATAAGATACCAAATACCTTACAATTTTTAGGCAAAAATGTTAAGTCTCATGGGGTTTTAGTATTCTCACATGACTTGATACAAGATTTTATTTACTTGTTAGACTAAAGATTCTGACATTCTTAAAATGAGATTGTCAGCTCATTTTAGAGAAATTAAAGATTTCAATCTATTTTTACTTTCTTTGGAGTCTGTACAAGAGAATGTGTGATGGCAGCTGAAAAGATTCTCAAACTCTACTGTAAGACGAAAGTACTCTCTTTTAGCCCATTACTTACAGCTGCAATGCTGAGTATTGACACACACGCATGCACACATACACACACCCCAGGTCTCCTTGTCCAGGTTTCATTTTGAGACGCCCAGTAAACACTGAGTGGTCCACAGAGACTGGCTGTGTTCACAATATTTCTGAGACAAAATATGCCATAATGGCTGTGCCTACTTACAAAAAATATGTATTTTTCTTCATTGTCCTTTGATGCCTAAACTTTATATTATTCAAGATCTTTTCTGTCAAATCGGTGCATTTTTCAAAAGCTGCCAGAACTATATGACTGATTTTTTAAAATTCTATCAGTGAAATAATTATACTTTAAATCCCAAAGAATATTTGGTAAACACATTTGTTTAACATCTGCAGTTCTTACATAAGTAATTGATTGCAAGAATGGAAAGTCTATTCTCCCATTATTCAATCACATTATTTTAATTATTGTTGTTTTCTTCATTAAAAATTACTCAATAATAATACTCATAATAAATAAATATTTAACAATCTGGCTGGAGAGTTCTGGGAGTTGGAGTCCACCCATCTTAAACTCGGCAAGGTTGAGAAACACTGGTCTACAATATCCCCAGCAGGATGGATAAGCCTGGTGTATTTGATTGCAGCTTTGGATAAATATTTCACAGGCATTTTTATCATTGTTATTAGCAACTTGACAAGATTAAATATTATTACTGCAATTGTTATCCCCATATTTTATGTGGTGATAACAAAACCCAGAACTGAGAGTCAGCTGGCACACAAGTTTAATAAATGCTTGTTGTTATTAATTTCATTTTATTTGTTAGATTTATATACTACCTTTCTTTCAGGAGGTCAGGGTGATATTTGCAGCACTTTCTCCTCCCTTTTTCCTACAACAATTGGTTGGGCTGAGAGAGACAGTGGCTCAAAGTCACCCATTGAGCTTCCATGACTGAAGGTGGACTTAACCTGGGTCTTCCCTGTCCTAATCCAACATCCTGCCTAATATTCCTGATGGAGTTCCCAGGATGTCCTAAAATATGAACCAGAAATGAACTGTTCACAATTCAGTCTTGAATCCATTTCAATATGCTAACATTAGGAACATATGAAGCAAACAATTCACACAAATCAATTGCTATTGTTTTAGTTATAGGCTTCTCTGCTTCAAGTACCTAAAAACTTGATGTATCTTAGGCACCATATATTTTTATAATTACCAGCAAAATGCAGGTAGCAAACTGCTTTGTATTGACCCTACAGATGAATTACAGTAGTTTCTTTACATAATGCTCTTTATTCCCCCATAAGACTGATACCTTACCTATCTGATAAACTCTAGACAAGTTTTTCTCAATACTATGCTTTCCCTTTAATACTCTAGATTTTTCTTTCAGTCCCCGGGGTTTCCAGACTAATAATTATACTTAAGTTGAAAGCAGCTCCTTCTGCTTAAGATAGGTTGGATAAGAGGCATCACATTTTTTTTCCCCTTCATTTTTTTAAGAAAAGAAAAAAAGAGCATTAGGGTGCAATAAAGCAGCATTACACCAAAGCTAATACGTATTCCTCACATGGACAGGAAGAAACTACAAATGCTGAATACTCACATAGATAAGGAGAATCTAGAAATGCAGAATCTACAAATGCTGAATATTATTGAGGCATAGTACTCTATTTTTCCTGTTTGCTTCCATTCTTATAACCAGTTTCCCCAAGCACAAATTCCTGATATGGTTTGTCCTTACATGCTTATTTCTAATGTCAGTTCTCTGCAACGAAAGAACTACAAGGGTTCATGATTAATTCTTTGCACAGATATTCAGTGACTCACAAACTCTATTTGCCACATTTTAGTCAATAAACCATAATTAACTGGGTTTGCTCAGCACATTAAAAAATAAACAATGGATAAATAATAAAGAATGACTGGGTTCATATAACACACCAAGCAAAAACAAAACAAATCATACTATAGCTTAGAACTCTTCCTTACAGCCACATTAATTTGCATTTCTCCAGTCCTTGAATTAGCAGAAATGTATGCCACTATAAATTTTGTTGCCCTGATGATGGCCAAGTCCTATTCTGCCTCATTTCTCGGTTGGTAACTGCTGCTGTCCTTACACTTTTAGTACAGGACAAGTTAAGGAAAGATGTTCGTGGATTCCCCAGCTTTATTTCTCTTCCCACAAGCATCACCTACTGGCAGGAAAACAACCACTAGTAGCTGTCCTTGTGGTAGGATGGGATTAGATAGATAAATAGATGCCTGGGATGCAGGATTCATGTTGCCAAAGTGATAAGGTGCCAGTATGGAGAGGCTTAGTCTAGAGATTTGTCACCCTGACTGTTACTGCATGTGGACTGAATACTATTCTGAGAAAGCACTAGGCAGGGGTTGGGGTTTTTTTTGGTGCGGATGATCTAGGGCTTTTCTGAAACAGCACCTCCATATCTAAAAATAACTTTATTATGGGTCACAGACCCAATCTGCATTTAAAAAATACAATATATAATACAAAATGCAATATAGCATACAAATCCAAAAATAATTTGATGGCAGGTCACAAGGACAGGAAGAAAAGTTAGAGAGAAGTGGTTGCAACAACCATTAGGGGCTCTTCCTCCCACTTTGCCTTGTGCACCTCCTCTAAACCTGGTCTGACAAGCTATTTCTGACAAGAATTCAATATATTTACACAGATAGAAATGTAAATGTGCAATAGACCATCTCAACCCGCCATTTGCTATAAGTGTGCTGGTGCTGGCACTGAGTGGCCAAGAAGTCGAGTTCTAATTTTGTTGCCAGTGTAATCTCTAGAGTATTTAAAATGGCGTATAAGTATGCAAAATGGCACTGCCAAGTAATAAAAATAATGAAAAGCACAGCCATGTAAACCCCTTCATTAACAGAAACAGTGGAAAATCTGTAATAAACTCATTTGAGATAGCACTGGCAACATTCAGCTGGCAGAACCCAGTTCTTTTCCCAGGCTTAAACTGACCTGTGCAGCAGAAGACTAGCATTATAAACTTGTGCTTAAAAAGTAAGTCTAGCACTATTTAAAGAGCAATAAGGAGCTTATTGTAGCATGGATCCAGTATGTGGACAATACCTTCATCATAATAAAAATAATAAAAAGGAACATGAAGACACATGAAACAATCAACAACATCTTCAGAGGAATAAAATACATAAGGGAAGAAGAAAACAACAACACACTACCTTTCCTGGATATCCACATCAGCAGAGGAAGTGACAGCAAATTAGAAACACAAGTCTATCAGAAAACAACCCACACTAACTAAGTGCTCCATTACCAAAGTAACAACCCAAACAGCTGTGTAAGAACATTATTCAGATGAGTACAAACGCACTGCAGCAACCAGAACAGCAGAAAAAGGAAACAGTCTACCTATACAACATCTTCCAACTAAATGGATACCCATGCAACTTTATCAAAAAATGCCTGACCCCCCTCAACCCACTACAGCACAACCAACACAAGCTATGGAAAGGATAACACTGCCATACATCAGAAATGTCTCAGGAACAACCAACAGACTATTACAATCACATGGCATCACTGTAGCACACAAACCAACTAAAGCCCTCCAAAACATCTTAAGTAAACGAAAAGCCCAAGTAGTCCAAGAAGAAAAAACAGGAGTCATCTACAACATACAGTGTAAGGACTGTAACAACCACTATGTAGGACAGACAGGCAGAAGACTAGTGGACTGCATCTATGAACACCAACTAGCAGTTGGAAGACATGATGAAAACTCCTTAATCTCACAACACATGGACAGACTCAACCACAGTTTCAACTGGGAAACTGTCAACATCTTAGACCAAGCTAAATCCAAAAACGCGAGGGAATTCCTGGAGTCTTGGTATTCAGACAAATCAGCCATCAACAGGGACATAGAGGTAAACAACATTTACACACCATTCAAAAGAGACAATAAAAAGGAAACAAAGAGACCAGAATGCCTCCTCGCCAGCAATCAACATCCATAAGCAGGGATTAACACCAGGATTAACACCAGACAAGCAATCAAGCAGTAAATAATACCCTAATCAAGGAATTACCAACTCAGGCTAACAATCAAGCAGTAAACAACAGCTTAATCTAGCAACTACCAAGGAAAAAACAACTCCCCCACCAGCACTGACAGGCCAAGCTATTTCATATAAACAGAGCAAGCCCCACTCCCTTCTAGCACTGAAGATGTTACCTAGATAGGTAACAAAATGTCTGCAAGAAAACCACCAACCTGAGAGAAGCCAAGAACTTCACAGTTCAACCCTGAGCTACATATATTCTCTTCTATTAATAAGGAGCTTGCGTAGTGCCTGAATGGTGCTTTTTGGGCTGCTGCCTATGGGGAAACCAAGTGTCCTGTCTCTCCAGCAGTCTAGACTAAGACAACAAGGAGAGTGGTGACTAGTGACTAGATGTGAAAGACAGTCCAACAACAGCCTCAAGTGGCCAATAGCAGCCAGGTTGGCTTGAAACTCAACATTAAAAAAACTAAGATCATGGCATCTGGACCCATCAATTCCTGGCAAATAGAAGGGGTAGAAATGGAAGCAGTAACAGACTTCATTTATTTGGGCTCCAAGATCACCGCAGATGGAGACTGCAGCCATGAAATTAAAAGACGCTTGCTCCTTGGGAGGAAAGCTATGGCAAGCCTAGATAGCATATTAAAAAGCAGAGACGTCACCTTGCCGACAAAGATCCGCATAGTCAAAGCTATGGTTTTTCCAGTAGTAATGTATGGCTGTGAGAGCTGGACCATAAAGAAGGCTGAGCGCCGAAGAATTGATGCCTTTGAACTGTGGTGCTGGAGAAGACTCTTGAGAGTCCCCTGGACTGCTAGGAGGTCAAACCAGTCAATCTTAAAGGAAATCAACCCTGACTGCTCATTGGAAGGATTGATAATGAAGCTCAAGCTCAGATACTTTGGTCACCTAATGCGAAGAGAGGACTCTTTGGAAAAGACCCTGATGCTGGGAAAGATTGAAGGCAAAAGGAGAAGCGGACGGCAGAGGATGAGATGGTTAGATAGCATCACTGAAGCAATGAGCATGAAACTGAGCAAACTCAGGGAGGCAGTGAAGGACAGGAAGGCCTGGCGCAATATGGTTCATGGGGTCACGAAGAGTCGGACACGACTTAACGACTAAACAACAACAAAGATCTCAGTCTCTGACCATGTTATCAAGCACATCATTGAGGAAGCGTTATAGATAATTTCCATGAGGGCAAGATTTATCTGGAAATAAAAGTAAATACTACTTTAAAACTGGAATAGGTAAATACAGATTTAATCTGCCTCCTCTGTGAATTTGGGATGAGATGAAGGCAATGTTATGAGGCCATGTCCTTTTAAAACAATTAGTAGGGCCTCTCTGTGCTATGGCTAGAAAATACTAACTAAATATATTGTGTGAACCAGCCCTAAGTCAGTTTTCCAGAAATAGTGATCTCCAGATGTGCTGGAACTAGAACTCCAGAATTCCTGGCCAATAGAATGTCTGTTAGAAATAATAGAGGCAACCAAATATTGTTATATATTAATCCAATATAATAGTGTTCCTGTTTAGGGCAGCATATTAAATGCATATCCAATTTGCCTGCCACGTTATTGAATTCACACATAATTCTAAACCATAATGTCATTTGCTGGATTTCTGTTTTATGAATGCAATCATTGCTGTTCATGGCTCAGCATTAAGTGTGAACCCTTATTTGAGGCTGCAGTGTGAGATGGGGGCGGGGGGAATACCAAGGCAACCATACTAAGAGGACTAAGAGGATTTTTTCAATGATGCATTAATCAGATTAAGGAAATACAGAACAGTAGGTTATATGTATATGTATAAATAAATAAATAAACAAGCAGCACCATGGAACTGGCTGTTTTTGCATCACCTGCCTTCTAAAATCCAAAAGATTCTGGTCAATGCATTTGCATCCTGGCTGGAAATGCTAACTGTTACCCAGCTAGAAGCCTTGGTGGGAAAAATGAAAGGGCAGAAAAAGACCATCTGTTGTCCCCTAGAAGTTCTGAAGTGACCCTCCATAGTCCCTTGTCATAGTGGAAGTTGAAATCCAAAATACATGGAGGGTACTATAGGCAACTGGTCTGTGATGTGGTTCTGGGGTTCTGCCACTTTCCACTTTCAGTTTAATTATATGACTTCTTTGCAAATGGATACGATTGTCAAAAAAGGAAAAAGGACCCCCATGATGAATCTTTCTTTGACACAGGGAGAGTTGTTCCTTCAAGGGAAGTTCTAAGTGTGGAATGCAAAAAAAGCTGGAACACAAGGGTGTGGCTTGTCAAGCTCATTTCTAAAAATACTGAAAAATATTCTGGAGAGAAATTTTAACTGGAACCCCGAAAATAGTTAAAATAATTATCATTATATATTGGAGATAAATTAGAGTATGCGCTTATTTTTGATTACACAAAATTATAGAGAAACTTTAGAGACCATGACGTGCTTAATCCAATAGGGATACTAAACTATCTTGTAACTTTGCCAGATAATTCATTGCTACAATTCTTGAAATTGTTATTAGTTCCAGTTCCTTATATGTGCTAAAGTTTCTCTCCTGGCCCTTGCAGGAATGTGTGTGGCCATTTCTACAGAAACAGAAGGGATAAAATGGGAAGTTTCCTGAAAAGAAAATGTCCAAAAAGCTCTTTCAAAGGCTACTTCAAACGGAAGACCACAGGGAGATGGGAAATCATTCAGAGTTAACAAAAGCTCATTTTAAGCTTTGTTTGGTTATTGGGACTTCCTGGACGTCACAATGGGAGAATCCATTCTGCTTTCTAGTAGTAAAATTTCTGGTAGAAATGCGTTTTAAAGCAGAAAGAGAAACCAGGAGGCCCTGTCCATCATCTTATTCCCAACAACTCTACCACTTTTCCCTGCTGCCCGGGTAAAGAGCCAGGTTTTAAGGTGGGGGCCTGCTGGGTTGTCAGGGGGAGGGTATTCCATAAGGTAGGGACAGCCACGGAAAAGGGATGCTTCCTAGGTCCCACTAGATGGCAATATTTCAGGGAAGGGACCTGGAGCTTGCCCACCCTATCCAATCTAGTGGGGCAGTTACTATGCTATACAGGTAGTCCTTAGTTAACAACAGCAATTGGAACTGGAATTTCCATCGCTAAGCGATGCGGTCATAAAGTGCGACATCATGTGACAGCATCATTAGCAATGGCACTCCCGGTACTCCCTGTAACCACTGTTAAGCAAGGATTGTGGATCGTTAAGTGAGCCCCAGGTGACTAGAAAGCAGGCTAGCAGGCAGGTAAAGTGCGAGTGTGAGAGGGCCAGGGGTAGCTGCTGTAGGTGGGAGAGGGTGCGAGCAACTTACTGGAACAACTTGTGACCTTCTCTGTCAGCTTCCCCATTTACTTTGCTTGTGGGCAGGGAAGGTTGCAAATGGTGATCATGTGACCACAGGATGCTGCAACTATTCTAAGTCCAAGCTGGTTGCCAAGCACCCAGATAGCAATCATGCGATCATGGGATTGCTGGGACAGTCATAACTTTGAGGACCGGTTGTAAGTAGCACTTGTTCAATGCCATCATAAGTTCAAATGGTTGCTGAATGAGTGTTATTAAATGAGGACTACCTGTAATGATTTGTAGAAAGAAACATTTATTTTTACAATTGTTCTCACACTCTGGGTGGCTAACAGAATATTACAAACCAACAGAGAGATCAAAAAACAAAAATTAAAAGAACTATAACAAGAACAGAACTGTCAAAACAATATGCAATATACAATGTGCCAAGGCTGACTAAAAACAAAATTTCTCATTCAACCTCACAGTCATCTAACATCTTAGCCACAGTGCCTGGAATAGAGCTGGGATTCTAAGCCTTTCCCATAGACTGACAAGGTCTGGGCCTTCTAAATCTTGGAAGCAATGCTGTTTCAGAGGACAAGGGCCATGATAGAGAAGGGACCTCTTCTGGATCCCCTTAGGTAACACCGTTCATAGAACGGACCTGTACCAGGCCCATCCTGCCAGACCTAATGGGATAGCAGACATAATCTGAGATAGGTGACACCTCAAGTAATGCAGCTGGGTGCCATGTAGGGTTTTAATAGAGACTTTCAGGATACATATGCAGTTCCTGTCTTCACTTCCAGTTATTTGACTGAAGCTATATGCTGCCATAAACAGGCTTTCATTTCATAGAAATCTCTTTACTACTGGAGTAGAGACCTTTTAAGAGGTCAAAGTGAAGTGATTAATAGAAAAGACTACAGCTCAACTTAGAGGGGCTTTTATGTTCTCTTATTTTTCTTAAAGATCTCACGGAGGAGGATAAATCAAAGATAACTATGGAGCCACATCAGCCAGCAAGCAAACCTCCAGGACAATGAGCCTAACAGTTTATTCATGGCAAAATCCTTAGGTCAGTCTTCTTTAGATTTAGGTGCTGGGATGTGATAGATCAGGGAGGCACACTTAATAACTATTTATTCATATCTTAGCTGTTAAGGCATGTTGAGATGATGGAGAAAGAGGACTGGGATAGCATCAACCATTCTAACTTAATATAGTGTGCTTTTAAACTGTTTTCCTTCTTCCTCTTCTCTCTTTCTCTGTGGAATCTGGAGCCACGTATCTCATCTTCTTAGAACTGGATTAAAATACAAAAAGGGAGTTTGTATTGTTTTCATAATGGTTTTATTCATTCATAATTCATTTGGAATGCCTGGGTCATTCTGATCAGAGATCAATGTAATAGGCTTACACTAAAATGCTGCTTGGCAGCATTTCAATCTCAGTGTCCAGCCAGAACATTCTTTCTTATCTGGTACTTTCTCCTCAAATCAATTTTCTTCACCCACAGATTCAAAATATACATTTGCAAGTATGGTTTACAATGAAATGCCCCAGTATAGATTGGTCCTGTTCACTGTTGCATTCATTCAATTATAGTATGTCCTCCTCCATAGCACTCCTCTGAGTTTCTTATCTGTCTCCCCCTTCCCGGTATTCTGTTGTCACTGTCAGTCTTCAGTGGGCTGTTCTGGAGACTCCCTATTAAAAAAAAAAAAAATCTGCAAACCTTGGAGAAATCCCACTCTTGCTGATAATACTTCCCTCTTATAAGCAGAGGGTGTCATTTAAGCTACTGTATAGAAAACATCAACATTCAGGCATGAACATGAGAACTAGCAGAAATAGAAATAGCAACATTTATATTATTTAATGCATGTTTCAATTATAAAGATTTAAAAATGTATAGGTTCGCTTGGAAAAGATATGTTCATCTCCTTTAGAGAGAACTGTCAATTAATAGCAATTTGACTTCTAAAACTAAAGCTTTCTGAAGGGAACAAGCCTTCTTTAAGGAACTGTAGTAGAAAACACAGAAGAAGAGCAAGGGTTCTCTGGAGTACATCCCTTTTTCCTATGTGCATCTTTTGCTCTTTCACTACTGGTGGTTTATGAATGAATAGAAACTTATTTCTTATGCTTTTGTTTTGTACAAAGTATTTTAGCATAGCCCAATTTATCTTAAATCCTTAATCTCAAGGTTAGCCATCTGGTGTAGGGAGTTTGACTGGCATGGTCAGGTATATCTTCTTTATCCATTATCTCTGTATTTGTGAAATGTCCTTGACACAAACTGTATGCCAATGCCTGGGAAAATACATCTATCTATCTGTCTGTCTGTCCACCCACTCGCCTATCTCTCTATCTGTCATGTATCTATCTATCATCTATCTATATTTCTCTATCTCTATCTAAACTGTATTTTCTCAAATCAACAGAAGTGATTAATTGAGAGGTCCATATTCTCTAAATCACACCCAAATATGAACTTCTGTGGGATCCTGGGAAAGCCAGCTTTGGGGTTTGTCTGCTATTATCTCTGAGATTCCTGACAGCTGAAGAGGCATAAAGTGGATTATTTCATCTGTCTGCCTTTAATAGTACTCATACCTCATATAATTCCAATATAATCATTAATTAGCTTAACCCAGTTGAATGTTCATTGTATCCAATCTTCCTATCTGTTGTCTCAAAGCAAAACATAAACAATCTCAGAAACATGTAATGCATACTAAGCTTTGTAACCCTCCTCTCTCTCTCTTAAGATGCATTTTTTTCTCTCTCAGATCAGTACTGTGGAAAATCTTCAGGAACATGGGAGAGTTTTGAGCTAAAGTATTTAAATGCAGGTGGCTATTATTAATAGCACATAGAAAAATGAAAGAACTAAAGCATAAAAGCCACTCTGAAATAAATGAATAAACAAACAAAAGATTTACATGGAGTATGACTTAAATTAATAAATTTAATTTAATTTAAATAAAATAAATTTAAATAAACCTTGCCATATTAAAAATCATGGATTGATTGTCCCCAAACAGTATGGATTGGATAGCCTTCACAAGGGAATAAGGGATTGCAAAACTGAAGAAAGGACAGCATTCTCTGGGTCTGAAAATTTGAAATCAGATGACATAGTTAAGGCAGCACCATGATTCAGACAGCAACAGCATCTTAGTTAGCACAGAAACATGATTTTAGAATGCTGGCTTGCTCTCCCATGGGCCAACATTTACACTTATTGACATGGGGAGCTGAAAAGACTAGAAGCCAGTAGAGAAATACATGTATGCACAGTACAAGTTGCAGAAGGGTGCCTGTTTAGCAGTCTCTAAGGCTTCAGATCGAGTCAGGCCCTTGTATTTTTTCAGTAGCTGAGTCTCTTATTCTTAATCTCCACACCATACCACCAATTTCACCAGCTGACTGACTTTTCTCCGAGTTGCCTTGATCTTAGCCTCCAACCTCATTTTCCAGGGTGGATATGTACTGCTGTTCTTCTTGATCATGTAGCCAAGCATTTCCAGGATTACAGTGGCTGTAGCGTATACCAATTCATTGGTTTCAGTTATGGTGGTAGTAGGGATTGTCTGGAGGGCTCTGTTGGCATCTTCTAGCATACTATCTGATGGTACTTCTCCACTGAGCCTTGGTAATCGGACTCGAGGGTTGACTGTAGCTAGTTTATCCATGATCTTATGCCTCATATCAGCTGCTGTGCTCTGTAATGGAAGGGGTGGCAGTGACATTCCAGCTTCAGGTGTTGGCTGCACATCTGCTTGTTCTTCCAGGTCTGCTTGAGTCCGGGTTGTAATGTGGAGTTGGTCTATCTCAAGTTGTGAGAGCAGCTTCCTCTTCACTATGTTGAAGCACTGGGTAACTAGTTGTTTCTCAGTGTGGATGTAGGCCTTCTGTCTATCCATAGTTCCCTCATACGTTTCATATATACCCTCTCATTAGGTCTGCTGTTGTAGTAGCATTCCATCATTTCCAAATTCTCTTGTCTCGTCCATGTATGGTTTGTTCCAGTAGCCCACTTAACATCAGATTGTCCTGGTTCCCCAACATCTGATGTGGACCTTGTTAATCCGGGCGACGTCCAAGCCGGCATGACTTTCTTAGTTCGTGTCACTCTCATATTTTTGAGGTAGGTAGGTTAAAGCGTTAGGGGGTCTTTGCCCAAGGACCCGTACTGGTAAGGTAGGTACCAGCCAGGATTTGAACCCCGGTCTCCTGCATCAAAGGCGGTGTTCTAACCACTACGCTATCCAGCCGCTATACAATAAATAAATAAATAAATAAACTGGAATTAGTTGGGTTCATACATGAAAGACATGACTTACATGCCAAAATGTCTGATTAGCACAATGCGTTAAACCAAACCAGAGAAAGCACATTACAGTTCACCATGCTATGAAATCAAGCATAAATGTTAATCTCCTTTAGAGAGTAACAGTGAAGTCAGGCTGATTTATATTAACTGTTTATGCTAGACAGAGGGGCTCCATATGGAACATTGATGTGTGCCAAAATAATTGTGAGTTTCTAAGCCACTAGCCAAACCTATCTACCTGCATCAAATAAGATCCATTTCAACAAACCATTGTTGATGGACTATACAATTGCAAACTCCAGCCTGGCTTTTTGGTTTGTTTTTCAGAAGCTGGGTCTTCCTCAGTCTTCTACCACAGAGGCCACTTTCGGTCAGAAAGTGGTGAATGGAGGGACTTGATATTGTACCTTGTCTTGGAAGCCAGCCAGGATGTGTTTTGAAGTTTTCTTTGGTTCTTTCTCTAGCATTTGAACTATCCTTTTGTTCAATCTGGGGTCAATCTGCGGCCATATCCAGGGAAGTCAAATACAGTTCCATGGACCTTAAACTTCTTGGTAAGATTAGTAACCATGGTCACAGGAACATAAAGCTCATTGGAGATGGTTTTCTAGCCTTTCCCTTTACTATGCTTGGCTATTACTTTCTTCCTTTCCTTGTCAGATAACTCTCTGCTTTTCTTTCTCTTGTCCATGTTCGCTGTGCTGCACACAATGACACAAAATGCCTGAGTACTTTTCTCCATTCAAATAGGTTATGAGATTGGACACCAGTGATACTAATTAAAGATTCTGCTTGACAGACCACTAAAATCCATTAATTCTAATGGGTATTAATAATTATGTCCATGCCATTTTTATTTATTATTTACAAGAATATGTTAAGTCATACATCAAAAGCAAAGCATCTGCCCTAGGGACTATGGAATAAAGAATGGTCGATGCCATGTACTTGTATCAGCTTCAAGTTGTTTCATGGCAATTTGTGATTCTTTAGGAAAAGTGGTGGGGTACCAATAGTTTTGGCTGCATCTGTATATAGTGAAACTTTAATAAATGATTTTGGATCTTTTTGTAATGGATCTTTAAAAAAAAAAAAAACTCCCAGCAACACTGGGAGAAGCAGTATCTGGAGAAATAGCTGCATGCATTTGCAAGATGAGTGTTTTCTAATTTGGCTTTTATGAAAGGATTTCTGTGTGATTTGATCACATCAGCTAATGTGTCCATATTATAGGATTATTCTACAATTTGTTACTTCCTCTCCTTTTCAAGCTCAACACAAATGCATCATCATGAAAAACGCAGCTGCAGTTTTCAACTGCTTTTTAATTTTGTTTTTAAAAAGTCTTCCCCCAAGATGGTATACAACACACTAAAATCTCAGTATAATCTTTAAAAAACAAAACCAACAGACAATACAGTTACAACAAAATCCTATGCATGTTTTACTCCAAAATACGGGTTCTTCCTCATAGCTGTGTTAATTGCATTCCTCCCCTCATTGAGTCAGCAGAAATTATACTACTACAAATTCAATTAGTTTTGCCACAGGAACAAAAATAACCAGTGATGCTGTCCTGATTTTAATGTGGGAAATTAAATGAAAGGGATTGGTGGGTTCCTCTGACTTTCTTTCCCTTCACTAAGCATCATCTATGGGTCGGAAAAAACACTAATTGCTCTCCTTAACATCTGCGGAAAAAGTCTGAGTGTAAGCAGATGCTCTTGTGGTAGGATTCAGCCACCTTTCAAACTGTCCAAGTCATGGGCCACAAGTGTGAAAAGTTTTTGTGTCTAATATTGGTGAAAACCACTAATTTTGGGTATAACATGATTTCAAGACACTACTGCAAAAATAAAACTATTGTGTATTTTGTATAGAAGCCCAAAAATCCTGCAATCTTCCGCCTAAATTCTCTGGATCTCAATAATTATCATTCATTTATAAAGCTATTTTCTTAGCTTAAATAAAATCACTCAACTAGAAATTTAGTGCATCTTATTGCTTTCTATAGTTTATTTCATTTAAAATTGTTCAGAACATTTTAAAATACAGGTAGTCCTTGTTTAGCGACAATTGGGACTGCAACTCGGTCACTAAGCGGAAAATCATGTGACTGCAACTGGGCTTATGATTTTGCAGTACAGGTAGCCCCCGGATTAAGAATGCCCGGGTTACAGATGACCCATAGTTAAGAAAAGAGCCTATTGTAGCAAACTTCAAGTTAAATATACAGTGATTTGAGTTAAATACACAATGGTTTGAGTTCATTACACAATACTACTTATACAATATTATACAATAATACTGTTCCAGCTTACATACAAATTCAATTTAAGGACACACCTTGGGAATGGAACTTGTCCTTAAACTGGGGTCTACCTATACTTCTCCTTCAGTTGTTAAGTGATATGAAATGATCACTAAGTGAAAAATCACGTGACTGAGACTTACAATTTTTCTTCCGTCTTCCATACTCATTTTCTTTTATCCTTCAATGAACTTAACATTTTTAACAAAATGAGTACAAAATCAGATTTTACAGTTATAGTACGGTACTTGTAAACATCAATGTAAGTCCTTCAAAAGATTACTGTAGTCTTTTTCTGTGTTTTTGGAAACGTTGGATATGGTGGCACAGTTGGCTGATGGCTGAGGATTGCCTGGGTCTTCTATTCCTATGGATGGGGAGGGTGATGGGGAAGGAAGTAAAGTTGAAGAAGGATTATCTTTCTTAAAAACCCCAGTAAGTTTGGTTTGCATGTTTTTTTTCTTTTTTTCTTCATATATTTCATGATAACACTTTAAGATTTCATGCATTTCCCGATGTACCTTTCCAAAACGTTCAACATTTGGATCCATACTTTCTAATTTTGATAAACTTTTGTTAATGTCTGAGAAAACACCAGCCAATGTTTTCACATTGAACTTTTTCGGCTGAACTTCTACAATATTTTCCTCCTCCTCTTCCTCTGGTTCTTCTTCTGGTTCTTCTTCTGGTTCCTCTTCCTCCTCCTCCTTTTCCTCCTCCTCCTCTTCTTCATCCCCTTGTGCTTCCAATTCATCTTTCAGTTCAATTAAATCTTCATTTGAAAGCTCTCCCTCAGTGTAGGCTATCAAATTTTTCACATCTTCAGCATCGATCTCTAAATCAAGGGATTCCACGAGTGTCAAAATTTCCTTATTTATTTCATCCAAATCTTTGTTATGGTCAAATCCTTGAAAATTATTTACAAGAACAGCAAAACATTTTAAACACTTTTTCCAAATCCCTTGCATGCATTTTACAGTGACATCCTGCCATGCTGCTGCGATATTTTTGATGCAATGGAGGATATTGTAGCCTTTCCAAAACTCGCTCAATGTCACTTTCTTATCCTCTGTTGCAGCTATGGCTTTGGCAAACATTGCACGTAAATAGTATGCCTTAAATATTGTGATAGCTCCCTGGTCCATAGGCTGTAGGAGAGGGCTGGTGTTTTTGGGTAGATAAACTACCTTTACACCTGGGTAGAGATTGTCGAGATGCAGGAGATGTCCAGGTTTGTTGTCAAGGAGCAGGAGAATGTTAAAAGGAATTCTGTTTTGTGAGCAATATTCCTTTACTTGGGGTATGAAACAATTCATACACCAATCCTCAAAGAGGACTTGTGTCATCCAAGCCTTCTGATTGGATCGGTAATAAACAGGCAGTGTGTGTTTGCATATGTTTTTGAATGCACGGTGGTTCTCCAATTTGTGGATCAGGAATGGCTTCAACTTGAATCCGGAGACATTTCCGCCCAGCAGCAAGGTTACTCTGTCCTTAAATGCTTTATATCCAGGCATTGCTTTGGCTTCTTTGTGTATGTAGGTCCGCTCTGGCATTTTTTTCCAGAATAACCAGGTTTCGTCCACACTGAATATCTGTTCAGGCAAATAGTTCCCTTTTGCAACAATATCATCAAATTCATCCAAAAAACGTTTGGCAGCTTCATCAGTGCTTGCAGCTTTACGTGATTTGCGTGTGCTGTGGTAATTAAATCTTCGCTGAAACCGCATAAACCAGCCACGGCTGGCAGTGAAGGTTTCGGTGCACCCCTCACCTGCTCGTCCCTTCAGTGTTTCAAAAATGCTGCGTGCCTTAGCCTGAATGAGAAGAAGGCTAACCGGCATCCTCTTTTGCATCTGATCTTCGATCCAAAGTATAAGGAGTTTTTCCATTTCGTGGATGAGCCCTTTTCGCTGTCTTGTTATAACTACTTTCATTCCTGGTGATCCTTTCATTGCCTCTCTGATCCTTTCCTTATCCTTCAAAATAGAGGAGATGGTGGAATGGGCCAGCCCTTCTTCTTGCGCTATAATATTCACCTTCTTTCCAGCATCATACGCTTTGATGATCTTCATCTTCAAATCAAGATCAATGGCTTTCCTTTGCTTCTTGCTTCTTTCTTCTGCTGAACTGGGGCTCTTTCTCTTTGAAGACATCGCAAGTGAAAATAAGAGCTGGTTGCAAAGTACTGTAGATAGAGAGAGAGAGATGGAGAGATAGAGAGATACTCAAAAAAATAGTTTAACTGGTTCAGAACAGTTTATCTTCAGTGTTGGGGGGGGGAGGCAGTAGTATTAAGAATGTGTTTTCTTTGTCTGCTAAAGATTTCATTCCCTAGACAAAAGCGTGCTAGCAGCAACATGTTTTAAATTCTTTTATTTACTATATTAATATTTGTTTATACAGTCTGTATTTGTTTCCCCCCTTCTTCATGGTCATTTTTTTTATTAGTGTACAGTACAGCATGTGCAAGACTGAATCTGATTCTTGACAACTGGCGAGAGTGAACTGTGAAGGTTGGACTCTACATATGGTCCATTTGTGAGGAAAAGCCAGGGTTCACAGGAAGTCATAAAAATAGTTTGCAAAGTTGAAGATCAGGAGTTTAGAGAACAGATAGACAATAACTCATATAGCAATATTGCTTCACCAGTATTTTATCCTTGGTCTCTGCCATCTGCATAATCCAGTTTTTCTCTCTCACACACACAAATCGTTGTCACACATGGAGATAAAAGTGCACATCAGAGAATATATAGCCCCCTACTTCCTTCCAGCAGAAGCAACAAAAAAGAAGTTGGGAAAAGGGTAGTTACATTGGGAAGGAAAGAGGGAAGAAAACTAGATTGAGATGAGGCAAGGAGTAGAAAGAAAGAAAGAAAACATCCCTATTGAAGAGACAGGTTAATTCTTTCTGGATTCAGCTGTCTGAAGAAAGCAGGATTTTTTACTGTTTTGCAGTAATCAAACTTGAAAAACTTTTATTACTCCAACGTATGGTGTCTTCATAGAGATAAAATTTAGATATCCCACCTGCAACTTAAATGTAGAAACTGCCTGAACATGTGCACATTCATAGGCAGATATCAATGAATACAGTATGTACAGGTAGCTCTCATTTACCAACTGTTTTGTGTAGCAACCATTCAAAGTTACAACAATGCTAAAAATATAACATTTATGACCAATCCTCGCATTTACGATGGTCACAGCATCCCTCACTCACATGATCGCCATTCATGTACTTAGCAACCGGCACACAATGACTGAGGAATGCTGTGACTGTCGTAAATGCATACCTTGGTTGCAAAGTTATTTTTTTTAGCACCGTGGTAACTTTCAAGGGTCTCAGCACAATGCAGTTGGTAAGCAAGGACTACCTGTATATTGTCTGGAACAATACCTCAGGAGTTATAGAAATACTGTAAATAAATAAAAATATTCATGGCTGTGAAATGTGACCTATTTTTAAAATTTATTTATTTTACATAACAACGAGCACAACATTACTCTGCCGGCGTGCATCCTATGCCCCCATTTGCCAGGACGAGATTAAGAAAGTGCCCACGTCAACTCCTCGAGAGAAAAAAAAATCAGGCAACAATCATGTAAAAATAAATAATGCGTGCTTCTCCAGCCAAATATCTACAGTCCTGCTCCACTCAGCCGCTTCCCTTTGCAAACAAAGCTTTCTACGAAGTGACATACCAGACACCACCCCACCCTCTTTACCTGATCTTCTCCCTGCCCTTCCTTTCCACTGCGCACTCCCCTTTTAAAAAATGTAATCGGAGGTCGCGGCAGACTTTCTCCTCCCCTTTAACATCCGCTTCTCCCTTTGCCGGAAGGGGTAATGCTGGTCGGTGATACAGGAAGCGGATGAAGCTGGAACGCTCTTCTAGCCGAGAGCCCAGCGCACGAGGGGGGCCGGCTGGGGGTTGGAGGGGAGGGGTTCAGGCGGGTCTTTTCGCCGGAGGCGCAATAGTGCGGGCAGAGGAAAGGTGCGGCGCGGCGGATTTATGGCTTGGAGCAGAAGGATCCGGGGCTGAGCGCCCTGCCCGTCCATGGAACTCGCGCCGGTGGCGGTAGCAGTCATAGCGGCCACTCAAGGGGCGCCGGGAGAAGGCAGGGGAGCGGTGGAGACGCCGCCGGTTATCTACACGATGGAGAACAAGCCCATCGTTACCTGTGAGTGACCTGAGAGCGAGGCGAAGAGGCGGCTGGATGGTCGGGGGCGAGTCTGCGGCAGGGCCGTTCCGTGCAGCCCCCGCCCAGGGTCACCGGCGAGGGGCGGGAACCCTTGGCGCCGGGAGAGGCTTATTTTTTGCCCGGGGGGAAGGCGCCCCTGTGTCGGGTGTCTGCACGGAGGTTTAGCTGCGGGTGTCTTGCGGGTGTCTTGCGAAGTGTCGGGCCACCGTCGTGGGGTTAACCGGAGAGCCGAGGTCTACTTCAGCCTATACCACCGAGGCTCGGCTTACGGCACCGACGATGCACTGGGGCAACCCGTGCTGAGGCTCTTTCTCTTCGGTGCTTGTTCAAACATTCAACACGGAGGCACTTCTTGGAGAGAAATCTATTAACACTTATTGTACTTGGATGTCAAACGATTCCACACGTGTCTCTTTCATAGGAGGGACGAACAGCTAGAAGGATGGATATGTATCACATTGGTTGTCTCTTGTAGTTCAAACGAATCCCACACCCACAGACATTGTGCTGTATTTGTCTCAGTTTCACCTTTCCTCTCAAAATAAAACAAACCTAGGAAAAGTGGATGTGATAGAAAGGAGTTGCCCAAAGGAACTCTGGAAATCTGGGTTTGGGAAACTCAGATGTAAAGCAGAGAATTCACTGGCCCCAAAATCTCTCAGTTGTATGATGTATATAGCTATGCGAAATTTGCATAATCGAGCCTTTTGCTGTATGCTAGCAAAAGCATATCTGTTTCTGCACCTATAAAAGTAATAGGCTGGTGTTCTGAGAAATGCTTGAGGTTATCCTAATTGGCTTACTATCATTTGGAGAGGGCTATGTTATAACTATTATAATGTAAAAAGGTGGAAATGTAAAAGAACCTTTTTCACTTTTCAGTCTCAAGTTGTAGTGTTTTTTAAACCACCAGTTTACTACTGGTGGTACATTTTAAAGAGATGAACGTAAGCTATAATGAAGACCCATTTTGAAGCAGGTAATACTATTTTCAATGGTGAGAAAATTTACAGTCAAGTTATATATTGTTTCATCATCTATATTTCTTTGAAACAAGTGGAGCAGAAGTCTGAGCTGTTGTAGAAATTCAGTATAAATACATTTCTAGTAGGTTTTGATTCATGCAGAGTATTCAGTCTTACAATTTTAGCTCTGAAGTTTTGTAATATTAAAATAATTAGTTTGTGTTATGTGTGATGAACAATAACAGCTTGTCTAATGCTAAGTAGGAAATGTGTGGTGGAAGCATATGATTTCCTTGCTCACTGCACTAGCTCTTAATATTTTTAAGCTTATATTTATTGACTTCTTAGTAGCAACCCTACCTGACATAAAGTAAACACTGATGCTTGCATTTGATTACGTGCATAAAGCACAACATGTTTGTTTGTATCGGAGATTAGTCTGAATTTTCTCAATATAGTTATCTTACAGTTTTAGCTTCATTCTGTTTAATAAAAGGCAGCACAGTTCATATTTCTATTATAGACAAACTAAATGTTATAACTGAACTGGAATTTTACTGCTAGTTGAACGTTAAGCCTTAAAACTTAGAAAAGACTGTTTCACAGAAATAGCTGAACTGAGGGAAGTCTGTACAGTGTTAAAATTACTTTATGTATACTATTTCAGCAATTTTAACTCTTTAAGGTCTGCAAGGGGGAGAATGCCTTCAGTATCCCACAACTGAGAAAGTTAGGATGTGTGGGCTTTCTTTGATTACATATCGTTTTGCAATGCCCTTTTTCCTGGCTTTTTGTTTTCATATTTGGGACTTCAACAGCCTGAGCATGCCTTTTATCCCATAAATGCCTCTCTGTCAATGTATAAGAGGGATCTCCCTCCATCCTTGGGCCTGTTCACCCATACCAGCTCTACCTGGGGTGCACTCAGGAGGAATTGCTTTCACAGGTACTTAGTGCTACAGTCTTCTTTCTTCCTTGTCTCCCAACCAGGCAGATAGGACCAACCATGAAAGAAAGAAAATACCTTCTGTTTTCTACTAGTGAAAGAAAACACAAGATTATTTTAAGGCTGGCAACTAGCAGTCAGTTTGCAAAGGCCTAGGCCATCTAAATGAAGTGGTCCCAGTGTCTTCTATTTCTTTCCCTGGGAAGACTCTAAGACTAAAAAGCTCAAGCAAGTTTTGGAGGCTAGTTAATCTCAAAGGGGAAAGAAGTTGTGTTACACAGGAATTTAGCTGAATGTTCCTTCTGAGTTTTTGTACTAGCAGGTAAGATAGTTAAGACTTTTCTGGAGCCGGTAGCTTACAAATAAAGTAAATAAGATATTGAATTCCAGTCACTTGTGTGTGTGTGTTCTGCTCTTATTAGGATCTCTGAAGCTTGTCTGTGTCCATTACACAGTTACTGCAATTATTGTGTACATTGTAGAAGAGCTGTGTTAGTCTATAGTGGCAAAAAATTAGGAATCTGATAGCACCTTTTGCAACTAAATTTCTATTTTTTGCAATATGTATACTTTAAAGTGTTTATATTGCATGGTTGTATTTATTTATGGGATTTATTTGCTACCTAAATCCAAAATAGATTCTAGTTCATGCGTAAAATATAAATACACAATAAACACAATAATACGGGTTAATAATTTTTGTCAGTAGTGAGAGCAATTAAGTTTTACAGAAAGGAATAGAGAAATTATAAAATATGAACAAGAAATGAGGAATGAAATACATGAAAAACTAAAAAACCAAAATAAAATCAGAAAACGGGGAAATTATCAATATATGTTACATATTAATCCAATGTAAACAGATTTTTAAATCTACTTCATCAGAAAATAATTATTGTCTAACATTACAAAATAATCTATGTCACAGGAAAACATATGCCTTTTCAAAAATGGATAAGTCACATATCTCTTGAATCCAATCTTTAGTATCAGGAATATTGCTACTTTTCAAATTTCTGAAAATAATTCTCCTAGCAATACCCTCGGCCCAACACAATCGTAACTGCTAAAAAATAGTCTAATTCCAAAATGATAACATAGCATTAACATCTTTAACACTAAAAGAAAATCCTCATAAATCTGTTTATTTACATTAAAATATTCCAGAAAGATGTCAGTGATCAACAGGACCAAATTATATGAGCCAATGACCCTTGAAATTTCTTACATCAGCAGAGAAAATAATGATGTTCATCCTTTTGAATACATTCTTTGGAGTGTCCAGTAAACTCTCCAACACAGCCCACAAAGGTTGATGTTCTATTAGGTGTTCATTCTACAAAGATGTAGTTAATAAAATATAAGTCCAAATACAGGTTAATCAAACCACTCTGGTACTGGTGATTCTGCTCAAATCAGTCCCTCAAAGGCTTTTCAGAAAAGATCCTTTTGGTAGTGGATGAGCTATAAATACTTTAGATAAATAAAATATGACTGTAAATATTTTTAAAAACGAGTTTTGTTTGCTCTCACGTAGAATTTAGCAGGGTTTATTTCCTGTTGAGTGTGTATTTAATTGTCCTGTGAGATACCTTATAAAACCATACAGAGAGTAAGAATTAATAATGTTTTGTAATAGCTAGCTGGGCACTTCTTAAAAGAGAATATGTTTTAACTCTGGCACAGGAGTTTGTGATTTATTTGTAAATAATTGGCAATGGGTTGGTGTTAAAATGTGGGCCTAATTTAGTTGGCTGATCACTAAAAGCTAGATAAGATCAGACCTGGTTAGTACCTGGATGGAGGGACCATTAAGAAGTCTCATGACTGTAGGCAAGATTGGGAAGTAGCAATAATAATAATTGAAAAGGCAATGTCAAAATCACTTTTATATTGTTGCAGAGAAAATTACATGAGTATGTCCCTGAAGTCAGTGGAAGTCAGGGTTGGCTTGAAGAATAATTTAACTTCATCTGGAGCCTTTAGCCTTCTTCATTGTCATTAGAGTCAGATAGGACTATTGATGCTAGTCAACTTTAAATCATAAAGTGTTAAGTGTTGGTCTGAGTTAAAACTTTTGGTCACATATTACTTTAACTTGCTTTTAGTATAGTTTTTAATACAATACAATACAATACAATACAATACAATACAATACAATACAAATACTTTAATGACCAAGTATAAAATATACACAAGGAATTTGTCTTCGGTGACGAACAGCAAGATCAATTTGGGAGCTTGCATGGCAAAAACCAGTGAGACATATATTCACAATTAAAGAGGGATACAATTAAAGAGGGATAAATTTAAGTTATTGAAGATGGAATTCTCAAAATTGTTGAAGAAAATGAAATATAATTAGTATGGCTGTACCAGGGCTGCTGAACTTGCCATGCGCTCTGAAAATTATATTCTCTGTTGCCCTGAAGTCAGCTTAGTTTGGCTATACTGTATTCGAAATGTTATTTGGGAAACTTGGAGGCCCTTTTTATATTATCCAGTATACAGAAAAAAGGGACACAGCTACAACTTCGAAAAAGAAAATCAGCAGAATGACATTTGCAGGAATGTAAACATTATAACCAAAGGTAGCGCATATAGAAATCAGTGAATGGGTTTTTGGGGTAGTTAGCCATTGAGACTTTTTCCACTCTTGGTTACTGCATGGGCAAATGTTTGCCATCTCAACTTGTAGCTATTCCAATAATAGTCTTTTTATCCAGTCCATTCAACTTATCCATTGTCTTCCTTTTCTTCAATTTTGTTAAGCATAATCATTTTCTGGTCCATCATCTGCTTGCTTCAGATGTCTGAAATACATAAGTTTCTGTGTGCCGGTCATTGTCTTAAGGGAACACTCACTTATTTCTTCCAGGATTGAATGCTTAGTTCTTCTTGCAGTCCATAGTATTCTTGGAAACTGTCTTCAGCTACTTAATTTGAAGGCATTTACTGTATCTTTTTTATCTCATTCTTTCTCAATGTTTACACCCATTCACTACCACAAAAAAGGCCATTGATTTAACCAGTTTGATCTTTGACCTAAAAATGTTTTTATCATTCATGATTTTATCAGAGTTTGCTATTTCCACTTTCCTAGGATTAATCTCTCTATTTCTCCAGTACACTGTTTATCCTTTAGCTATTCTTGAACTGGTAAAGAAAATAAACCAAAACAAATCATCGCTTCACTTTTCTGCTGCCAACTATAAGTTCACTAAGTATGTTGATTAATATTAGTTTTGTCCTAATATTTTACATCAATTCTTAAATTATCCTCTCTCTCCATTCTTACTTTTTTTCTAGCCCCATGGAAATGGTTCAGAATACTGCTGCTGCAAGTCCCCTTATTAGAGTAACATTTAAGAAGGTTTGAAGGGGGGTCTTTATAGTGCATGACTATGTGGAGTTAATGCTTTAATAATTATTGGAACATCAAATCTGTAGATCCCCTTCTGAAATGTCTAACTTCAGTCGAGATAGTGAGCGTTCTACCAGACTTTTATTGAGGAAAATATGCTGCTGTTTGTAACCATTCTGTTCCATCATGATGGGCTTGAAGGATTTGTACTTCAAATTAATTCTCTTGATTGGATAAAAAATTATTCCCCTGCTCTTTTGCTAATAGTCTAAGGAACTGTACATCCTTGAACTCTATTGGTTTAGGACTTTGGGGTGGGCAGAAATTTCAAGGGCTCCTGCTCCCCAGTAGTTTTCAGTGTTCTTGCACTCCTTTTCAGAGTGATAACTGATGTATAAATAAGTCACAGCTGCAAATGTCCCTTTTATCAGGGAAGGAACCTGCACACTAAGGCTATGAGAAAGATATTCAAAAATCCTTATTTACACATAAGTATATTTGTCCTAAATTGAGAACAGTCTACTTGTGAAATTCTTGAATCATTGCTTTTATTTTAATAAAGAGAACTTTGTGAGATTTCGTGCTTGGGAAAAATCACTTTCAATTCAGGCAGCTACTAAAGGTAAAGATAGTCTCTTGCTATATCCTTCCAACCATTTTGCATGATGTAATTTGGCTTGATTTAAATCACTTTTTTGATTTTAGCAAGTATACATTATAAATCACTTTCGTGATTATAAATTTATAATCCTAAAACCATTTACTTGGCAGGGTCTTTGGAATTTTTTCCTATCCTTTTGTGGAATCAGATTCTTTGTAGATCATTCTACCATTCATCTAAGATTGGCACTCTAGTATCCTGGATAGATTGCTGAAGTTGTGCAGTTGTTATACAACCAGTCTTAACTTTATCTTAGCTTACTGCAAGTAGTTTTATCACCCAAGTGCTGAAGCCCAGGATCCCCCCCCCCCTTTTATACAGGGCTTCTGCATAAAAATGTTTATATCAGTGTGAAAGAGCAACTTGAAGTATTGTTTAAAAGCAACTGCAGGTTCATTATAACCTCAGAAGGCAATTGCCTAAGCACCATTAAACTTTTCTGGTACTTCAGCAGGAACCACAAAAAACAAAACACTGAGTATTGCACTAGCTACTCAGAGTTTAGAAATATTGTTCTTATGTCTTGTGGCCAAATTATGCCTCTTGATTTGTTGTTGTAGTACTTCCACTTCTCCTACAGTCAGTCTGGTAGTTGGGTGGAAGTGGTGGAAAATTCAATAAATGATATTCCTCCCCTCCCTCAAATCTT
The DNA here is from genome assembly GCF_059951505.1 of Python bivittatus. NCBI lineage: Eukaryota > Metazoa > Chordata > Lepidosauria > Squamata > Pythonidae > Python > Python bivittatus. Next base: position 23,597,236 of record NW_028277074.1, read on the forward strand.
TATGGCAGATCATATGGTCTTGGATCCTGAAATCCTACAAGTGGAGTTCAGGAGGAAGAAGGTTGTGATTTTTTTGATATCATCATCTTCTAGTAGCCAACCAAAAATCTGCTCTTGAATATTAAGAAATCTCTGGAATAACAGGGAAGGTGACACAAGGAACTGAAGTAGAGTTGGTAAAAATTGGATTCCCTCTATCCTGCAGGAATTTCTCGTGATTTGTAGGTGATCTTAGAGATTTAAAAATGAGGGGGGAGCAAAATTTCAAGGAAATTTGATGTTCCCATCTACTTTTTGTTTCTTTAAAAATGGGGGGAGCTGTGAGATTTTTTGTTACTATGAAATTATTATTAGCATTTCTATTCCATCTTTTTTCTGAGTTTTTAAAGTGGTATACAACATCTTAATTTTGTACTGAAAGAAAATGTTACAACATACACAAAATGGTCAGGATAATTCTTTGTATTGCTATCCAACCTTTGCTCCAAAACTATGTGGAGAAGAATTTTATGTATGGGTATTTACGGTATTGGATAATTACATTATGTACGTTTTCTGTATGCAAAGGGCAAGCTATGTAATATAGCTGTATATTTTCCTCCACATGGTGTTGATATTTTCAGAAAAAAAGAAAAGACCAAATTCTTTGTGGACTTGCTTTCTTTTGGTGACTTTTCATTTAAGAGTTGATAATCTGTTACTGTCCTCCCTCACTCAATGAGGTAGATAGAACAGCAACATTAATGAATTAATGTTCCTGTTCTGCTTACCACATTCAGTAAGTACAAATCCTATGCCATGTCCCTGTTTTTGTTTTTGTTTTTTCTGGAAAAAAGAAAAAAAAACCCTGTTATTTCAAAATGCAAAACTCCAGGAAATTCTTGGAAGCTACTTATTATTTGGACTGTTTTTATATGGCATTTTAAGGAATTTTATCTCTGCTGTAAACTGCCCAGAGTCATTTCAATGAGATGGGTGGTGACAAATTAGATAGATAGATAGATAGATAGATAGATAGATAGATAGATAGATAGATTCATTCATTCATTCATTCATTCATTCATTCATTCATTCATTCATTCATTCGCAGGTCTTCCTGTGAAGACTGCAGCCAGTGTTGTATTGTTCTTGTTTCTCTTCTTCCTTTTTCTCCTTCAGTAAGGTGGGTTTGTCATCTGGATCATTATATTTGATTGTAAGTGTATTTATTGAGAATAAAGTTTGCTTGCCTTGCCATAGGAACTATGCTTCTGAACCAGCATCTTGATTCCTATAAAGGGCAACCAAAGCCTTCAGGAGACTTATAAGCAAGCATTTGAAAGAAATAATCTCCTTTTTTTTTTACTCCACAACAACTTGTATTCAATGTATAATAACAATTCTAAAAGAATTGTACTGGCTACCAGTATATTTCTAGTCAGAATTCTTGGTGCTAATAATGATGTTTAAAAGTCCTAAGTAGTTTGCAGTTTAGATATTGAGCTCTTTTTATCTGCCTGAGCATTATGATCTGCCATGAGGACTCTGTATTTGATAGTGGGAACTACAGTAACTCAGAGATGTGATGAAGAGCCTGGTCAACTATGGCACCCTGATTATAGAATTCTCCTACAGAAACTGGCTGGTGTTATCATTGTCTTAATTTCCATGGCAAATTAAAACCCAGTTATTTGCTAAATTTAATTTAACTTCCTTGTGATATTCATTGTTATGGTGATGTTAATGTTAAACTCTTCTATATTTTGGCACTATGAGTTGATTTACATATCTTGATAGCCTAAAACTAAAGGTTTGGTTTCCCAAAAATATATCTCTCAGAAATCAGGATTGCTTTGGTTTTTCATCCATGTCCATCACTTGTTGTTTAAGTGCTCATTTGGCCTGCTCAAAGCCCATCACTAATAAAACTTTCTGTGAAAAAATGTAATACTGGAGGGTCTGTTGATGGGATCTTTTCCATCCCATGGGAGCACCAGCTAATATCAATGTAACTGGCCACAAAGAAAAATAAGACATCCTTAACCAATAAACAAAGACGTGTATCTGTAACTGCATCTCTATGTTGGTTATGCTTGCTTCCCATTGAAGAATCACACTGGGTATACATCTGGTTGTTGGAAAACGTTTCTGAGGAATCTAGAACAAAGTTCATATCCAAAGTGTGTGATACACACAAATAGTGTTTGGGCTTTTGGCAAAATTTTATTGCTAATGGGATAAATAATGCACAACTAGAATGGTAAAAAGATTATATGCTGATGCTGATTTCTGGAGGTTTTGTAGATAATAATGTAAATGAACACTCTACTTACCAGAGCCTTTGCTATGGTCATCTCAGTGCCTGGGGAAAAGGGCATTTTGGAAAATACTGAAAGTTCAGGATATCCGCAAATCCTTCTGTTATTGGAGAGGTATTATTACGGTAATAATGGACATTTACTCCTAAAGGGGAGTAGCCAGCATTAAAGCCAGATTGTTTGGGTAGTGACCTTATGGAATAGAGTTTGTCAGTGATAGCATCTAGACTTTAATGATCCATCCCTCAAAAAGTCCAGGTAGATCATCCTGTATACATTTTTAGAAAATTAATATATATTTTGTTTAAGCTTACATCTAGTGTAGTGGATTTTTATTTACTGGCCAGGAATAGGATAGCATGGCCAGGAACAGGATAGTAATCCAAAGTATGCCACTACTGAAAAAATATATTTAGAGAGTCTTCTTCCTCCTTCCCATATTTAGTAATCATTTCAAATCTAGCTTTGGGGTATGCTGGCAAGTCTGATGGTCTTGATGGCTGTAATAGACAATGTTAGGTATGTGTCCCATCCATCCTACTTACTAATTAGAAAATTGTTTTTTCATTTGCAATATTATGGACATACAGAGCAGCATTCTTAATTGTGTTTGTCATCCAAATTACATAATATGCAGTATATGTTGAGGCAGAGTTAGCATAACTTAGATAGTGGTACAATGCATAAAGGATTAACATACAGGTTAAGACCTCTAGTTACTGCTTCTGTTACTCTGAATCCTACTTACAGTTTTTGCTGTGGCCAGCAAAAGAGGAATAGCCCACTAGTTGCATTAAGTGTTGTAACTAGCACATTTTTTGGATTTCAATACCTGTGAGTCTCAATCAACAGGACAGAGGCAGGAAGTTGATGTCCAGAACTTCTTAAGGATATCAAGTGGCTTATAGATACTGTACTTAAAACTTTCTCAGTGATCTCCCAGGAAGATTTTCTTAAGCTGAAAAGGAAAACACTTATCTGACAAGTCTCAGGAGGCTGACTGAGCAACAAACTGATGTCTTGAAGTGGGAAATATCAAGTTGTTCTTTGACACACACCCCCCCCCCCCAATCTTCATGTGAGCCACTCAGGGTTGTTTTAAGATGGGCAGCCATACAAATCAGATAGACAGACAGACAGACAATTATTTGCTTTTTCAGTTAATGGGGGCTGGATACATTGGGTAATACTGAGCAGGGCTTTTTAAACTGCGTTCTGTGGAACCTAGGCTTCCGCAAGAACTTCATGGAATTCTGTGAGGACAAAAATAAAAGTTCACTTGAATGCAGCCAATTTTCTATCACTAGAGTTTTACTTCTTCATCAAGGGTTCTAAGATTTTTTTTTTTAAACTAACAGATTCCATGGCCTAAAAGTCCCTGATCATGAACATGAACATTGTTAGGAGTTGTTTACCAAAACATATAAAAAATCATGCTTTTCTTTTAGTATTTTAGCTTCACAACTGTTTGTTTACTGAAAAGAATCTCAATAAAAGAAAACTAAATGGAGAAAAGGGGCATGGTCTTTTCTGCTATCTATAACTAAGATGAACTTTGCAAACTATTTCAGGATTATTATCTTCTGATAATATTATTTGGTTTTAGCTGGTAGATATTTCTGTTTTGAAAGATTTTTGAAAATGATTTGTAGCTATAGAAGCTCTTTCTGAGCAGCTTATAAATATTTAAGCTAAATGTGAAATTGTTTCAGTAATTATTTCCAGAGGCTTGTTGTTGTGGCCTCAACAACCCATGACTGTCTATCTTAACTGCTGCTTTTATCCTGGTCAATATATTGCAATTAGAATGAATTATGCAATTTATTTTATAGAAAGAGTTTTAAATTTGCTTCATCCAATTTTTTATGCTAGTTAAACCTCAATAGCTGCAGTTTTTTTCTGACAAAAAACTTGGTTTGATTGTCTGTTTTCCATATTTGTTGATGGAAACAGCTCCCTGATCGCTAAGTCTTTGTCCTCCATACTCCAGTACTTCTGGAAGACCAGAATTGTGTTAATTCACACGGGAAATAGCAGTTAACAAGCTCTATACTCAGGTCTGGTCTGATAGTCATTCTAATAACTTTAATCATACTGTGGTTCCATTCATTTCCCATCCTGCAATGCTTTCATCTTTTTATCTTCATATTCTCTTTTAATCTCTGAAAAGAATATTTTGCTTGACCTTTTTATTTTTCTGTTATTTTATCAATATTTATAGACTTCCTTAAACAATTCTGAGGATGCCTTTCATTAAGGAACAAAATGTTATGATTACATTTTAATAATGATAGCCCAAACAGTAAATATGTTCCATGAAAAATATAAGTAACAGAAAGTAAAACTAAAGGAGATTAGCTGCCAGCTGAAAAAACACAGCGTTTTGCTTTAGGCCTTTAAGGCTAGGGAAGCAAGAACAGTACCATCAGGACTCTTGATTTTTTTCTAATAAGAAAATGAGCTTCCAAGGCTGTAATAAGTCACAGAGCAGAATATTTCTTCTGGCATAAAGTATATCTCTTTTCAGGCAGTTGGAGAATTGCTAAGTGTATGTTGGCAGTACCTTGCTCTTGATGAGTGCAAAGCCTGAAATAAGTTAAATGTTTATGCTCTTATCAGAATGTTATTGGGGAAAAAAATCATAATGTTTATTGCACATGCTTTGTACTTTTAAGTGTACTTATACAGTAGTCTGATGGGAAATGATAGTTAAAGGACATCAGATATAAACAGTTTTCTTATTCAGCATCCATTTCTTCCAATCAAAGTGATTAAATATATTTGTTCTGTAGTACTTAAATTTCATGTGGAAATAAAAACTCAGCTGAAAAAAAAAATCACAACTCTGATCCAGAAATTTTATACACTAATGTGCTAGAACAAAATACATTCTTTCAATATACAGTACTGTATAAAAGTTTTAGGCAGGTGTGAAAAAATGCTGTAAAGTAAGAATGCTTTCAAAAATATATATTGTAATTGTTTATCAATTTACAAAATGCAAAGTGAGTGAACAGAAGAGAAATGTAAATCAAATCAATATTTGGTGTGCCTACCCTTTGGCTTCAAACCAGCATCAGTTCTTACACTTGCACACTTTGTACACTTGCACAAAGTCAAGCATCTTGTAGGATTAGAGTCAGGTGTATGATTAACCAATTATACCAAGCAGGTGCTAATGATCATCAATTTCATATGTAGGTTGAAACACAGTCATTAACTGAAACAAACAGCTGTGTAGGAAGCTTAAAACTGGGTGAGGAACAGCCAAACTCTGCTACTAAGGTGGGGTTGTGGAAGACAGTTTCATGTCACAGGTCATACACCATGGCAAGACTGAGCACAGCAACAAGACACAAGGTAGTTATACTGCATCAGCAAGGTCTCTCCCAGGCAAACATTTCAAAGCAGACTAGGGTTTCAAGTTGTGCTATTCAAGCTCTTTTGAAGAAGTACAAAGAAACAGGCAATGTTGAGGACCATAGATGCAGTGGTCAGCCAAGGAAACTTAATGGAGCAAATGGAAGACACATCATGCTTACTTCCCGTTGACATGGGAAGATGTCCAGTAGTGCCATCAGCACACAACTGGTGGAAACCAGTGGAACCCAGGTACACCCATCTACTGTCTGGAGAAGTCTGGCCAGAAGTGGTCTTCATGGAAGAATTGCAGCCAAAAAGCCATACCTCCGACATGGAAACAAGGCTAAGGGACTCAACTATGCATGAAAACAAAGGAACTGGGGTGCAGAAAAATGGCAGCAGGTGCTCTGGATCGATGAGTCAAAATCTGAAATCTTTGGCTGTAGCAGGAGACAGTTTGTTCACCAAAGGGCTGGAGAGCGGAACAGTAATGAATGTCTGCAGGCAACAGTGAAGCATGGTGGAGGTTCCTTGCAAGTTTGGGGCTGCATTTCTGCAAATGGAGTTGGAGATTTGGTCAGGATCAATGGTGTCCTCAATGCTGAGAAATACAGGCAGCTACTTATCCATCATACCATACCATCAGGGAGGCGTGTGATTGGCCCCAAATTTATTCTGCAGCAGGAGAACGACCCCAAACCTACAGCCAATGTCATTAAGAACTATCTTCAGCGTCAAGAAGAACAAGGAGTCCTGGAAGTGATGATTTGGCCCCCATGGAGCCCTGATCTCAACATCATCGAGTCTGTCTGGGATTACAGAGACTCAGAGACTACAGAAGAGACAGAAGGATATGAGGCAGCCTACATCCACAAGAGATCTGTGGTTAGTTCTCCATGATGTTTGGAACAACCTACCTGCTGAGTTCCTTCAAAAACTGCCTGCAAGTATACTTAAAAGAATTGATGCTGTTTTGAAGGCAAAGGGTGGTCACACCAAATATTGATTTGATTTGGATTTCTCTTCTGTTTGCTCACTTTGCATTTTGTAAATTGATAAACATAAACAATTACAATACTGTATATATTTTTACAGCATTTTTTCACACCTGCCTAAAACCTTTGCACAGTACTGTATTTAGGTCTTTCCTGTATCAAAAATCTTACATAGTCAAACTGTATATCAACTGAGAAAGTCTGTTTGTTTAGCTAATTGAAAATAAAATTCTCAAGTGATAATCCTGTCACTTAATAAATCATGATGCTGATTAGTTCTTTGTTCCCTACAGTGCTAATCTATTACTGCTATGATACCCTAGACTATTGGGTGTATGAAATCACTATTTGTGTATTCTAGAAGTTGAGGTAATGACAAAATTAGGTTGTCCAGCCAATGCTAAACTTCTGATAGAAATGAACAAAATATAGAAAAGCTGCTACATATTCTTGGCTTGAGAAAAAGAATATTTTGTTTGTTTGTCAAATTTATATACAGGTAGTTCTTGTGACCACAATTGGGACAGGAACTTCTGTTGCTAAGTGATGTCATTAAATGAGTCACGCCCAATTTTACCACCTTTTTTGCTGTTGTCATTAAACAAATCACTGTGGTCATTAAGTGAATCACGCTGTTAAGTGAATCCAGCTCCCCCCATTGATTTTGCTTGTTGGAAGGTCACAAATGGTGATCATGTGACCCTGGGACGCAGCAACTGTCATAAATACATGCCGGTTGCCAAATGCCTGAATTTTGGTCATGTGACCATGGGGACACTACGGTGGTCATAAGTGCGAGGACTGGTCATAAGTCACTTTTTTCAGCACTGTCATAACTTCGAACAATCGTTAAACGAATGGTTGTAAGTTGAGGACTAACTATATATACTCGTCTTGTTGGCATGCAAATATTTAAGATTGCTTGCAATGCTTAAAAAATACAGTATAGAATATTAATAATACAATCAGTGCCATTAAAATCAATATTATTAAAATAGTTAATAATTGAAATGTGAAAATATGTATCTTTACCATTTTCATAAATACTGAGAGAATAGTGTCAAATGTACGTCCTTAAAATTAGCATTTCATTACCTGGGAGCCATGTAGGAGACACATTCGTTCTTTCTTCATATAATATTTAATTTGCAATACACTTCTTAAGTACCCATTCCTACAGCATTCAACTTTTACATTTCTTCAATCATATCCAACTCTCACTTCCACATAATAAAATGAAAAAGACACCTACTCTTATATACAGCTATTTTGTATGCTTTTGATAAACATTTCCTACAAGAGACCACATAAATTCCCATACTTTGTACCACCATTTGCTTGTGTTAAAATTTCTCAGAATGAAATGAAATGATCTGTCCCAAATTTAGAACTTTTCATCACCTCATATCCTTCACCAATTCTCTAATTTTTTTTTATCATAAACAATTAGTTTAATCATATTTTCAGGTTGATTTCTTTGTAGTCTGTAGGCATGAATGGACATGCTGAAGCAAACACCTTTTTCTAAGCTGAAGTTAACCGGTCACCATTATAAGTCATTCTTAGGTTTCCAGATGGAACAATATTTTTCCATATTCTTGTCTCACTCCAACCCATCCATTCCTATCATAACTACAACTCTCCCTTCCACATAATAAAATGAAAAAGGCACCTACTCTTATATACAGCTATTTTCCCCCACTCCCACATTCATTCAGAATGTTGTGTAATTTTTCTCCAAACTCATCTCTGTTTCTTTCATTTTTTCACCTCAGTGCTAGTCACTTTTGACCAGTATGCCACAGGTGCGATCAAAAAACAGTTTTACCCAAGCCTGTGTATGTTATGCTTTTCAAGCTACAATCCCTAATTAAGAATCTACCATGCAAGTCAACGTTCTCTTCTCCTGATTCTGTCAACTACAAAGTATATTCACATATGGGATACTTTCCATTTTGCACCAGTTGCAGTTTTTAGACACTTTTCAAAATTAAACACACACAACACATGTTGCAGTTATAAGGTGGTTATAGCCTTTTCTCCGTACAGGTGTACACTTTTATTTATATTATTCTTCATATTAGTTCCAGATTATTTGACATGCTTATTTGTTTCAGAATTTTAGAGATAAAATAAGTAGAATTGTAAAATACTATTTATTCTGTTTTTCTTTTTTGTAGATCAAACAAACTATTGTGCTGAATGTTGTTCCTTTATCTTAATTCAATTTAGATATAGATGTATTTATTTACATGGATAAAATTGTACAAGCTGTTTGTATGGTTTTGCTTTGTAGTGTCCTTGACAAAGTAATTGAGCTTCTCTACAATAAATTATTTCCTACCAGTACTAGAGATACTCTCTTTTCTTTCTTCTTTTGCTTTCCAGGGCTTGTCTTTTTTTCTTCTTTTTCCTTATACTGGCAAAGAGGCTCATTTCTGATTTATTCATATCGTTGCATATTTATCTGTAAAAGTTTAATCTGTTTTTCATTGAGAAACATAAATCCAAAAGCAGTAGAATTTCATTCAAAACATTGGCCAATAGTTTGACAGATCATAAAGACATCTAATAAATATAGCTTTATCTTAAATAACTTCTCTTTATCTGAACAAGAATAATGTTCAGATTTTGATATTTTTGTCTCTTAGGTGCTGGTGATCAGAACCTTTTCAGTTCTCTGTATCCCACACTTTCTCAGCAGCTCCCAAAAGAGCCCATGGAATGGAGAAGGTAATACAGCTTTACTTCATCATTAGTGTATTTACATACCAACAAAATGAACCAATGTATAATGATTTACTATACAAATAAAATCTATTCAAACATAAAATCAAAACATCAAACAATAATTTTCGTTATAAAATAACAGTTAAATGTTTTTAGTTTCTTGACACCAGTCGAGATAAGACTAGGCACTAAGGAGAAATACATGTGGCAAGAGAACTTACTTATACTCTACTTTGTTGTGTTTAAAATAGATAAGTAGAACTGAAGTAAATTCTAGCTTAAGTTCAGTAAATCTTTGGATATCGTAAGCATATCATCTATAAGAATGTTATATGTTAAAATAATTAATTGAAATAATTTAATTGAAATAAAGCATAGATTTAAATAAAGCATAATAAAGGACCAGTAGTTTTTTCTTTCAGTAGACACTTCTATAAATTTTAGTTTTTTATAAGAGAAAACAGATTTGTATGGAATTTTGTGTAAGTTATTAAATCTGCATTCCAAACTGAGTACCATTTCCTCCTTTCTTTTTCTATAAATATTCATCTGTATGTTCTCTGTTGTTCTTCTAGCTTTGTTCAGTATATGTCAGCTAATGTAGGTGTTCTAAATATTATTCAGGTCTTATGGACGGGCCCCTAAGATGATTCATCTGGAATCTAATTTTGTACAATTTAAAGAAGAGCTACTACCTAAAGAAGGGAACAAAGCTCTTCTGACATTTCCTTTTCTCCATATTTATTGGACAGAATGTTGCGTAAGTAGTCTTGTGTGTTCAAAGCATAAGTCTTACATATTTTGGTGGCTGAAGATATTGTGTATTTGATTTTGCATCCTGTCATATTTCTATTGTGAGAAAAAACATTAAGTTGTGAGATGATAGAAACATGCAGCTATAAAATAAGCACATAGTACACATGTGGGATAGGCAACTAAAAACAAATGGTTCTAATTTAAAATATTTGTGGAAGAATCGGTGTAGAGAAAATATTAGCTGCTTTACTAATTCAGCTTAATAATTGTGAACATTTGTTCCTCCTGGCATATCAGAGAAGCAGTTCAAGCTTATTTATCTAGCAGATTTAATCTTGTGATTCATCACTTATACCCTTAGGATACAGAAGTATATAAAGCTACAGTAAAAGATGACATCACCAAGTGGCAGAATGTTCTGAAAGTTCATAGTTCAATGGATTGGTTAATTGTTGTAGTTGAGTGTGATGCCAAGAAAAAAAACAAAACAAATATCCTTCCTCGAACATCTATAGTAGATAAAATACGAAATGACTTCTGTAATAAGCAGAGTGACAGGTAAGATTTTTGGTATTGTAGCATAGATCTGTGGTAATCATTGCTGAATGTGCCACTGAAGTCTTCAGAAGCAGAGTATGCTCTTAGTGCTTCCATCTAAGATGTTAACAATCTAAAATAACTAAAATAACAAGGGGAGAAGTTTATCCCCTTTATCATCTGAGCAGGTGAAAAATTGGTTTGGTGATTGCTAATTAATTCCTGCTTTGGGAATGTTTTACCTTTGAAAAGCAGTTATTAATTATATGAACAAGCAAAACCTAAATATATAACAAAGCATGTTCAGAATTATCAAATATAAGCAAATATAAATAGGTCAAGAGACATCATTGTAATTGTTCAGTTTTTCTGAATCTCCTTTTTCCCACTATGTTATTGTGATATTATTGGATAGATTTATCTACAGTTTTATAGTAGTCATATGTACCTAAGTAGCACATATTAAGAGTGTTAAATGTAGATTTATAGTGTGTGGTGGCCTGAAAGTATATAATAATTTGTTGAACTTGTATGTTGCCTGACTGGGTGAGTGATTGAGGGGGGAGGGAAACTTGAACTTTGAATTTGGCTTCTTGGGAAAGTATCATGAGAACAGCCAAAAAAATAGAATGATTAAATCTATCATTATTTATTATAGTGATATAAAGATAATAATATTAAAGATGTCTGCATTACAAAATTGGGTAGGACTAGCAGCTAAGGAGAAAAGTGTGCAGAAGAGTCTGATCATGGAGCAGTGATCTGAGAAACTCAAAGCAACACATGAATGATGTAGTGGGTTTCTTGAACAAGGAATTCTTAACCTTGATAACATCAGTAGCAATCTGAAGTTAAAGACGTGGGCAGAAATGGAAGGGTGATTCCTTCTCTAGAAAAAATGCGAAGTTGGTTGAATTTGCCTCAGGAGCATGTGCCTTCTTGTTGAAAAAAAGAAATTATGTTCCATTTGATTGTGCAATCTTGAGTGAAATTCAATTTATGTATTAATTTATTCATCTTACTACAGATGTGTAGTTCTGTCTGATCCTTTGAAAGACACTTCCCGCTCTCAGGAATCCTGGAATGCCTTCTTGACAAAACTTAGGACACTGCTTCTAATGTCCTTTACCAAAAACCTAGGCAAATTTGAGGATGACATGAGAACTTTGAGAGAGAAGAGGACAGAACCAGGGTGGAGTTTTTGTGACTATTTTATGGTCCAGGTATAGTAAAACAGTATGTGGAAAAATAATTATTTAAAATAATATTTAAACATCAGTTTCCTTTGCTACTCATATAATAGAACCCTTTTATAATAAGATGTATTTTCTTAAAGCCATTGTAAGCTAAAATCATGAGCAAAAGCTCTGGTTCAGCATTGCTTGCATACGTAGCCAAACAGAAGTCAAACTGGGTTATTAGTCAGAGTGCTTACAGATCTGTTTCATATAATTATTATGTTCCAGCAGAATGATAAAAATTTACAAGGTTTTCCTGAAAAGCTAAAGTTGCATCTTGATTTTCTTTCTCTGTCATAATCCTGACAGCCTATGTGCATGTGTGTGTGTGTGTGTGTGTGTGTATGTATAATGTTTTTTGTTTGTATTAAAAGGAAGAATTGGCCTTTGTATTTGAAATGCTTCAGCAATTTGAAGATGCCCTGGTGCAATATGATGAGCTGGATGCTCTGTTTTCTCAATATGTTGTCAATTTTGGTGCTGGTGGTAAGTAGCTAAAATGTGTACTTCTGTATATCCTTGATTACTTTTGCTTTGCAACATTTCAGTAGATAATTCTAAAGGACTCAATATAATCCATGAATATTGTTTAAACTTGTTACTTGTCTTCTAGTAAAAAATCTCACATTGTGTGAAATATTTGCATATTTTCACCTATGCTGTTCTGTTCCTTATTGTGTATATTTGCTTGTCTTAGATGGGGCAAATTGGTTGACTTTTTTTTGTCAGCCAGTGCGAAGCTGGAATGGGTTGGTTCTTCGTAAACCAATAGACATGGAAAAGAGAGAACTGATTCAGAACCAAGAAGCCACTCTGTTAGATCTGCGCAGTTACCTTTTTTCTCGTCAATGCACACTACTAATCTTTCTTCAGAGGCCATGGGAGGTATCTCAGCGAGCACTAGAACTTCTTCACAACTGTGTGCAAGAGCTAAAGCTTCTTGAAGTAAGTCTGTGTAATTCAATCCAACAAGCAATTAAAGCTTAAGTCTCTTTGTCATGTTTATCATTTGCTCTAGATTATAGAGATGACCTACAATTTTAGGTAGGATTGCTAGCAGTTAGTGATTTATGTTAACTGTGCAGAACTTTCAGGAATCAGATTATAGCTTTGTACAGAAATTATAGAATCATTTAAGTCAAAGAAGATGAAATAGCTTTGTACCTCATTTTATCCGCAATAGTTTTCACATCTGAAGAGCAACATACGTCTGATGACTTGTGGAGAATGGATAGGAAGTTAAGAGCTTGATAAATTTATATAGGCAATGTTGCCTATTAAGAAGTCTGCAATAATTGTTTCATAAACAGCCAAATGACTTTTGAAACAGTAGCTTATTTAGTCTTTGTTTTATAAAAATAGGTTGTAGGGTTTTTTTGACTGGAGCAGATAGTGTTGGTTACTTCTTAAGTATGAATATAGTATGAAGTCATTCCACCTTGTGGCAAAATTTGGAATGAGTTTATAAAAGTGAAAATATATCTTTTCCTTCTGTGATCTGCTGCCATGTTTCTGATAATGTAGCTGGGAAAGTATTGGGGTTCATGTTTTGGATGTCAGAAAATATAGAAACCTGAAAGTCTTTTGATGCACTAGAAGTTATAAAACACTATCTAGGGTAGCAATATGCAATCTCTGCCACTCTAGAAGTTTCTGAACTCCCACCATCCTACATCATTCAGCATACTGGCTAGGACCTCTGGAAGTTGTAATTCCAGCAACATCTGGAATGCCAGAGTTTGCCTATTCCTTAAGGCCTAGAAAAATTGTGGATCCAATTCAGAATAGTCTCAGAAGTATTGCAAAATGACATTATTTCCATCTTCTATAAACTTTAGAATAGTTGGAAGTTATTTCTGCCAATATAGATTTTTTAGCCTTATGGTTCTAACTTTGATTGCCATTATCTTTACTTTTTAAACTGATTTTTGGAAAAGGTGTTGTAATTTTTAGTTTGGTTCAAGATTAGGAATACAAAAAGAAAACATTACAAACACAACAGCAAATGGCAAAATGCATCAAGGAATTTGTAAAATTTAAAATACAGAATCAGAATCAGATTTAAACCTGTGGATCAACCTTTATATCACCTGCAGTGACATTTGTTTCCTAGTAAGCATGGTCCCAGAAACCAATTTCACCACCTTATAAGTAATACCCGGATTTGAATCAGATAGAAGGAAAGTGACATATAATGTGTCTGATTTACCTAGGTAGTTACTTAAAAGAGGTGTAATTAGTAGAGAATAATTTTAAAAAGAAGAGTTACAGTAAAACCTGCACCAGGCCCCAAAAGACAGGAGTATAGCCTTTCTAACAATGGGTCACTTGTAAATCTACCTGACTTAATTGCAGAAGGTAGGATATTTAGTTGGAGGGAAGTAAAAATGCATGATGGTATCTTGGAGGGAAGTTTGTGAATAAATCCTTGAGTAAGAATCTGGGGCAGGATTTTAAAGTTCCCAGTGGCATAGAATTAAATTTTACATTTTAAATAACAGAAGGGGAACACTGAGATGTGGAGTTTTATCAAAATTTAGTTTTTGTCCCATTTACTTCTGGAATGTAGCCCCTAGTATGCTACTGAAAGACCAGAGAGTCTCTTGCCACCATTGCTGCTACCCCCCACCCCCACCCAAGTTACAATTTGCAATATATGGTGCTGTAGAAGCATAGCATGAGATTTAAAATAATGCTCTTACTGAAATCAGGCTCTTGGTCTATGAATTATATTTAAGAGCAAACATTTAAAAATAATTTTTTGATAAATAATTCTTTAGCTTTTTCTGTTACCTTTGCCAGATATTTTGCCAAATATTTTTTGGGGTGTGTGTTGCATTTTAGCATACTTTTAGAAAAGGAGCTTTGCTTATTTTTTAGCTGTTAATTGGTTATGTCCAATGGGTGGTTGTTTTATCAAGTCTATTTTCTTATTCTCTCTTTCTCTCTTCTTTCTCCCACTCTCCTCCCTACCTCCTTTTCCTTTTCTCCCTTCCTTATTGGTGGCATTACAGGTACATGGACTTACATTCTTTTTTGCTTCTATTTTTTTTTAAACTTGTGTGATTTTTATACTTAGTTTAAGGAAACTCATTACAACATTATATTTCTCTCAGCTTGCAACCAGTATTTTGTTCTATATAGTAACAGCTAGTTTTGTGTTGTATAAGAGCACACTGAAACCTTTCAAAAATATTTTTTGTCCTAAGTTATATTCTATAATAGTAAATTTCATATCTGATTGATCTCTTAACTGATTTTATTTTAAGGTCTCTGTTCCTCCTGGAGCTTTGGATTGTTGGGTCTTCTTAAGTTGCCTTGAGGTTTTACAAAGAATAGAAGGTTGTTGTGATCGGTCTCAAATTGATTCTAATGTTTCTCACACAGTTGGATTATGGAGTTATGCCACTGAAAAGGTGAGCAGAACTAGGGGATGTGACCAAAAAATCACATTTAAAGTAGATTTAGAATAGAAAGTATTCTACAATTTTTGTTATAATCAATATATCTTTATTTTAAAAAAGAAGTAGTTTCTGCTGTATATAAAATTTTACTTTTCAACTACTGAAGTTTTACAGATAAAATAATATGCTAAGATTTGGAAAGGCAGGATATCTCATTTTCTTCAGGCAACGTATCATCAGGATGTATTCGGATGGCTATGGTCCAGGCTAATGTATCTTCCGTCATCTGTCCAGCTGGCAACTTGTTTCCTCTATGAAAACTAACTCTCTCTCACATACCTTATCTGATATTTATATATAAGATTATATATGCTGAGAGAATTAGTATCACATCACTCATCCTACCCTATCAGTATGGGATTCTATTCTGTACATTATGTATTGGATCATTATGTTATATAATTATATACTTATGTACAATCCAGTGTATATGGAAACTAATTATGCAGTTACGTAAGTACATAGATTAAATACTCTGACAGTAAGACATATAGAATATGAACTTAGATCTAAGGTTCCACATAAATATATTCCTGTGCAAACATGATGTTTTGTTATACAAATGTCAGGGGACAGTGGGTAGCAAGCACAATTCTATCCCCTTGCCACGCACAGCCTTGTATATCTATACAGAGAAGCTTCTTGAGCATGTAGGCTGTCCTTTATGGGGAGCAGCTGAGTGGGAGAGCCATGGTTTTGTGATACATTGTGCTACTAATTGCAAGCTTTTGTCCTCTGCCAGAATTTCCGATAACAGAAATGAAAAAAAAAAATCTACATGAGCTTGAAATTATGTTGGTCAAGAATTTGTATTCATCAGTTAATAAATGCACAGTTAGTGAAAGAACTCTGTAATGATTCAAATGAGTTATATAAAGATGTATTTTCTGACCCAAGAGAAAAACTTTTTAAACAGTCTGGTTCTAGTAGCCCAACTAAAGCAGTTTAGCATTGCACAATATTGCTTAATTTCATTGAATTCCTCTGAAATTATTATGACAAGAGAAGATACGTAACATATAAAAAATTCTTAATCTCTGAAGTAAGTCTGTTAATCTCAAACAAACAGAAGTTTGTTGTCTTATAATAATCCTAATAATTACATTTCCTTTTCAGCAAGATAATATGTTTATCCTCTGAGAACATTATAGGAGTAGATAATGCAATTTTTATGTTTTTTCCTATGTGTTTTGAAAACCCCAATATGTCCGTCTCCACTCAAGCTCAGCTGATACATTTGGCTGTGTTTTGAAAATGTTGTACGAGTTTTTACTGATCTCCTCAACCTTTTCCAAATTCATCCATGGTCTTTATCAAATATATCGTTAGAACATTATATAACATTATACCTATCTATATTTTGGATTGAAGCATGCTGTTTTAATTATGATACAGAATAGAACTAGAAACTTTCAGCTATGTTTCAGTAAGCACACATTTTTCTAAAATACAAAAATCAAGACCCATTTTGCCTAGTTCCAACAGCATAAGAGTAGTTGTGACTAATTTCTTCAGTGCTTTCTTTGGTGTTTCATAGGAAATCCAAAGAAACCAGGATGTGTTAAGAAACTTTAGCTTCAACTATTGCTACACTTCCAATAGGTAGCCTCATCTTACATTTTACTATATTCATCCTTCACAGATCATATTATGGGTCTTGTCCTGCACACTGACTTTGGATACAAAAGAAAATATAATAGTGTTGGGCTTCTGCATCTTATTTAGTAAGAATATATGTATCTTTCATAGATGAGAGATGTTTGATGGTGAAGTAACTGAAATGTCATTGTGCTATGGCATAACCCCCCCCCCATTTGGAAAGCTATTAAAGACAAAAGAACCTTACTATTGAAAAACTGACTATTCCTCTTGAAACTTATATAGAGCTTGATTTGAATCAATTTATACTGAAATTTAACAAAGAAATCGAACTCTTGGCTTAATTCTATTTTATTTATATAAGTTTAATCTCTGTCGCGCAAGAGTTTTTAATGAATCCTAGTTATTTAAAGCCAAAGAAACTATTTGTAGTTCCCGAACAAACGTTTTTTTCCAAAAACTATTTACTACTGGAACTCCTTGGAATTAATTTTGCTATTATATCATACTTACAAACCATCTTATTAATTCCACAATGCAAGCAAATAACTATGCTAGCTAAAACATTATTTCAATCAGTATGGTGAGTTTTTTGAAAATGGTTAAGAGTTCTATGCTTGTTAAATCCAACTGATTTTAAAATAATTTCCTAACTTCTTAATTATTATAAATATTGCTCTTGTAAGTTGTTCATATTTATTCTCTTGAAAAAATAAATTTGTCTTTCAGATTTGCAGAATAAAACTTTGCACATTTTAGCAAATTTCAGATAGTTAACTGTGTTAAAATATTAAGAGGCAGACTTACATTGTGTTAGCTTTTATTGAAACATGTTTACGTCAATATTAATCTTCTAAATTTTAACAAGAAATTCTAAGCTTTTTTATATATATTGTTATAAAATGGAGATGCTTCATGGTTATAATTTTCTTACAGTTGAAATCTTTGGGCTACTTATGTGGACTTGTGTCAGAAAAAGGGCCCAATTCAGAAGATCTTAACAGAACAGTTGATCTTTTGGCAGGACTTGGAGCTGAGCGCCCTGAGACAGGTATCAATATATCTGCTTATGAAACAAGTTGGTGCTTTTCAAGTAATCACTGATACTTAGAATCTTCATGATCTGTTGGTACTGATGCTGCAATTTTTGCACAGAAAAGTAGGATCACTATGGCTATCTTTAATACATTTAACAAAAATCAGAGACCTTTATAATCTTAAAATTTTTCATTCCAATGTACAGTATGAATGTGGTCCTATACCTATTAATACAACAAAATCAGAGATCTTCATAATCTTGAGATTTTTAATTTTGAAGTATGCATTAATATGGCCATGTATCAATTTGGATACCTGCTAGTAATTATTTATTTTTAACTTATAGTTTTATTCTCGTAAAAAAATTGAAAAATTGAAGAGTATAACATCTTAATATAAAGGAAGGGAGTGTGTTCCTGGTATACTAATTCAAACCAACCAAATAAATTTCTGTATTCTGAAGATGCACAGAATTGCAACTACATACTTTTATTACTTCTTCAAATGTACCATTGTATATTTTCCAAACCTGCATCCTGTTAAGAAAAGGGTTTGGAGTTGTCCTGTTGAGCAAAAAGGAAATAGAATGAGAGAGGAAGGGAAAATATTAAGTGTAGAAAAAAAGAGAATGAAATGGGAAAAAATAAGACTTTAAGAAGAATGCATATTAGAAATCCTGCTTATAGACAGATTGATGCCAGGAACAGAAAGAGATAAAAAGAACTAGAAAAGTAAAATGGAGAGAGCAGAGGGAGAAAAGGGAAGAAATAAGCAAGGGAGAAGGTGAATGTTGCATGAGATACAATATTTTTGTCACAAAACATACTATTTTGGAGGCTGTTGTTAGCTACTTCCTATCACAATGTTCTGAGGCATACGCAGAACTTTCAGGAAAGTACTTGGCCTTCACCTGAAAATGGTTAAATTATCAGAAAAGAGAAAGCTCTGTATGTGAGAGTGCAAATCGAAACAGAGATCATGGCAGGAACATCATAGGAAGATAAATGACTTTCCTATCTTTTTCAGGAACCCCTGACTAATTCTTAAGGTTCAAGTTTTTGCTAGGTTCTTAGATTTCTTCATCCTTATTGATAGAACATCATAAGTTAGACATGAGTAACATACAAGAAATACGTCCATTTTAACTTCCCAAGCATAATGTTAATATTTAAGAGAGCAATCCTAATCTTGTTTGTTGGTGGTCTACATACTACAAAAAGTGCTCTTCTGCTGGCTATTGCTGCAGTGGGAAGCTCTTTTATACTAGTGATGGCTTCAGTATTTGCACAAGTAAAAGGCTACCATTGTTGGTTGGAGACAAAAAGTAAGAATCAGGATTCCAATTCCAGGGGTCAGGGATTCAAAGCATCTCTATTTCTAGAAAGGGGCAGAATTCCATACCAGTTTAAGGAGGTAGATGACTAAATAGATCATCCACAGCAATATCAGATTTCACTTGCCAAGGCAGAAAATAATAGATCCCCCCCCCCAATAATATAACATAATACCCAATCTGAGGGAAAATTCCTGCTGTCATTGGTTCTTTTAGAATACTATTAATTGGATTGATCCCAAATTCAACAAAGATACAATAAGCACTGAAAACTAGAAATTTTGATTTTATCTCTCTTCAGTAGCTAGGGGAGAGTTTTATTGTACAAAATAAAAATGCTGTTTTACAAAAGGGAATTCTGGACATTTTCTGCTTGGTTTATAAGCAGATACCTTATTGTTTGGTTTCTATCTGTGGGGCTTTTTACTTTTGGCTCCTTTTGTCCTGTTGAGCTTCTTCCTCTCAGGAATGAATGCTCCAAAACATGGGTAGGGTGGGGGAAGGGGGTGCCTTCTCTTTTCTGGACTGGAAGAACTTTTGCCTCCACAAGGGGACTGGAGAGGGAACACAACTCCCACACCTCAGTTTCTCAGCTGCTCCCCCCCTTTTTTTAAACCCAACACGGTTTGGGCTTTGTTGCTTTAGCCTACCATTCTGGGCTCTGCTGCCCAGCATTCCCCACAGCCCAGAAATATTATACCCATCAGCAGGTTTTTGTTTCTTTTCTCCTGGTCTTGTGGCCAGCCTGTCTGTCAGTCAAGTCATTCGTGCTTAAACAGTTCCAATACACTTGCTCTTTCTGCCCCGCCCCGCCCCACCCCACCCCCCAGCATTTGAAAATGCTGAACATGTTTTATAGGCAATTGTGCTATCACAATTGTGCTGTCCCAAGAGGGAGGGCTCACAGGGGAGGGGAAAGTGGGGAACAAAGGTGCTCATAATCCACTCAGCAATCCTTCCTTGGCCCAATCAAGGAATCCAAAGCCAAATCCAAGATGACTGTGAAAACCATTTTTAGCTTTCCACCTGCGATAGCTGGTGGCAGCTTTCCATCTTTGCAAGAATAGCAAGGATTTTTGTTGCAGAGATACTAATGGAGCATCTCCCTTTTTTATGGAGGCTATAGCACTATAGCTACATCCGAATTGCCTCCGTCCATCAATAATGAGAATTAAAATTGGAATCCTGAGCAGAACACTTAGTGCAAAGTTGTAGGTGATGCTTTTTAAATCTTACTATTTTCTATTATGTTCTATTTTATTTCTTAAGCCAATACAGCACAGTCTCCTTATAAGAAACTCAAAGAAGCCTTATCATCTGTAGAAGCTTTTGAAAAGCATTATTTGGTAAGCATGGTGTATGTATTTATACATTCATATAATATGTTGAGGATGGCTAAGAAAAATATGCTGGTATGTGTATTTTTCAGGTAACTAGTATTTAGAGCAGAATAATATTTTTAGATATGTATTAAAATCTAGTTTGAAAAATAGCATAATTGTTAGCAGCTCAATCACTTTTAGTAAAATGGATATGTAGAGTGTAAAATTTCGGATATCCAGAATGAAGTATCTCAGCTAAAAACATCAATCAACCCCCCCCCCAAATACTATATATATATATGGATTCTGGATTTGAAACTAATTTAATTTTGTAGTTAACTATTTGATTTAAATATGCCTCAGGTGACACTTAGAAAGCTGCATAAATAAAAGTTCCCTGTCATTAAAAAGCTTACTGTATAAATACCCTTTTTCACAATCCATGGAAAAAATAAATAAGAATAGGATGAATGCTAGCAGTAGTTTTTTTGTCTTCAGGAATTCTAAAGTTTCTAGCCCTTGTATGTTTATGTGAAGTGAATATTGTTCTCTACAGAACAGTAGAGAAGATGTCAGGAAAGAAAAAACTCAGAATGAGTTGAGCCTAGTGAAGGATACTAAGAACAAAAAGAATGGTTTCTTGAGATAGGTTCAAAATAAAAGGAAGATGAAAGAATCAGTATACTAGTGAATATGGCAAAATACACAGAAGAACGAGAAGGTGGAACTACACCACTCTTATTTTGGCTTGGTCTTCTCCAATGAAAGCTTATGTGCCCCATCAGGCAGTTGCAGGATGAGCAGGATGAAGGGGCAGGATTGATGCTTGAGACTTAGAGGTATTTCCTGACTGTGCTTATATTTATTTTGAGTAAGTTTAAATTTCCAAGGCCAGATGAATGGCATCATACTGTACTCAAAGGATTCCATTCTAGGGTACTATCTCTGAAAAATGGCAAACAGATGGAAAGGTAGATGACTAGAGGAGAGCAAATGTCCCTGTTTAAATAAGAGAAAAAAGATCCAAGGCACTTGATGACTGAAAATCTTCAACAGCAGATCATAAAGTGATTGAACTGTAAGCACCTTGAAAATTATGAAGCAATTACCAAAAATCAGCACAGATTTGTCAAGATCAACTTTGCAAGCTGTCCTAATCCCATTTTTTTAAATTGGTACCTCCCTTAATATATTGTAGGAAAGCAGTAGATGTAATGTACTGTATTGATTTCAGGAAAACATTTGAGAAATAACTCCATAACATTCTAATTTTCAAGCCAGTTAAATGATGATTTGAGCACCTTGAAGTTATTTAATCTTGGAGATCTGTATGCTTAAGCCAACTAGTCATGTGTTCCTGAATATAGCTAAATTGAACTTGATTCAAAACAAGGATGAGTTGTAACAGTACAGTATATCCTCAGTCCTTTTGTTTCTTTTCCACAGGATCTTTCTCATGCTACTATTGAAATGTACAAAAATATTGGAAGAATTCGCTCAGCAAAGCTTGTTGGAAAGGATCTGGCAGAGTTTTACATGTACATAAACTTATTGGAATTGTTGCATATCATAATATTCTGAAAAGGGTATCTCTAACCTACTATGTGCATCTCACCTTTGACCATAAGAGCACACTGGCAGTGCCTTGTGAATAGCTGAAGAACTGTAACTTCCAGGTTCCCTGCTCATATCTTGGCAGTGGCTAATTATGCCACCCATTGCAGGATGACACAGCCTTATTAAATCTTAAAATAATCTTTTCCAAAACATGTTTTATTCTGCTATTTGTGTTAGCCAGAAGTAGCATACATTCTATATTTGGGGAAAATGCTTAATTACTTCCAAACTATGCTGCTCTGGCTGTTGAACCAGCAGGCATGCATAGGACACTAGTGCAGTTTGTCACTTAAATATGTTATAGTTTATTGTAATGTGCAAAAGGATCCCTGTGTGTATTGTGTGCACTTCTTATGAAATGCTTGCCGATAAAGCCACAGCGATCAGCAGGTTAAGTTACTGGTTTCTCTGTACTACAGTACAAAGAAAATTACTTTAGATAGTTCTTGGACAGGGAACGAGAGTGCTTTGTGATTTTGAAACTTTATATTTTTTATTTGTATGTGAAGAAATGTTTAGGTAGGAATTTAATAGACTTTCTGCTTTTTGTCTAATACCACATAGCCTACCATGAGTTGAAAATATTGTTTAGATGTATTCTAACTGGCTATTGCATGTTTAGTAATGAATACACTATATTGAATGAAGAATTTGTCACCTATTCATTAGTTGATAATTGTAATAGAGAGTAGGTAAAGAAAAGCGTTTACATATAAAAGCTGTATATGAATGCATTTAATGTATTTTTCCCCTCTTCCCTCCCTCTTGGTGATTTTGTTCCCAAGGAAGAAGAAGAGTCCTCAAAAAGCTGAGGTTTATCTTCAAGGTGCATTAAAAACTTATCTTGCTGAAGGATGGGCGTTGCTTATTACACATACGCGGAAGCAACTAGCAGAATGTCAAAAACATCTTGGACAAACTGAAAAGTATCCTTCAGAAAAATGGAAAATTGCTGATTATGTGTGTTTGGATTTATCTTATTAAGTAATGGGGGGATAGTAGAACCTAAAACACATTTGGGAGTTGCAGAGCTATTAACTTCCAAAAGGCTGCATGCAGCCCTTAAAAAGTCTAAATCTCACGCATGAAATAAAGATAAAGACACCCTTTAATCAAGCTTGACTCCTGGTAATCATGTGAATACGTTAGTGCAGTTCCCTTGGTAGCAACATGGAAGCAGTTTGCCATAGACTCAACTTCCCATCTAGCCTACACTCCTGGGATGCACTGATGGTTTCTCATGGAAATATTAACCAGACCCTGGTTAGCTTCTGAGTGCAGACAAAGTAAAAAATGTAAATACATAGCACGTTCACAAGTTTATATAGACTCCTCCTGAGTTTAAATTGGACTAATATGTATTGAAGTATTAAGGGCCTTATTAGATATGCAATAGGACATGTTTCAAATAAATGCAAAAATTGAAAAACATGTTGATTTACAAATTGGAGATTCCAACTGAGGAATCAGATTATTAAGCCACTCTGAAAGTTACCAGTTTTGGTTTCAGATTGTCGAAAAGGATTATTGCTGCCTGGAACATTCAATGTGTTCCTGTGCTCCTTTTCAGCATGCTTGGAAACTGTAGCTAAATCCTTGCCATTCAACCCCTGAAATGCTGTAAGAACTCCAGATTTTGTGGAGCCACAGGCATATGTTTTGTTTTATTTTTTCAACTGGTCTAGCATTTATAGTTAAGGGTACCGTACAATAGTAGAATCTTGAGGGGCTGCTATATCCTGATTTCCCTAACAATTGTAGTAGATACATCCTGTTTCACTGAAGCTAAGGAAAAAAAAATTCTAGCTAGATATTGTGTAGGACATTCCTTTAGTTATGTATCATCTCAGAAATTGATTGATTGGTCTTTTCTATTGATTCTTCATATGTATCTTATCTCTTTCCCTTTTGCTCCCATTTAATTGCTTTAAATATATATTTTTATAAATTTGAATCACAGTTTTAAATAAAGCATCTTCAATTTTAGTCAGTATAGAGAAAAAAGAAGTTTTGCACTATTTTAGTGTAAAATTACTTCTGAAATACTGAAATTATTATATTATTACCTTTTTAGTATTTCTGATAAATGGAAGATAAAGAATTAACTGATGTTGTATCAAGACTTTTATATATATTCTTTTTCCATATTTCCTTATCTCTGTGCCAGCTATCTTCAGACAAGCAGTCTTTTAGCTGGTGATAATAACTTAACTGAAGAAGAGCGGAAACATTTTTGCCAAGAAATATTAGATTTTGCCAAACAACCCTCAGAAATAGAAGGTAAGATTTGAGAGAAACTTTTTGCCAAACTTCAAATAGGCTATTTTTAAAGCTACCAACTTCATTCTGTGAATATCAAGATAATTTCTTAATTTTCTCAAGATTCCTACTTGTGCTTGTTTTCTTTTAGTTTGGGGCTCTTTTATTTAGTTTGATGATGAGTACTTTCAGAGCAATTTAGTTTTAAATCCTATGTAAATCCATCAATTATATAATATTTACAAAATATGACTGCATAGTTAATTTCAATTTTTTTTTTTGAGAGCAACAAGTTTCTAGTCCTTACACCAGAAACGATATGGTTGAAGAGTATGAGTAGTATCTGTTGAAATCACAGAAGCTAGAACAGTGAATGAATATGTTTTCAAATAGTTTTAACTCAGAGCTTTATCCCTCCCTATAACTAGGACAAACTAGAATCAAATAGCAAAATAATTTGCACACAGCAAGAGAAAGAAAACAGATTATAATTTGCATAGTATGTGTTGTTCTGAATGTTCAACCCCTTACTTTAATTTAGTTAACCTGCAGCTAGTATCTACCTGAGTGTTTGATTAAGCAAAACCCATGTTACAGGTAGGATTCAAAATATTTTAGGTACGCTTAATGTTTTGTTCCAAACTGCAAGACCTTGGTAAAAATTGCTTTTGGTTTGGGGATCAACAGGTAAATGTATATTCCCTGAGTTAAGCGTACTTAAATGACTAAATCAGGAAGTTATTTTTCCTTAACGTTATTATAATTAGACAAATGGAAATGTTGTTTTAAGTACAACTGATCCTGCCAACAGAGTATACCATAAATCCCATTTATATTTTATTCCCAGGACAAAAAGTTATGCTTTCCATGCATTCCTTCGCACAGTTGAAGAATCTACATTTTGATCCTCCTAATGCTGTGGTTCATGTGGGTGGAACGCTGTCTATTGAACTGACTCTGGTAAATCAGATGCCCATCTCGGTGAATGTGGATCACATTGCTATTAATGTCCATTTCAGCATTGAAAAAAATAGCTACCGGAAGACAGCTGAATGGCTTACGAAACACAAGACTTCCAATGGTATTATCAACTTTCCAAATGAGATTGTAGGTGTCTCCCTTTCAAGAAGTAGCTTACCAGGGCTGGAGTTGTATGAAATGTATGAGAGAAGCCCCTCGGATAATTCTTTGAACACAACAGGCATCATCTGCAAAAATGTGCATATGCTGTTACGAAGGCAGGAGAGCAGCTCTTCATTGGAAATACCTACAGGGCTGACTCTGGAGGATGGGGCCCACGTGTTAAAATGTAGCAACTTAATACTGGAACCAGGGGTCAATAAAATAACTTTCAAAACCCAGGTATGTGTTATAGAAAGCAAGCTGTAATCCAGTATTGCCTCTGTTTTGCACCTCTAGCCCTCTACTGCTTCCTTCTTTGGCATTTCAGGATAAAGACTAGCACATCTGAAAGAAAGGCTACTTGCTTAGGCCGGATTTCTGATTGGTTCTGTGACATGCATCTACAGAAGCAGCATAGCAAATTGTCTTGAAAACTATTTAATTTCTTCTCTCAGGCTGAAAAGCAAAGCTAGAGTTAACATTTCATCCCTTTTCCAAGTACAGTGGAACTTCGGTTTACCCCGAATTGGTCGCAACCCGAAGGAAATTTCCCCATAAGGTTCAATGTAATTACCGTTAATCTGTTCTGGCGTGGAGGACAGGGAGGCGGCTATTGCTTGGAGGGAGAGTCCCCCTCCCTACGACCACGTGTCGGGGTGGAAAATGGCCATGGACCACGTGTCAGGGGTGGAAAAATGGCCGCGGACCACGTGTCAGGGGCGGAAAAATGGCCGCGGACCGTGTCACGGGAGGGAAAATGGCCGCGTATCCTGTTCGTACCCCGAGGCGGAGTTCGCAAACCGAGGTAAATTTTTGCGGCCGGAGCTGGTCGTAACCCGAAAAGTTCGTTAACAGAGGCATTCGTAACCCGAGGTACCACTGTATTAGGATAATGTTTTTTGTGTGGTTTTGCATAAACATTGTAAATACTGAAGTGTGGCTCATGTACAGTATATCATCATTTACCTGCCTAGATTACCATACATATATTTATTTTACATCATTTATATCCTGCCCACTTTAAAATAACTCTGGGAAGCTCGCATGAAATAAAGTCTAAAATCTAAAGCAATATCAGGTTTTGCATCTGGAATGAATGTTGAAGCCAACTCTAAAGAAATATAAATATAGATACTTTAATTACACGTACTCTGTAATATGGTATGATGTATTTAACTATATCATATTTAATATTATTCAATAGTATGTTCATACATAATCATTTTTCCAGTCATGTATAACTATGTTTATGCTGAGATTGCATACAATTTTCCTCTATATAAGCCCCTTGGTTCTTCCTTTTGCAGCATTAGAAGAGCTCTGTTCTTTGTTAGCCTTTCTAAAATAGCAAACTGTTATGACCACTTACAAACAAACCACAATTTTAAATCAGCATTTCAGGTTACTTAATAGCTATAGCTTTTTGGCTTGAATGAAATACATAACTATGCTTAATTAGAGACTTCCTCTGACTGCATGTGTTGAGAAAAGCTGATTTTATGTGGGCTAAAAAACATTTAATAGTTAGTTGTAATACTGAAGCAGTTACAGGTAGTCCTTGACTTATGACCATTTGTTAATGGCCATTCAAAGTTATGACTGCTCTGAAAAGCGTGACTTATGACCTGTCCTTGCACTTGTGAGCGTTGCAGAGTCCCCGTGGTCATTTGATCAAAATTTGGGCCCTTGGCAACCAGCACGTATTTACAATGGTTTCAGTGTCCTGGGTTCACATGATCACCATTTGCGACCTTCCCAGGGTGCTTCTGACAAGCAAAGTCAATGGGGGAAGCTGGATTCACTTAACAACTGTGTGATTTGCTTAATGAGCTCGGCAAAAAAGGTAAAATTGGGTGCGATTCACTTAAACGACCACATCACTTAGCGATGGAAGTTCCAGTCCCAGTTGTGGTCATAAGTCAAGGACTACTTGTAGTGCTTCCGATATTGTATTTAAAGAAAGTGTTGAATGTGTTTTGATTAAGTGCATGTTCTTCTTGATATTTTTATTCCTTTTAATTCCGTGGTTCTTAGAAGTTTGTGAACCCTTTTGAATGTTCAATATTTCTGCATAAATATGACCAAAATTGTGATCTGTTCTCCACATAAGTCCTAAAACTAGATAAGGAGAACCCAATTTAACAAATGAGTCAAAAACATTATACTTGTTCATTTATTTATTGAGGAAAATTATCCAAAGCTACATATTTGTGTGTGGCAAAAGTATGTGAATCTTTGCTTTCAGTAACTAGTGTGCCACCCTTGAGCAGCAATAACTGCAGCTAAACATTTCCAATAATTGTTGATCAAATCCGGTATGTTGGCTTGGAGAAATTTTAGCCCATTCCTCATTATAGCTTCAACTCAGGGATGTTGGTGGGCCTCCTCACATGAACAGCCTGCTTCAGGTTTTTCCACATTTCCATAGGATTAAGGTCAGGACTTTGACTTGGCCATTGCAAAACATTAATTTTCTTCTGCTTTAACCATTCTTTGGTCATACAACTTGTGTGTTTTGGATCATTGTCTTGCTGCATGACCCACTTTCTCTTGAGCATCAGTTCACAGACAGATACCCTGTCATTTTCGTATAGAATTTTTTGGTACAATTCAGAATGCATAGTTCTATCAATGATGGCAAGCTGTCCTGGTCCAGAACCAGCAAAGCAGGCCCAAACATTATACTGCCTTCACTATGGGATAAAGTTCTCACGCTGGAGTGCAGTGTTTGCCTTTCATTAAATGTAACACTTTTCATTCAAGCCCAGAAGTTCTATTTCAGCCTCATCCATCCACAGAACATTCTTCCAGTAGCCTTCTGGTTTATTCATGTGGTCTTTCGCAAACTGTAGAAGGGCAGCAGTGTTCTTTTGGAGAGTAATGGCTTTCTCCTTGCATCCCTGCCATGCACGACATCATTGTTCAATGTTTTCTTGATGGTGGTTTCATGAAAACTGACTTTTGCCAATGCAAGAGAGGCCTTTAGTTCCTTAGATGTTACCCTGGGGAGACCTCCCAGAATATTACTTGCCTTGCTTTTGGTGTGATCTTGGTTGGTCAACCACTCCTTGGGAGGGTAACAGTGGCGTTGAATTGTCTCCATTTGTACATGATAAGCCCAAGAGTGGACTGGTAGAGTCCAAGCTCTTTGGAAATAGTTTTGTAACCTTTTCCAGCCTGGTGAACATCAATAACTGATTTTTGGAGGTCCTCAGAAATGCCCTTTCTTCAAACCATGACACGCTTCAACTTATCTGTGATGTCAAGATCAGACTTTGATAGTGAATACCCAGAATTCTGTTCTTTGGCAGGACCTCCCACACTCACACCCATCATCCCATTGATTAAAACTCCTGATTCTAATTTCCCCTTCAAATGAACTGATAATTCTAAAGGTTCACATACTTTTGCCACACACAAATATGTAGCTTTGGATCATTTTCTTCAATAAATGTATAGTGTTTTTGATTCATTTGTTTAATTGGGTTCTCTTTATCTAGTTTTAGGAAGTGTGGAGAACATATCACATTTTAGGTCATATTTATGCAGAAATACTGAAAATTCAAAAGGATTCACAAACTTTTAAGAGCTACTGTACTGCATATGTAAAACATTGACCATGTACAAGGGAAAAAAAATACAAAGACAGAAGAAAAAAAGTCAAAAGCAAAGCAAACCCAAAACTCAGTTTGAAATAGATGAATATGAAACAAACAACAAAAAAAACCCATTCTTAAAACTGAAAGTTCTTATGATTTTGAGGGGCCTGAAATGAAGCCCATCAATGGTAACTGATGATAGGTGAGAATTTAATGTATCAGGGAGCAGTTCAAGCATGTATATACATGAAATAGCAAATACCACAAATCCTAATGTCCTGAATTCTATGTGCATAGTTCTTTTGGTAATATGGAACAGTAGATTAATTTTAATCAATCCATTGTTATAAATGAGTTTATTTGTGTAAAATAGGGCTGCAGTGTGGGGTAGTGTGGTTGGCTGGCCTGTATGTGCTTTTCCCACTACATATAGCAGAACATACTTAGTTGAACTCAGTGTTCTCAGGGTGGAGTGGGTGGAAGCAGAAATTCCTGAGTTCAATATGTGGGTATTATTCGTCTTTAAATTACTGTGAGTTCAAATTATTTAATATAAAAGCTCATCTGAAGCTGCTTTATGCTCTTTTGCTCTATTCATAAAAATATAGAAAATACCAATGGTTATATGGACACAATGACACTTTGAGGATGAAAATGCATTCTATTTTGTGTAATTATATGCTGGCCAGATGTTAAGAAATTGCTTTGTACAAATGGCCTTCAATTAAAAAAATTGAGAAGGATTTTAATATATAAATACTTAAAATGTTCTCATAGGGCAAAGAACCTGGAACATATACACTCAGGCAGTTATGCATTTCAGTGGGCAAAATGCAGTTTGCCCTACTTCATATTTATCCAATTGTGCAGTATGATGTCTATTCTCAGGAGCCCCAGCTAAAAGTGGAACCATGTACTGGTAAGTAAATACTTAGAAGTTGTAGTTTGTTAATATTTCTCTACACCTTTAAATTATTTCTCAAACAGAAAATTTATAAACTAACTTGTGAGAACTAAGTTCTGTGCAGCTATCTTCCATTAATCAATATTTTTTTAAAAAAATGTATTTGGACCAAATGTAGTTTGTTTGTTTCTCTAAGTGATAGCTTACATATATTTTAAGATGTTACTGGTTGTCTACTTTGGGAAATTACACATCTAAACTCTTTAAAAATGGTTAGTAATGACTACAGTATTTAAGCAGTTTCAATGGTGAGAAAAAGTTTGTGAACTCTTTATATTTGTGAACTCTCCACTGAAAGGTGTTTGAATCTCAGATCTTATTGTAGGTCACAATATTGCAGTATTGTAGATAGTTCTAAAGAGTTTACAAACTTTTCCTCATCACTGTATGTAATTATTGCTTTGAAGTCACAAATAAATATCATAGCTTAAGTTGATGAGTCCAAGGGAACTGTTTAATTAACTTCACTGCCCATGTAATGGTACCATATATGTTTTAAATTTGTATCTGTTGCAATATCTGAGAATATCTTAAAAATATGGAACATAATGGAATGAGTGCCTGGCATTGCCTTCATTCCCTGGATTTAATGTGGAAAGTTTAAGCTGTTTCTAATGGATGAAAATACTCAGCTCCTTGTTCATCTAAAGCAAGACGTTCTTCAAATAAGTCCTGGTTGTAAAGCTGTTTGTTTGAGATCTTTCACAGATAATTCAATGAATGTGAAACACTTTGTACAGTTATGCAATTGAAAACAATGTATTTGGGATCGGCATTTTATAGTTTTGTAAATGATGAGCTAATATCCATATGTACCAGAGAAAATTTGTGATATGATTCACTGAAACCTTTTGGTAAATAATAGTTGTATCACCTTTGTGGTTGTTCTAGGATAACAGAATTAACTGTGTTTTCCATGTGAGTGATCACTTTCTGTTCAAAAATCCCTTTTGTGTGTCTCTGTTTTAGCTAAGCTGTTAACTCAGCAGTTACCGGACACACTCTTTGGAGTTTTTGATGTACACTGTCAAACTTCCCTGGGGATATATGTCTTTCTGGGCTCTTACAGGCACAGTATTTTATCTTTAAATGATTATCTGAGGTAAAAGAGTGTCTTTCTCTCTTCTTACTAAACTACAAATAGATTAGAGACTAGAACACACTAAAACAGATCTTGTATATTTGATTCAATAATATTATCCAAATTATGTTGTGCAAGCAGTGATTCCTTTGCCACACCCCTTACTATCAACTCATTTTTCTCCAGATAGCCTTTTGGCTGGCATTCCTCAGAAGGTAAAATTTACAGTGACTACTGGCCATTACGCTTTAAAGAATGGAGATGCACTACAACTAAGTAATGCTGATGCCATGCCTGTCTTGTACCATCCAGAGAGCAAAGCTGTGATTTATTCAAATACTCAAGGTATTCAGTTTTATTATGACACTAATTTTAATCCTGTGATAAAAGCATAAAAAACCATCAAGGAAATTGTTAGCACATGGCACTTAGTTTACTCTGAGATCTTAATTATTGTTGCATTTAAGTTCTGGTGACAACTGCAGTCTGCCTTTTAACAGGATTTGGTATAATATGGGTATAGTTAGAATCAGATCTACTTCTGATGTTTTACTTCTCCTTTCTCTTTCCTTTGTATAGTTTAAAAGGCAGAGAAATAGCATTAGAAGCAACATTAAACCTTAAAGCTCATCCACACATCTTTCTTCCCATTACCAATTAGGATGTCTTCTCACAATGAATTCTCCATCTTAGTGCCAACATGCCACTGAAGTAGGCTTGGCTGTAGGGTGATTCAGCAGGCAACTAGTGGTTTTCTTAGGAAAGCAAAATGAGCCCTTCTCTGTATGAAAGTTTTATGTTATATACAGGAGGATGCTGAGGGAGGTCACTGGCCTGCAGGCTTCATTTGTGCTTTGGCTGCTGAACAGAACAGATGCTTACTTTTTGGTTTCAGTCTATCAACTTTATGGAAGAACCTCCATGAGATCAATATTCCAATTTGCACACAAAAAAAATCATAACCCTATTGTTTTTCTGACTTCTGAGCCTCACATTTGCATTCTGCCTGTTTTCTGTTCTTGCAATGGCGCTGCTGCTGCTGCTATTTTTCCAAGCAGCCAAAGTGCGCAGTGTTGCCTGGGCACTACAAGCTGTGAACTGACACCCCCAGGGCCAGAAGAAGAGCAGGGCAGCAGCTGCATTTGTGCCCTGGCAGCCCAGGAAATGGAGAGAGAGCACGCTGGACAGGCCCTGTTGAGATGCCACCATCCAGACTTGATAAAATTGCTGCCCTTGACTTATGCCTCAGGAATGAGACCTGTAGTGAGGGCAATGGCACTACCAGCCTTGTGGTGGCAGCAGCAGTTTTCAGGCTGACATACTTTCCCCTGTTCTTGAGGATGGGAGGAAAGCATCTTGCCAGGAATGTGTGGAAGAGCACTTTGTAAGTTTAAATGAACTGCTCCTGTTACAAAAGAAAAAAATTATAGATGAGATCCCTATAGATAAACTGCTTAACTATTCATATGTTGTCTTTTTTCACAGAGACTCCTTTCTAAGGGTAGATCCTAAGTAAAACCCACTTAAGTTGTTACATATAAGTGTGTGTGTGTGTCTGTGTCTGTGTGTACACAGAAACACACACACTAAAAGACTTTATCAGTTTGCTGAGCTACACACAGCTTTGAATTGAAACCATGAAAGGAAGCAGCGTGTATAGTGCCTATTGATCTCTGGATTATATTATAACAGATTGACTTTTATCTTTTTATATAATGATGCCATGTAGAAAGCAAATCTTGCAGTACTGCTTTCTCCCTTATTTTTTTATTCCAGGGATACATGAGTAGAGGATTATATCGTCCATACAGAGTGGTACTACTGCCCAAATTACAGAAAATTTAGCACTTTACAACATTAAAATGCCACCCAGCATCACTCTCTTGTGAGATGGGCAGCTATACAAACATAATCATTCAGTAAAAATCTCCATAGGAAAGAATGGGAACACAACTCTGTCCTCACCAACTGAAAACTATTATCAGTCCTTCCTCCTCAAAAGAGATTTTTTTTTCAATTTAATTCACTGAGTAAAGGCAAAGGGAGCACAAATTCCTTTAACATTCCTAACACCCTTTAGTTAGCCTATCTCTTCCATGAGCTTTTCTTAAATGTTTTGATTTTTAAAAGAAATAATCTCTTTCATAGACTTTAATACCCCATTTCTTAGCAAGAACAAGAAAAAGGTTTGAGTTGTTGGGTTCCACCCCACCCCTATGGTAGCCTACTTGTTAGGCGCAAGTCCAGCTAAAGCTGGTCTTTTTGCTCGTACACAGGAGTTGCAACAAGAGAAGACTTCCTGATGTTTTTTAATTCTATTAATACCATTAACACTGCAACAGCAAGAGCTCAGAATTACCACATATCCAGGAGCTCAACAAACTAGTCACATCAACAAACCATTTTTGGCTTTTAAGTTTACCCTGAAACTCAACTTCAGCAAGGTATAAGAACACACAAAGAGTACACAACAATAACGAAGCTTAAAAAATAAATCAGTTTTGTATTATTGTAGTAATCTTTATATGTACATAACCTTACTAGTATTAGTAACACACTTTTGAATTATTTGCCTGCAAAATAAAAGGAACACACATGCAATCCATCCATCTACATACATAACCTTTAATTTTCTCATAACAATAATTAAAAAAAAAACCTTGCTCAGATATTCTTCTGTCTAGCCATGAACTTAATTCATATTTTATTTTCAGTACTTAACTCCCACTTCAGCCCATCCAATCCAAAGCAATAGAATTAGGGGCATGACTGATCACTAATGCTATTCTGGCTAGATTGGAAAAAGTTTACCTCCTGCTTCCCCTCTGCCCCCAAAGGAAACAGTTGCAGTGCTCAGAACAAATGAAATAAAACTTTTGAAACACATCCTTTACTTCATACTTGAAACATTCAAAACAACTGTTTTGAGGTCAAAACAGTTTGCTTATATGTTACAAGCTGAATAAATTGTTAATTCAGATGCAAATTATAGTATCTAATTTCTATTTCATACAATTATAGAAAAGGTATCAGAAACATCACTAACAGTTCAGTCATCTGAGAAAATCACAAGCATCAGTTTACCTATGGTTCCTGCTTATCATGTGATTACCTTTGAGCTTGAAGTTTTATACTCACCATCAACCGCAATATGTATGATGGAAAATGAGACTCTAACAAGTAAGGACTGTAGGAAAAAAAGCAAAGAAAAAGAAACTTCTTACAATAGCATGGCTACAATTGACCAAAAGGTAAGGAAGTATGAATAATTTTTTAAACTTATTTTGGCTAATATTTAAATTAACTAGAAATGAAATTCGGGTGCCAATGTCATGTTTCAAGCTGGCAAATATGTGTGTGTGTGTGTGTAATCTGGGGATCCTCCTAGAGTTCACAACTCCTGTTTGAAGAGCAGGTGGCAGTCACAGCTAGGAGGGCCTTCGCGCAGCTTCATGTTGTGTGTCAGTTATGCCCCTTCCTGGATCAGGAGGTGCTCTGCACGGTCATTCACGGCCTGGTCACCTCCCGTTTGGATTACTCCAAAGTGCTTTACATGGGGCTACCCTTGAAGAGTATTCGGAAGCTACAGCTGGCACAAAATGCAGTGGTGCAGACAATCTTGAATGCCCCTAGGGTGGCACATATAATTTACGTGAGCTGTATTGGTTGCCAGTTTGCTTCTGGGTCCAATTCAAGGTGTTGGTTATCACCTTTAAAGCCCTTTATGGCACAGGGCCGGGTTATCTGAGGAGACGTCTTGCCCCTGTATTATCTGCCCACCCCACTTGGTCTGGCTGGCGGAGTCTAGGAAGAGGGCCTTTTCTACTGTGGCCCCTGCCCTGTGGAACAGTTTGCCAGCTGAGGTGCGGGCTGCCCCCACTCTCCTAGCCTTCCGAAAAGGTGTAAAAACATGGCTGTGCCAGATGGCCTGGGGGCCTGATGGGGGCTCGCATTGCTGGAACTGGCTTGTGGGATGATTGATATTGCTTCCCCATCTTCTTGATTTGTATATTGCTTTTATAGATTGGTTATTTGTGTTTTAATTGGGGGGTATTTATATTTTTATTGTTTTTATTGTCTTGGTTCTTAATTGTAAGCTGCCCAAGTCACCCTCTGGGGGAAATGGGTGGCATATAAATTTAATACATACATATATATACATACATACATACATACATACATACAATATAGTTTGTTGCACTGCTTGTTTGATCCCTGGGGATATTATCTCACCATTATTATTTTTATAAATAACTCAAGGTAGCGAACATACATAATACACCTTCCTCCTGCTATTTTCCCCACAACAACAACCCTGTGAGGTGAGTTGGGCTGAGAGAGAGTGACTGGCCCAAAGTCACCCCGGCGGCTTTCATGCCTAAGGCGGGACTAGAACTCACAGTCTCCTGGCTTCTAGCCTGGAGCCTTAGCCACTAGACCAAACTGGATCTTTTTGGTATTTTGGTAATTCTACAATGTTTCTGCATTGTTTTGCATTATTATTTTTGTTGAATATACAAACATAAATTCCTGAGAGAATTTGAACAGATTTTCAAGCCTGCTATTCCAGCTACCTTGCTGTAAAACAGTTGTTTTGTGCATTGTATGCAAAGATGAAAGAATGGCAAGACAAAAAATCTGTACTAAAAGGGTGCTGGATGGGATGGGATGGGATGGGATGGGATGGGAAGGGAAGGGAAGGGAAGGGAAGGGAAGGGAAGGGAAGGGAAGGGAAGGGAAGGGAAGGGAAGGGAAGGGAAGGGAAGGGAAGGGAAGGGATGGGCTATGCTCTTCACTTATTCTCCCATGCCCAAAAGTGAGAAATACAGCACCTGTTTGTATTTAAATAGAAATTTTAAGCAATATATCAGATAATTTTATTTTATACTTCCTACAGGTAACCATTGATTGTCCATGGTCAATTTATTCCACTATTATTTCACTTACATTCAGTGTACCTTTTAAAGCCAAGCATTCCTTATTATCAGCAGGCACAAGGTAACTTATTCAAAATTTTCATTCTCCATTCCTTCATAAAAGCTTTTCTTATGAAAGCTACAAGTTAGATAGTATAAATGAGCAGGAAGTTTTGAAAATACCCTTTAATCCCAAGGCTACCCTTGTGACCTTTTATGATTCAAGCTGCAATCCCAAATTTATTTCCTTGGGAGTAAGCTGTATTGAATTCAGTTTGACTTTTCTAAGTGGATACGTATAGAATTGTACTGTCAATTGTATGGTGGGATTTTTTGCCCTTTACCTTTCAAATGAGAGCCTTGCTTAAAACATCATCCAGATTTAGTGAGTATAACTTAATGTAAATTAGCATGTTTTCCTCAGTTTTTTAAAAAAAATCTACTGTTTTCACCTTGTTAATTCTGCTGCAAAGATACACACACACACAAGTAAATTGTATATAGTAATAACTCTTTACAATATTTAAAAATTCATTTTCTTCTTATTTTAGGAAATATGTACAAGTTTGTGTGCAGAATATGTCAGAAATCTGTTTTCAGTTCTCTGACAATAATCTCAAAAGTTCTGACATTTACAAAGATTTAAGTCTTCAACCTCTAAATCCCAAAGCTGAACAGGTAACTATTTCACATGTATTTCTTGTAATCATAAAAAGTATATATGAACTACAACTCATTCTCACTCATTTTGTTATATATCTTAAAGCCATAAATAACTTCATATGTGTAGCTTATGAAAAAAAATGATTATGAATAGTATCACGTTATCATGATGCCTGAAAAATATTTGGAAAGAATGAATGGAATCCCTTGTCCTCATTTAAGGCACCTATATGGAGAGAATATTAGCTTCATTTTGGGCTGCAGTCTTTTCAATAACCTCACTGTAAATGCTATTGTGACTATTTGAGAGGCAGTTGAAAAACTGCAATAGGGATGTGATTTTGAAAAAGTCCTGTGGACAGGTTCTTTTATTTGAATGATAATAGTTGAAAATCTGTTGCTGATCATTTGAATTGCAGTTTTCTATTTGGATACATTTATTTTCAGTCCACTGAACTGTTTAAATCTGTAGGAGAAGAAGAAGTTGAAGGGCTAATGCTAACTGCACTTTTTCAACAAATATGGAACAAAATTGTGTGCCCTAGAGACTGGAAGAGATTGGCATATATAGCTATACTGAAGAAGAGAATTACTCTTATAAATTACTAAATATTTGCATTAATTCCTAACACTAGCAAAGTTTTGCTTAAGATCTTGCAAAAAAGAATAGAGCCATACATAGAAATAGAAATGTCAAATGAACAGCCAATTTCAGAAAAGGCAGAGGGACATGAAATCAGGTAGCTAGTATAAGAAGAATAATAGAGAATGAAAGTTTAAGAAGGTGGTTTGCTTTTGCTTCATTGGCTACAGCAAGGCTTTTGTGTAGATCATGCCAGAATACGAAACATATCATGGCTAAAGAGCATACCAAACATTTGATCATATTTCTGACGAATCTTTACAATAAACAAGAAGCTACTGTAAGAATTGGGAAGAGTTTGAGCCAGTTGGTCTGAGGAAGTGGATAGGGTCCTTAAGCTGTAAGTATGTGTACTAGATCTATGTCCCTCTTGGTTGGTCAAGGCCTTCCATGAAATGTGTGGTTGGATCCAGATGGTGGTGAATGCATACTTGAGGGAAAGGGTAGTCTCACTAGCTCTTAAGGGAGGCAGTGCCCGTCCTCTCCTCAAGAAACCATTGCTGGATCCAATGCTATTGGACAATAGGGAAGATAGTTAAGAAGGTGGTCTGGAGGAAGCAGATTATCTGGATCCTTTTCATTTGGGTTCCAGACTGGATATAGTACTGATATGGCATTGATCTTATTTGTTGATAATGTTTGGCTGAATCAGATAGAGGTGATGCATCCATCCCAACCCTCCTTGATCTTTCAGTGGCCTTCAGTATCATCAGTTACAAAATCCTTTTGAACCAGTTTGGTGGGGCAGGGTTAGGAGTGGGAGGCACAGTATTGTGGTGATTTTCATCCTCCTTCTGGGGCAAGTTCCAATTGGTGCTGGTGAAAGGGAGAGATCTAGCCCTAGACCTCTGCATTTGGGGGTTTCTCAGGGTTCTACTCTTTACCCACTCTTATTTAACATCTACCTGAAACCACGAGGTGAGATAATCTGTTGGTATGGAGTAAAATATTACCAGTATGCTAATGATACCCAGCTATACATCTCTACCCTAACTGACCAAGTGATACCAAAGGCTGTGACTGTCTGGATGAGGAAGAACAGGCTTTGGCTTAATCCTGGCAAAACCAAGAGGCTGTGGGTTTTAAGGCTCCCTGGTTCTGAGAACCTTCCATCTTTAGTTTTGGATGGGGTAGCACTCCTTCAGGCAGAATTGGTACACAACATGGGGGTTCTCTTGAACTCTTGGCTTCTACTTGAAGAGGAAGTGACAGCTGTGGCTGTCAGGATCTACACAAACCAGAACCTTCAATTGTTTTTATTTTGCTTTTATTGCTAACCATACTTTGGCTTTTATTGCTAACCATAGATCAATAGTGAAATACTGGGAATGTTATTCTAACCGTTTGCTTGACCTGCCATAAAAGGGGGGAAGAGGAGGCCAGGTGCCGTTATCTCTATCTTGAAACAGACATCCAAGGCCAGGAGGTGTGAGAACCCGGGCAAGGCGCGAAGAGCTGCAAGCGGGAATAGAAACCTAGAAGGGGGGGAAGTTGGTCTTAAAAGGACAAGGCTTTGCTATGTAGAATTAGACTCAACAAACTATGAAGCTGTATGCTTCTCCTGAATAAAGAAATCTCTGATGGAACTTTTGGTCTCCAGAGGATTTACTGAATTTTGGGATTGAGGGTGCAGACTCTGACAGTGGCCAGGATGACCTTTGCACAAATCCATTTGTATGCCAGTTGTGCATGTTCCTAGATCAGAACGTCTTGCTCATTGTCACTCATTACCTGTTCTCTATGTCTGGACTATTGCAAAACACTCTACATAGGATTTAAAACCATTCAGAAGCTACAGTTGGTCCAGAATACAGCAGCATGATTCATTATGAGTACATTACAGCACACCCCTGTAACACTACTACTTCACAAACTACATTGGCTCCCATGAAGCTTCCAGGTGCAATTCAAGATGCTAGTTACCACCTGTAAAGCTTTTTATAGAAGGACTGCCTATCTCCAATAATTTCAGTTCATCTGACAAGTTCAAACAGAATAGGTATGCTGTGGGTCCCCTCTATGAAGCAATGCCATCTGTTGGGACCTGGAGGCATACTTTCTCTGTCATGGCAATGCTCTATGGAACAACATGTCCCCTGTAATTTGGATGTATAACTCTGTTGGTTTTCCATAAGGCTTTGAAAACCTGGATCTTCTCCCAGGCATTGGGCCAGGATGTTTAATGAGCCTGTTCTGTTAGAGTTATGAATATCATTGTGGTTGGCCTTGGGTGCATTATGATTTTATTTTAGTTTTGCTTATTTTTTGTTTACCTTTTTTTTAACCTAATGATATCTATCCAGAGTTGCAATTTGATTAACTATAAACAGAGTTTGTAGAAGTAAAGTAGCTCAGAATAGGAAAGAAGGTGAGACAACAATGCATATTGTTACCATATATATTTACCTTGAACAGCAGGATATTATAAGAATGGTAGGATTGGTAGAAATATTAGCTGGAATCAAAATTGGGGGGTTAAACTACTAACAATTTGAACTCAAAGAATGCTTAGATGAGCTCATTGTGAAAATAAAAAACGAAAAATTTGGGATTATGTTAAATATTATGAAGATAAAGGTGGTGTCAACCAGACAGTATACTGGGATAATAAAGGAGGGAAGGCAGTAATAAACATAGATAAAATCAGGAAGACTAAGGATATTTCTATGACAAGAAAGATAGAGTTCTTAAAACAGTGATCTTTCCAGTGGGAACGTATGGCTGTGAAAGCTGGGCATTGAGAAAGAGTGAGAAAAAGATGGTAGATGTCTTAAAGAGTGTGGATTTGGGGTTGATTACTAAGAATACTGACTGTAAAAAGAACCAATTGATTGATCCTGGAAGAAAGAGAGACTGGCTGCTCCCATAAGGTGATGATTAGCAAGCAGAAACTTACATAATTTGGAAATGTAATGCAATCAGATGAATGTGTTAGAAAAAAAATTAGAATGATTTTTAGAACAAAAGATTGAGGGAAATTGTAGTGAAAAAAACTTAAGGTAGATGGAGGGGATTGAGGGTTCACCTGAATAGCCCTAGAAAAGCTTGAATTTTCACTGAGGCCACAGTTGGTTTTTTCCCTCAGTTGGTTTTTTTTTTCCTCAATGACATCTAATTATTTTCAATAAGTTTTAATGGATACTTTAAAAGCCAAATAATTGAACACAATTTCATAATTTGTATAGAAAATTGGAAACAATGAGACCTAGCACTGCATAGAAGACAGATACGAGTAACCTAGTGCA
The DNA here is from genome assembly GCF_059951505.1 of Python bivittatus. Classification (NCBI taxonomy): domain Eukaryota; kingdom Metazoa; phylum Chordata; class Lepidosauria; order Squamata; family Pythonidae; genus Python; species Python bivittatus. Next base: position 23,638,017 of record NW_028277074.1, read on the forward strand.
ACTTCCTGGCTAGATATTTTACCTATTTTTACAAGTAAAAGTTCCTCTGCTTCAGTTATTTGAATGTCTCCCAATTCTTGGAGATTCCAAATTTTAATGAGATTATGGAGGATGATGGTAATTTTCCCAGCCCTGGTTTACAGACTTTTCCCAAACTTTCCTCTTTGTTTTAAAAAGATCATACTTCTTCTGAAGCTGGGGTAGTCTGAGTCTATACCAAAAGCTGTATTTACTTGTGGGAATATGCAGTGTAGGTCTAGGTCTGTAGCCTGACATACATCCTACGTTCACATTATCTCAATCAATCCATATCTCTTGCCTCCCTATCTGATTAACACAAGTCCCTTGAACTTTAACACATTTTTGTTAAGATTTCTGTAACAAAGCAAATGTTTCTTACAAATTAAGTCATTGGTTCTGAAAATATATAAATAAACTCATAATTGTTTTATTTATTTGGAAAATATTTCAATTTTACCTGTTGCCACCCAGCATAGTTCTAATGTATTATATTGATTAAAAATTCTTTCAGCATATCTACAGCAAGCAAGCAGTATTTTTTGTCTGGGAACTGAAGTGGACAAAAGAGCTTCCCCCATCATTGCAGTGCAAATTTTCAATGAACTTTTGTTCAGCGCTCTCTGAGGAACACTCATTTTCTCTGAAGCCGTACACTTACGAATTCCAGCTGGAAAACTTTTTTGTAAGTTGTGAGTACCTTGTTGCAAAACCACTAGGCTACAATAAGTAATGGGAAAAATGCATTAAAATTGGTGTAGTAGATGCTATATTTCTGCTGCACTGCTGGACATCATGTATTGGTTTATATTTTATACTTGCCCCATTTCTGTCTTTGTATGGCAAGTGGCTTTTTTAAACTGCAGCATCAAGAAGGGTATATATTTTAATTGTGACAAGTAATGTGGGGCTTCATAGTACAGTATCATTATTGAACTTGCTGCTGCTGGTGCAGATTTACACATGATTGCAATGATATGTGAAGGTAAACCATTTTATATAATCATTGTTCCAAGTACTTAACATGTCTATTACAATCACCATTAAGCTTTTCCATAATAGATACAAAAGATGAGTGAAAAAGTAGCGGCCAGCAAAAATGTTATTGTAGCGGTTAGTACCATATTTTTCCGACTATAAGACGATACTTTTTTCTAAAATCCTTACGCTAAAAATTGAAGGGCATCTTATTCAAGGAAGTCAGCCGAGGAGAGAACCGCGCGGTTGCAAAACTGCCCATACTTTGTGTCTGCAAACAGGCTTCCTCCTATTGTTAGCCTCCAATCACGAGTGAAATAGCTTGAGTCTGCAAACGGACTTCCTCCAATCACGAGCCTTATGTAACTGACATCAGCTGATGCTGAACAAACCAATTGGAGGAAGTCTGTTTGCAGAGACAAGCTATCGGCAGTTTCACTCGTGACTGAATGTAATCAGTTATGCAAAACAGCATGGAAATAGAGCTGCAGAGCGACGGTTGGGACCTCCTCCCACCGAGTGTATCAGGTAAATGTTAACTAATTATTAAATAAAAATGTGTTCTGCACTATCTTTAAAATATTGATTTCTTAATTTTGGGTTGGAAAAGTGGAGGTCGTCTTATACATGGGGGTGTCTTATTGACGTAAAAATACAGTAATTTCTATAAAATGTCAGTTTTAAATGTAAGAAATTTACTTGTATGGAACTTTTTTTCTGACATTGTGTTTGTAGAAACCCAGGAATTAGGAATTCCAATCCAGTCAGAAAAATAGATTATTTCTTCTGATCAGTTTGAATAGTATTAAAAAGTATCTTTTGTATGTTGACTATAAATATCATTGTACTTCTGCCAGACATTGTATAATGTGAAAGCTGAGATTTCACCCCCACTGGGGGCAGAATATTGTAAAACAGGCTCGCTCTGTTCATTGGAAGTGTCGATAACCCGTCTTTTAGACCTCCTGGATGTGGATAAAGATGAAGCATTAACAGAAACTGATGGATACTGTACAACCAAATTGATGTATGAAGGTTAGTAAATATATTTTTATACACACACACACACACACACGCATATACTCAAGATTTAGTTTGGCTGTTTATTGGTTGATAAATATTATGTATTTATGTATGTATTAGTTTTATATCCCACCTTTTGTACAAGAGCTAGGGTGGTGTACATATTGCTCAGTCCTCCTATTTGTCCCATTAACAGCAACCCTGTGAGGTGGCATTGAACTCAGCTGAGAGAGAGCAATTGGCCCAAAGTTGCCCCATGAATTTTCACGGTTGAGGGAAGACTAGAACCTAGGTCTTGCGACTTCTAACCCAACACCTTAACTGCTACATCAGACTGTTGTGTTACTGGAAGCAGAACAGTGAAGATCTTTAGAGAAGAATCTTATAAATGTAGCTATGTTGATTCCTTAAAAGGTATTTGTGGAATCATAATCTTACACTTTTTTTACAAAATTATATTTTTCCACACAGATGATATTTACATGACAGAATTATCTGTTATATTAATATTACTAACTTAACAGGCAGGGATGCTTGAGAATTCTGCCTTGTAAATATCTATGACATACTTCCAAGATTGTTTCTTTTATAAGCAAATTAAACACCTGTAAATTTAAGCACAAATGAGTTATGGAAAAGATCAGGTGCTACCAATCCACAAAAGGTTGCTTTATAGGATGTTACCCTATGTCACATTAACATATATTATATATAAATATATACATACACTGAATTACGTGCGTGTGTGTCTGTATATATATATCAACATACGTCATGTTACACAATGTCACATTGTGATGCCTTACCAGTTGAAATAATAGTTGATTTTGAATAACATTTTCTCTGTTTCAGTTGTAGATGACAGTAGTAACTGGGCAGTCTGTGGGAAGAGCTCAGGGGTAATATCTATGCCAATAGCGGTTCAGGCAACCCACAAAGTACATATGGAAGTAATGCCACTCTTTGCTGGATATCTCCCTTTTCCTGATGTTAAGCTATTTAAATATCTCCCTCATCACTCTGCTCACTTTATGCAGCTTGATGCTGGTAAGAATGTGTTCATTTAAAAGTTATGTGAGAAACTGCTAACATAAAATAACACAATATCCTTTCTGTGTAGAGTTCTACTTCAAAGCATTACACTATTCTTCAAGTTCTTCATGATTCAAGGCATGAATTTTGGGTTTATTTTTTTAGATATTTATGCGGATGTTCCCCTTTTCTGAAAATATGTTAAATTCTATCTGAACAAAAATAAAAAAAGTTTGGATTGTGTTCTTAATATTAAATGAACTCATGGTTAAAATCAGTTACTAAAAAGTAACTGAAAATAGTAGGCTTTTGAGATTTTAACAATCATTTCAAAAGTATTATATCTTGTTCCTTATAGAGCCCATTGTTCTGATGACATATAGATGAAGTATAATTACTTCTTTGAATGTTGCCAATGGTTATATACCTCTGTCTGGTAAATTCCTGGATAATGATTTAATCCAGTCTTTCCCAATCTTGACAACCTCTAGGTATGTAGACTTCAGCTCCCAGATTTCTCATCAATGGCCATGCTGGCTGTGGAATTCTGGGATCTGAAGACTGCACATGGAAATTGCCAAGGTTGGGAAATACTGATCTAATTATTCCTTCTGCAGTGGGAGTTCCTGTAAGTGGCCTGAAACCTATATACATTCACTATAACACTTTATTAAGCACACGTATAAGTTGCCTTTATGCTAAGGCACTTGGTTTTTTTTAAAAAAAGACAAAACTGTATCCTAGCAGAAGTCTCTTCTCAGGAATTCCTTACCCTAGACTTTTCATCTGCGCCACTTGAGTTGGATTCAGGTTTTTACCTGTGAGAAACTTGAGAAGAGGTGTGTCCTGGGTGGCTTCTTTCAGGCTATTGCTTTCTAATGAAACTGATACCATAACCTTGCCAGATTTTCTTCTTATGTTAATACACTTTAAGTGCGTTTATAAATAATTTCTGATTATTTTAGTTAATAATATATGCAAGCAAGCTAATTATAATCAACAGTGTACAGATGGATGTGAAATAAAGTTTTACATTTTTTATTTTTTACAGATAGCTGGATTGAAAATGATAATCTTTCTGTGGATAAAAATATGGATGATCAAGCTGACAACAGTAGCATAAAGAGCAGAGGCAGCATACATTCAACAACCAGTGCAGAACACAAAGGTTTGCCCATGCCCCGGCTTCAATCATTTTCCCCTGGACAGGTCTTCAACTCCAGCTCTGGCATGCAAATCCTTGTCATTCCCAGCAAGGATGATCATATTTTGGAAGTCAATGTCACATGACGTTTCTCTGTCGATGTGTAGAAATATGCACATGAGACTTGAATATGAATGCACTTTAAGAGATCATAAACCTGATAGTTCATAACTGAAACATTTTAACACTATTAGGCCTATGGCAACTTAGTCCTTACTGGCCCTGGAAGCATCAGACAATTGTATCAATTTAAATGTACAGTGATGCTTGTAACAGCTAGTTTATATTGCTTTTTGTGTAAAATGAATTTTGGAATTTTTTTTCCTCTGTCATTCTGCTGATGAAATAAAAGATGCTTACTGCAAATCGTTAATTTGAGCAGCTTCAATAATTAGGTTCCTGCTCAAATAATATTTCAGGTTGACATACAGTATAAGTCTTGCAGTGTGGCAATTAAAGACTAAAGTGTGTGCCTTTCTAGTCACATGATTGTCTGAGTTCCTGGACCAGGGTACTTTTCCAAATTTCTGTGTAATAGAGTGATTCTTAAACCCATAACTATCCACAAGATTTTAAATAATGAGTGTTGTATATATATATATATATATAGATATATTTATTTCTTGAAGACTTAACTTCTTCTGTGCCTTGGAACATAACAGATTTATCAGCCCGCTAATGCTCTTGAATTTGTATCATATAGAAAACCATTCTGTCAACACATGGGGGAATATGCAGAGACATATACACACATATACATATATGCATGCACACCTTGATGCAAGTAGCAAAGTGGCACAAAAGTGGTTAAGTTAGAATTAAAGACACGATGTGGTTAAGCTTGGAGTGAAGACACCAAAATTGGTCCAAGGTTATCCCCAAAAATAATACTTAAGTGATTAGAAGTTAGCATATTGGATCTTACTAAATTGATTTTTGTTGAATATTTCACTTGATATTTTTAAAACCAAAGTTTGTTTCTTTTCCTGTTACAATTGTTAACTTATTATGGACTGCAGAGCCATATATATAGAAAAAGAGCAAGTGTGTATGTATATACACACAAGCTTCCATACCATATTGTAATCTGAGAAGGCAAGAGCTGCAGGGAGCCTTAATTGTTTTTCCAATCTGGTTATAGGTGAATATAAGGTCCTAGTCTGAATTTATGGTGCAGCAAATTGCATTTACACCATATCAACTGATTATTTTTTAGTTGTAAATCTATTGTATAAATGATTATTTTAAAATGTCTGGAATAATCTAACTGATGTAATTGTCTGTGTATAATTTGTTCCAGAAATCAAGGACAAAATAAATGTGTTTTTATTGGTGTGAAAATCAAAGCTTGTAAATAAGTTTAATATGTAGAACTTTTTCCACTTCTTAGAAACAATGTATTTTTGTACATAAACATTTCTCTAAATTTCACTGTAATTATCTTAGCTGCTGCTCATATCAATTATTAGCTTACACAGTTATTTTATTTGTGAAACATATGTAGCCTCTTAGTAATCAGCCTCCATCCCATACAAAAACAATAAGTCCAGGTATAGGGGGCAATATGAAACTGAAATCCAAATTCCTTTAAGTATTAAGCTCTATGGTGTGTGCACGTGTTCCACAATTGTGTATCTTTATTCTTGATTACTTTTCCCTGCCTTAAAAGCAATTCAACCTTATTTTTAGAGGAAACAAGACATTATATTTCTGGTAATTTGTCAATAGCTTTTGTGTATGTTCAGTTTTCTTCCTGGTCCAGAAACGTCCCTCATGAAGGTCAGGTTGACCGTATCTTTGCCATTTGCTTTAATTTATTTAGAAAAAATATGCAAGCTCTCGATCAACTTTTTGACAATCATTTGTCTTAATCTTGGTTATTTGCTTATAAGAATTAATGAGATTACACAATGAACATATGGATACACATGAGTTTCTTGTTTATAAAATTTATTTAAACTAGAGGCTGTCTTTCAAGCAGATTTGAGTATGAAACTATATTTTGAACATGGTGAACAACCTGATTTATTGTGAAAAATCCAAGAGCAAGGTTTTATTAGCAATTAATATAGAAAGCTTTCTTTTATCTTAGCTTTAGAGCAGCATAAAGTTTTCATGTTCATATTGAAATGATGAACTTCACTAAAATACACCAGAAGTGTATTTTAATCACTACTGAGGTGATAACATATGTATAGAAGGAAAAGATTGGTTTCTAACTTGTAAATAATTGATTCAATTTGCAATATATGCATCTGGAAAAAAATGACAAATTATCTTATTTATAGATAACTTTCAAGCTTGTAAATACATGCAAATGGGTTAAAGGAGTAAAATTTTGATGAATTTCACAGATTTGTGATTGAAAAATTAACTCCTCCTATGGAAATTGTTGAATTTAAATGACATTTGTAGCATTTCCTACTTGCAGCTCTGTATAACATTACACTCTGTAGATGTAATGCAAATGTAGAAAAGCAAATAGGAAAAATATCCAGAAACATGATTACCCAGTTTTATTCTGTCCTAAAGCAGTGCCATGAAAAATAGGGAATAAACTGTCAAAAAATGGAAAACAAGCTACTGGATGAAGTGAATAAAAATCTTGAATATTTTAAGCAAGTTGTTCTGATTCTCAACATTTGTGTATGTTCCTTTGTTTCACATTAAAAGCTAAAGCCAACCTTAAATTGAGGTTGACTACATGGACAGAACCATGCAGTTTTCTTGACAACCAAGCTATTGGTTTGACTTCCCAATGTAGTCTTCAGCCCTGGTATGAACAGCTGGTCTCCCATCCAATTATGAGTCAGGCCTGAGACATGTCATTTCATTTCATTTCATTTCATGTTCTTAACATACACAATTAACAAAACAATCTTTAAACTTAAAAGAAAAAAAATAATAGAAACCAAAAGGAAAGGAAAAAATTAGGAAAAAACCCAACCCAAAACAAACTAAGAAAAAGGGGGAAAAAAGGGGAAAAAAGGGAGAAAACTCGCCTTATATGTTATCAATAGCCACTGGTTTACTAATAAATACACTATTATAATCAATACAAAATATTATTGTAAAATATCACATCTCTGCCATTGTAACACATATTGCTGCATCCTTTGATTAGTAGAAAATGCCTTTTCCAAAACAGATAGATCTTACATATCTGACAACCAATCCTTGACATCTGGAATATCACATTTCCAATATCTCAGTATTGGAATCCCCATGCTCAATACAACCATAATTCCTGATGAACTGTCAGATTTCCAAGCCTTGGTACATAGTTCAACATCACATCATTCTGATTCTGCTTAGCTTTGAAGCCCAGGCAAGGGTGACCAGGTTTGCCATTTGCTATATCTTGTTTCAGATTATTTGGTATTAAAACTCTACCATTCTAAGTTGGTCTGGTGGAGACTTGTTTCAATAGCTTTTCTATTAGTTTAATGTGTTATTCCCCCAGTTAATGTATTTCCCAGATACTGCATGAAACCTGTCTTATTTCCGATTCTTTTATAATTTTCTTATGTTTATTAGTTATGAAGCTGTCATCTGAGTTGCATCAGTTAGCATGCAATGTTTGGGCACTTCTGGTCTTTGAATGTTTTGAATCCCTAAACTGTTACATGCAACTGTATATATGCTTCAGATTTGGCAAGCATATATTAAATCTGGAGTTCCCGGTGTAGCACCTGCAGGTGTCATTACATTCAACAGTAGTATGCTGTACTGCTCCATTTTTCTTTTTTGGAGTGAGTGGTATTGAGAAGCATCCTCCCCAAATTCAGGTGAATGCAATTATTTCCTTCCTTTATTTAAATACTGAATACATTTCCCAGAGACTTGGACAAATACACCTAAAAATTAATGCTTGTGTAACACAGGAAAGGAAGTCATTGTAACTAAGTAAGTTTTGGAGCAGCCAGGAGAGATGGTACAGAATTTTTATCCATTCCTGTTAAGATATTTTGTGCTCTTTTTCTGCACCTCCTACTGTGTAGAAACACTTTGGCCTTGAGGTTGTTGCGTGTTTGCATTCTCTGCATTCTTGCTCTGAAAACCTCCTGTTACTAACAGAACTCTAAAACCTACTCATAGCATTTTTTAAAAAATTCAAATAAGCTTATGCAGCCAAAATATTGGGAGGATATTTTGGGGTTGAAAGAAGCCAAAGTAATTTTAAGCTAAGAAATGGCTTAGATGTAAAGTACTTTGATTCAGAACAATATAGTAAAGAAAATCTTGGTTTAAAACAAAACATTCCTATTCTTTTTGTAGTCCCCAAAGGCACTGAAGAACTAATTATGTTTGCAGGGACCTACAGTCAGGACCAGAAATATTGGAACAAGGATAATTGTTTTGGCATTTGGCCTCTCTACACCACCACATTGAAGTTGAAAGGAAAGTCAGGAATTTCAGCTATAATTCAAGGGGTTTGACAAAAGTGGGGCACTAACCATTCAAGAAGTACAGCCAGTGGCATACACACACCCCCATCATTGGTGGCTTATAAGTAATGGAACAAACCAACATCATGACAAACATAAGGATCGCCTTTAATGCCTGGATGAAAATCCTTTTCAATGACTGCCTGAAGTCTGGAACCCAAGGACATGATCAAATGCTGAGTTTCCTCCCTCGAGATGCTTTGCCAGGCCTTTATTGCAGCTGCCTTCAGCTGCTGTTTGTTTGTGGGTCTTTCTGCCTTCAGTCTTGTCTTCAGTAAGTGAAAAGCATGCTCTGTTGGGTTGAGATTGGGTGACTGATTTGGTCATTGAAGAACATTCCCCTTCTTTGCCTTGAGCAACTCTTGGGTAGCTTTTGCTGTATGTTTTGGGTCATTATCCATCTGCAGTTTGAAGTGGTGTCCTATATGTTTGGCAGCATTTGGCTGAATCTGAGCAGAAAGTATAGCCCTATACAGTTCAGAATTCATCCTGCTGCTTTTATCAGCAGTCAGGTCATCAATCAACACCAGTGACCCGGTTCCATTGGCAGCCATACATGCCCATGCCATAACACTGCCTCCACCATGTTTGATAAATGATGTGGTATACTTTGGATCATGAGCTGTTCCTTCTCCATACTTTTCTCTTCCCATCATTCTGGTGCAAGTTAATCTTGGTTTCATCAGTCCAAAGAATCTTATTCCAGAACTGGGCAGGCTTTTTTAGGTGTTTGCTGGAAAGTCTAATCTGGCCTTTCTGTTCTTGAGCATTACCAGTGGTTTGCACCTTGTTGTGAAGCCTCTGTATTTACATTCATAAAGCCATCTCTTGACTGTAGATGTTGACAATGACATGCCTACTTCCTCAAGAGCATTCTTGACCTGGCTAGATGTTGTGAAAGGGTTCTTCTTCACCATGAGCAGAATTCTGCAGTCATCCACTTTAGTTGTCTTCCGTGGTCTTCCAGGCCTTTTGCTGTTGCTGAGCTTGCCAGTTAATTCCTTCTTTTTCAGGATGTTCCAAACTATTGTATTGGCCACTCCCAATGTTCTTGCTATCTCTCTGATGGGTTTGTTTTCTCAGCCTAATATGGCTTCTTTCACTCGCATGGACCCCTCTTTGGACCTCATGTTGAGACTTCCACTGAACAGCCACCAAATACAAATGTAACACTCTGAACCACCTCCAGGCCTTTTATCTGCTTGATTGGTCACAGGGTACCCAGGAAACAGGCCACACCTGGCTATGCAACTCCATGTCAGCCATTCATTCCATTACTTATGAGCCACCAACGATGTGTGTGTGTGTATACCACTGGCTGTACTTCCTGAATAGTTAGTGCTCCACTTTTGTCAAACCCCTTGAATTACAGCTGAAAATCCTGACTTCGCTCCCATCTGGGTGTGTTTCCTTTCACCTTCAATGTGGTGGTGTACAGAGGCCAAATGCCAAAACAGTTATCCTTGCTCCAATATTCCTGGTCCTGACTGTACATTCTAAATGTTTCATGTTGCAGAGATACTGTAAAATTAAGGAGAATTATGTCTCTAGAATTTTGCCAGGGGGTAGCTAAATGTTGATGGTCACTGTTGGAAAAACTTTTGTACCCTGAGATTTGCTGAGGGTATAGCTCATCACCAGGTTAAATAGAATTTTAGTTGCAGCCTGTGAAAAGCTCCTCATTGCAGTGTAATTATGACTAGAATAAAACCCTTAGTATTTCCACAATAAAAATAGAGACACCTTTACATAGTTATTTTACATATAATTTACATATTTATTTTACATATAATATCACTTGAACTTTCATACAATTCATTTTTAAATAATTATCAGCAGAGAGAATGGTAAGCAAAAACATGTAAGAAATGTAAGTATTGCATACAATTTAGGAAATACAGATTTATACAAATTGATCATTAACTTCTAACATGTTCAAACCTCACAGGGTTTTCACTGATATACAGTTAATATATTAAGTTATCCCAAAACTGCTATGATGTCTCCTCATATTTATGGTGGATAGTTGGTTTTGGCTTATGCACTTCAATATTTGAGACTGATCTTTATGAATATTCAATATTAATAAATACCAGAATTGTATAAATCTCCAAGCAAGTCCAGAGGTGTCCAGTGAAGGACGCAGCAAGAAATGATAAGATCTCAGAACAGACATTTCTGGATATTATAGTAGTGTTTAGCAGTCCTTTAGACCAGTTTTTTTCAAACTGCAATCAACAGAACCCTTGGGTTCGGTGAGAAGTTGATGTGATTCCATGCGAGACTAAGGGCAAAGAAAAAAAGGGGAAAAAAGGTTACTCCATGTTGATGTGGTGATTCCCTGGATGTTCCTCTGATTTGTTGGTATATTTGTCCATCAAACTAGTAGGCAGTGAGGCAGAAGTTGATGAGGTCTATGATTCTAGGTATTTTGATTAAAGTGTATTTGGCGAGGTTGGGTGTGTTGTGCAGTACTTCTGCCATGGATTCTTTCACTAGTTCCCAACCTATCTATGTCCATAGACTCAGCATCTAGAAACATTCAAAAGAGACAATAAAAAAGCTAAGAAGGAAACAAAAAGAACACATCCTCTCCAAGTAGCCTACACCCAGATAAACAGGGATTAACACCAGACAATCAAGCAGAAAACAATACCCTACTCTAGGAACTACCAAGGAGAAAACCACACCCCCCACCAACACTGGCAGGGCAAGCTACTGTATATAAACAGGGAGCAAGCCCCACACTCACTAGCACTGACCATGTTACCTAGTCGGGTGATGAAACGTTTGCAAACAACCAAGCTCAGAGAGCACCAAGGACTCCACAGACTTAGAATTGTTTGGCTCCTGACTGAAATATAAATGCGGCCCGGTACAGAATATTAGTTTTTATAACCTTTCCCTCTTTTTTGTGCCAATTATCAATATATTTATGTAAGACATCTTGCTGATTGCCTCTGATTCTCTTGTTGCCCTCATTTCCTCTTTATTGTCCCAGAGTGCTCAGATAATTTGAGGGTTTACCTACTAAAGGTAGGCTGTCCCAGATGTCAGAATACGAATATATTGGTGCAGATGGCTTCCTGCCTAACAAAAGGCCAGCAAATTGTTTTCCTTAGGTTTCCTTTTTTATGCATTGAAATTATGCCAGAATGAGGGGTGTCAAGTGTGGAGCTCTGAGCAACTGTCCAATTTGCCTACACCTAAAACCATCACCCAAACCACATTCTGTTGTTTTATGGCCACGAACAGTCTGAAAAGAGGCCTGCCGGTACCCAATCCTGTGCAAGCCTCTAATCTTGGGGGTTTGCTCCTAAGAAAGAATGCACGCGATTGGCAGCTTAAACGTCTGTTAAATCCTTTTTTGTCCAAAATATGCAGAACAGTTACTAAATCTGAGCTAGAACATAACCAAACACACGCAACCTCATTTTCGTCCGGGCAACCTCAGAAGTTTTCCGAGAATCCGGGACCCCCCGCTTCAGAGCTCGAGTCTCGGGGAATTACACCTCATCCCGTCTCGTCTGCACAAGATTAAAAGAAAGGGGCCTCCAGTTGCTGTGGAAACATTTTTGACCCGGAAATGGAACGAATAAAACCTTCCGGTTGCCTAGCTGCTCTCACGTGTGAGGCGCTTAGTTGCTGCAAGCGGCGCGAGGGCAGCTGCAGGGATGAGATTCGCTTACCGGGTGAGAAAACCGTGGTGCTTTTGCCGACTTGGAGGATTTGGGGATTTGCAATTTTTGCTCCCTTGTTTTTTTTTTCCTCCCCTGTTCCCGGTTGGTCTTCCAGCCTGCTCTTTTTATCCCGTTGCTGCTTCCCTGCAGGTTTCACAACTGGAGCGGGTTGGATATCTATCTTTGAAAAATGTAACCTGGGATGAGTCTCACTAGTCGTTCCTTCCCGCTTCTTCTCACTGTGCTTATTATCCACGAGTAGGCAATGTATTTTGCACTTCACCGTTTCTTTTTGTCCATGTTAAAGCTCAGTATCAGGGTTTACATTTGACAAGAGTACAGCTGGATTGCTTCCAAATCTCTCTCTTCAGAAACCCAAAATACCTGAGAGGTTCTCTACAACTTCTTGTTACATTATGCTTTCTAAATCCAGTTACTAATTACGTTTGATATTACAGTAGTGTTGTATCTTAAGATCAAGTGAAATATTTAGGGCATATAGAAATGGCACGATTAAGATCTTACTGTTAGAGCATCTCCATATAGAATTTATTTGTGCATTATATGTTCTTCTCTACATTTTGGGAATGAGTTGGTTACAAATCATATACACTTTTTAATTCCCATTTTCGGTATCTTTCAAATTTGCATTGTCTGAAAATGCCTTTAAGAGTTATAATACTGTACTGCATTTTTGTGCTTTATTTCATTTTCTGCTTAAGTTGCATTAATGCAACTTCAATTTTATTTTTTCTAGTTTTCCAACTTGTTGGGTACAGTCTACCGCTGTGGTAACTTGAAGTTCACTCCAGATGGAAACTCTCTGATTAGCCCAGTGGGAAACAGAATTACAGTCTTTGACTTGAAAAAGTATTCATTTGTTTATTTGATTTATTGTCTGTTGTCTGTTTTGTGGAAGAAATATTGTCCTATTGTCTGTTCAGTTCAAAGCATGTATATAATAGTTTGTCTTCCAGTTTTTTCCCACAAAAACAATGCTGTGAGGTTGTTTGAACTAAGAGGATGTGGGAAGACTGAAGGTGGACTTGAACCTAGGTCTTCCAAGCGCCAGTCCAATATCTGAACCATTATACCTCACTTGCTCTTGTGTAGCTTCTCAGTGTATGATTAGTAAATAGCCTGTTAAAAATACTTTTGCAATCTGCCTCTGAAGTCATTGTTTTGTGGAAGAAATTTATAAGATAAATTTGCTAAATTAGTGTTGTAGAGGATTTAGTTCTCTACTTTACTTCAAATATATTGGATAATGTTGCCCGGAAACCAAATTCTGTATTTGCTTCCATGTCTTATTCCTGCATCTGGTAGAAGTATATAATTAAAATTACTACTTTGTAAATTACTACTCTGTTGTTTTTGATATTTGATTCATCTGTTCTTTCAGTAACAAGTCTGAAACATTACCATTGGCTGCACAGTACAATGTTGCATGTATGGGACTGTCTCCAGATGGAAATCTTGCTATACTTGTTGATGAAGGTAATCTTTTTAAGATGTTATGAAAGAATTTGATCAGTAAATTACATTTACAAATATTATTACATTCTTATTAAGACTAATATGCTATTTTTTTAACCTGTTGTTGTTTACACGTTCTGTTGAATTGCAGATAAAATAAAAATGTGTGAATTAAATTCCCCTAGTTAGAATATGAACAGAAATAAAATGTAAAAGAACTGTTTTTATTATTTGCATCTTTTAAAAAGAAATTGAAATATTTCTTCTGTTCCTTACAGAGGGATCTGCCTTACTTGTCAGTTTGATCAGTAAATCTGTTATCCATCGATTCCATTTTCAGAAACCTGTCCATAGTGTCTGTTTTGCTCCAAATGGAAAGTATGAAGAACTATATTTGAGTATTTGATTTTACTATTTTACTTTGTATAGAAATAGTAGCAATTAACAATAAAGTAAAATAAGTTCATCATGAAAGTAGTACTAAGGAAAATAAGTTAGTTTAAAGAAAAATAGATATAACTGAAGATAAAACCATTTAATGGATCATCCTCAAGGTCAATCTGTAGCTATCTTTGCTATTTATAAGAGTTGTTCTTATAAATAATTATCACAAAGTAAGTGCTATCTACATCAGAAGCATACATAATTTTAATTATATAATTACTTGTTAACTAAATTGGCTATAATGTGTTGATCTTTATTTCTTTGCTGAATAATTCTATAATTTATTTTTATTCTTCATTTTTGTAAAATAGAAAATTTGTGATTACTAAAGACAAAGTTGCACTGATGTACCATGCCCCAGGGAAAAAAAGAGAATTTAATGCATTTGTTCTTGATACAACATATTATGGTGCTTATGATGAAACGACATGCATTGACTGGACTGATGATTCCAAGTAAGTTTTTGTGTAGTTTATTGAGAAAGCAAAAAAATGAACAAATATATTTAATTTCAATGGCACCTGTGTTATTTTAGTTTGCTGATACACTCATTAATAACAGAATTTTAAAATGTATTTGGACATGCTGCCCAATTTTTTGTATGTATATGTATATGTGTCTGTGGTCTGTTCTGTATATTGTATTCATGTACTTCTTTTTTTCAATTTTCACAAAGATGTTTACTATCACTAAATTTACTGCATGCAGTTTATTATAAAGTGATAAGAGTTATGCTGCTGAAGATCTTAAGGAATCCTCCAATTTTCAGAAGAGGCTTCAAACCTTTCTGTGAATCAGAAGGAAGAAGCTAATTCTTTATTTTCCCCTTTTCAGAATTGTCTGTCAGGAACTTTCCTCAGTTTCAGATGGTTCCCAGTTCTTCAGAGGAAATGGCAGGTGGGGGTGGAGGAAATTCCATGGGAAAAAGAAGCAACAATTGCCTTTTTCTCTGCCAGGAATGAAAATCTGCTTATAGATTTCTAGTTTCAATCCATGATTTGTAATCTAATAATATAAATATCCAGGTTTATAGGGCTGAAGGTGCATGCTTTGATTTCTTGCCTCTGAAGGTGGAAATGAATCATTGGATCCAACAATTTACAGGTAGTCTTTGTTTAGTGACCACAATCAGGACTGGCAACCCGGTCGTTAAGCAAAGTGGTTGTTAAGCAAAACCATGGCCCTGCTTATAATTTTACTTCAGCTTTCCTTTACTTTACAGACCTGAGAAGGTCATAAATGTGAGGATGCTCATAAAGTTATTTTTTCATCATCGTAACTGAACAGTTGCTAAATGAGGACTACCTTATCTTAATTCATCAGTATTTTTCCCAGGGCAACAGGCTATTAGGAGACAACTGTCTGGCACAAATAACTTGTCTTATCCACAGCTATGTAATTGTCACAGACATTAGAGAGTTATTTATTTTTCATATTTATATAGCTGCCCATCTTGCACAGCAGAGCAACTCTGGGCAACATACAACATGACATATTAACAGTTACATTACTACATTACAACAATTATTACAATTACTAAACTTGGCCAGCAGCAGTCGCAGGGGAGTCAGATCATCCGGGCTTTTTCTTCCTCCGCCGATCTTCCATTAGTTGCGTCGCATCTTTCCAACGATCGCGTCTAGGTGGATCAGCAACCGGTTCCTGTCCCCGCGCAAAGTGCCACCAGCTTTTCCTCTCGCCGAAATGGGAGTACCTATTTACTCGTGGATTGTATGCTTTCGAAATGCTAGGTGGGCAGGAGCTAGGGATGAATGACGGGAGCTCACCCCGTCATGCAGAGCTGGGCTCGAACCGCTGGAGTGTCAACCGTTTCTGGCCGGAAACTCCAGCGTCATTAAGCCATTACGCCACCGCGTCCCTACTGATAAAGTAACTTTTTTTTTCTTTTAGATGTTTTGCAGTGGGTAGTAAAGATATGTCAACATGGGTGTTTGGAGCAGAACGCTGGGTCAATCTGGTTTATTATGCACTAGGAGGTCATAAAGATGCAATTGTTGCCTGTTTTTTTGAAGAAAACAGTTTGGATGTATGTACCTTTCACATTTTTTTCATATGTTGGTAATGTAGTTGGTTAGTATTTATTTGATTTGGTCACTGTGAGGTGTATGTATGTATGTGTATATATATATATGTATATAGTTACAGTGGTAATACATTAGCAAGCAGGGCAGTACTTTAAATATGATGGTAGTTGATGCAGTATTCTAAGAAGCCACAGACAATTAGCACTGTAGATTTTGGACTTAAACAACTAATGATTGCACATATCTAGTTGTCTATTAGGGCTGTGCAGCATTTCAGATTCAAAAACAAAAAGATGCTTTGAAGTATGCAGGTAAGCACATCCTACATTTCTCTACAATTCCTTTATGCTTTTCCCCAGGATCCCATTGTCTTTTCAGAGAGCAGTCTGAAAAGAAGTTGCAGGCAGATGATATATAAGCATACCCCAAGTGCTCCAAACCACTTTTTGCCTTTGAATCTGAAGTGCTCAAAGCCCTGTTCTCTGTCACTAAGTGGAATGTATGTGTTCAATATAAATATAATAACAAAAAATACAATCAAGATATCGTACATCCAAATATTTCAAGAGGTTTTTCTCTCTCTGTCATACACACTCTAAGATAGAATTTAGATTAGAAGGTAGCATTTTGTAACAATAGGCTAGATCATTTCTAAGACTGTATGTTAGCAAATCTTTATATAGGATTTACTGTTACAAGTTGATAGGTCTTATGGGCCAAATAATGCAAGGTCCTTATTGAAGTTAGGGGCTTGGAATTTGTTTATTTGTTCATTTGTTTAAATTTCTGTCAATTGAAGTTAGGGGCTTGGAGTTTGTTTAAACAGTTCATTTGTTTAAATTTCTGTCAATTGATAATTATAATAATATTTTGTTATTGTAGTTATACACTGTCAGCCGTGATGGAGCTCTGTGTGTGTGGCAGTGTGATACAGAGCTAAATGGTCTGAAACCTAGAACTCCCAAAAGCCAATCCACTGACAAGGAAGAATCAGCAAAAGACCTAGATGAAGAGTTGACAGAAACACAAAAAGGCAACGAGGTTCATGGAAAAGCCAGTGGAAATGAAAAAGAAAACAAAAAGAAAGTGAAATACTCATGTGCTGCCAAGTAAGTGATTTTCTAGGAAGAGAAAGTTTTAAGAGGAATTTGTTGTACATTTCTATCTGGTTTATTTACAGTGGTTAAGCAAACTCCATTGGAATGCTTTTAACATATGAATGCAATCATAGTAGAGGTGACTAGAAACAGGTTGTTATAATTAACCTTCTGAGCTGAAGATCTTATGTATTAGTTTTTATATTACTGATGAGGCTGACTCAAGAATTCTGGTTTTGTTAAGAAATATTAAAATTAATAGAGGTGAATATGTGTAGCTTGGGGTTGAATTGTGGAGTCCTTGGGGTTCTCTGAGCTTGGTTCTTTTCTTGCAAACGTTTCATTACCTGGCTAGGTAACTGAAGATGTTACCTAGCCGGGTAATGAAATGTTTGCAAGAAAAGATCCAAGCTCAGAGAACCCCAAGGACTCCACAATATTAAAATTGTCATTGTTGATCTCAGTGTTAACTGACAAAGAGTAGAAGAACCTCGTGTTGTGCCTGTAATCAGATTGCTGTTCTGCATGGCACATAAGATGTGAGATAAAACTCATTGAATTTCAAGAAGCCTGAACTAGGAAGAATTGTTAACCCAGCACTACAATCAGTTTTTTTAAGCAGAAGGCTTAAAAATGTGGGCTAAATTTGTTTCTTTAGCCTACATGGTTTAAGACAAACAATTGATCTTGTATTCCTTAACATTTCCGCCCCTCCCCCCCAGGTGTTTTGGACTTCAACTGCAAATATTACCAGCCAGGATGGCGAAGGGTGGGAATTCTGTTAATTGAAGTCCAGAAAATCAGGAGGATAATAAGTTGTGGATGCTGTGGAGGATCTCTGTCCTCTGGTGGAAATATGGAAATGTGCATGCCATTATATTATGCATTCTCTCCAGTCATTTAAGCAATGATATACTGGGAGCAGTAGTGACAGCTTGCTATGCTGCAGGTGCTTGTGCAGCTAATAGTTGAATAAAATAGCCTAAAATCTTAACCAAACACACCACTCGCTAAAATGAAGGATGTGAGAAAAAAAGATGATATGCAATTCCATTTAAATTTAGTAGGATTCTTATAGCTGTACTACACAGACTTTGCTAAAATTTTAGACAGCTAATACTTAAAGCCTTTCTGCTCTTTATTTTAACCTTGACTCATGATTATTGTTCAGTCTTTAGTAACATGTGACAAATATTAACAATACATGTTAATATTGTTTTCTTGCTTTTCTCAATTTGCTAACATAAAAACAGCATTTTATCACCGACCATTACTGTTTCCTTTCCTATTTGTCAAACTACTCTTTATTAGAAAGGTAATTTGATGGTAATTATTCTTAAATCTGATTTAAAAATCTGATAATTTTTTATTCTTTGTGTATTCAGATACTTTTTTAACAAGGAAGGAGATTTTAACACCTTGACAGCTGCAGCTTATCACAAGAAAATCCATCTGTTGGTCACTGGATTTGCTTCTGGAATTTTTCACCTTCATGAGCTTCCAGAATTCAATCTCATCCATTCTTTAAGGTTAATGTTAATATTGTAGACTGAAGATATGTATTATTAATATTACTTAATATTACTAATATTACTTTAATATTAAAGAAATAATTATTCATCAGCTTTGTTTAAGTGATTTTTGTTTATTGGGAGAATACTTGAAGCAGTATCTTTAACTTAGGAAATAATGATAAATTTTGTTTTTGATCTATTTAACTTTTTCTTTGTTCTGTTCAGCATTTCAGACCAGAGAATTGCATCTATTTCTATCAACAGTACTGGTGACTGGATTGCTTTTGGATGTGCAGGTGCGTAACTAAGATATAGAATTAGGGAGGGCCTGCTTATGCAGTATTGTTAAAATAATCTTTTGATTGGTACATAAATATCTATATTCATACCCAGGATGCTGTGTGCTTTTAGAGTAAGCAGTATTATGCAAAGCACAGAAAGAGTAAGAAGTAGTAAGACAAAGAAATTAAGGCATGAGATAAAAAAGTATAGCTAAATCTAGTTTATACCAAGATTGTAACTCTCCATACCTTTCTATCTTTACAAACGGTCCTTGTATAAATGACGTCCATCCACTGTTTCAAATATTCCCTTTTATTTTTTAAACTTTTCACCTCTTTCTGTCTCCTCTTCATCAAATACATCTTGTTCAGTCTTTCTAACCCTCTCAACATATTCACCGTTCCTTCATATATCTGTGATTCACTCCTCATTTGTCCTCTCTATTTGACCAAGGTTAGGTTATTACTGGTACATACATAGATCCCCACTAGATGACCAATTTTCCTTTCTGTTGTATTGACAGGTCTGGGACAGCTCTTGGTATGGGAATGGCAAAGTGAGTCCTATGTGCTGAAACAGCAAGGCCATTTCAACAGCATGGTATCACTTGCATATTCACCAGATGGGCAGTATTTAGTTACTGGTGGGGATGATGGAAAAGTAAGTTGTTGATTAAAACATTGAGTTTTAAAACTAATTCTTAGTGTATTGTTTAAAGAAAGCAAGAAAGGATTTAACAAATATTAAATGAATACGTTATACATTAACATTCAACAATTAAAATACTTAAAACCATAATATTGTTTTGGATGTAGAAACAGGTTTTGATGAGTTGGAATGGGATTTTTTAAATATATGAAATATTTGATTAATATGAGAGGGCAGTTTAAGAGCAGGCAATCAATAATGTGTTGTGAAAAGACCATCTGCATTGAGAATGGCTGTTTTTTTCAACATTTATGTTACAAAGATATGCATCAAGGTTATCTTTCTCCATTATTCATTGTACTCTTTTGCTAACTCTGTTAGAAATAAGAATGTGGAAATGATTCTCTATTGCCTTCTTCAAGGATATTTTTCTGATTTTCCAGTCAAGCATGTATCTTGGTATCCCATTCAAGTACTAGTCAGATTAACCTTGACAAATCAAGGTTTAAGATTAACCTTAACAAATCAGGATTGTCAAGACCTATAAGATTAATCTTGACAAATCAAAACGATCTTATTAAGGAAATCAAAAAGTAGTTGTAGTTATTCTATTGAATATTAATAAGGGTGGATAAGTAACATATTAAAATATAGTAGTAAATGTGACGCTGTATGACAAAAATATATCTCTAGGTTAATTGTCAGAAATGTTAAGTGTGCAGATTTCTTTCATAATTCAACCCTGACAAATCAAAATAATCTTATTAAGGAACTCAAAAAGTAGTTGTAGTTATTCTACTGAATATTACTAAGGGTAAATAAGGATAAGTAAATATTACTAAAATATAGTAATAACTGTGACACTGTGTGACAAAAAATATATCTGTAGGTTAATTGTCAGAAATGTTAAGTGTGCAGTTTTCCTTATAATTCAACATGCATATTAAAATTTATAATTCAGCATGTCTGTGTTAAATTATTCTGGAATACTAAATCCTAAAATTATTTTTTGTGGTATTTAAAATAAATTGTGGAGTTGAAAAAGTACTAACAATAAAGCACCACTGGAAAACAACAGAAGCACTTCATTTGGTCCTTCTATTAATGGTTTAAGCAGAGTCTAAAAAATATTAGAATTAACATTGCTTATCATATATTTTGTGAGAAGTCAACAGAGTACAAAAAATGCTAAGTTTACTATTTTTATGAAATTCACTTTTGGAATGATAGGATCTAATTTTAAGTATCTTTTATGTTCAGTTGTGATCTTACTAGTTAATGTATCTTTTTAAAAAATAAAATTCTAGTTTAGTGGTTTTTTTCAATTCTAGTCAACATATTTAGGAGCTAGAAACTAATGTCCCTTATATGTTTGTTTAATCCTGATTGGCTGTAGAAGTGTGGTTGTATTTTTTTTTTAACCAAATATTTGGTTGGAGCAGGGTTGAATAATATTAGGTATATTTGCTGTCTTGAATTATATATATATAAAGGTGGGATAAAAATGTATGACAGGTGAAACTTATGGTCATACCAGCTTCTGAAGAGATGATTCTGTATTTTTTGTTCAAAATATGACTGGTTAACTATTAAAGGTGGCAAATTGGAATGTTCTTTCAATAGTAAGCTCTCAAAGTCAAATAGTTATTGAAAAGTAATAATTTATCTCAAGCTGGTTTAAAGCTTTTCTGTTCCATTGTAGGTGAAAGTATGGAATACCAGCAGTGGCTTCTGCTTTGTCACCTTTACTGAGCATACCAGCATCATATCTGCTGTAACATTTACCAACTCAGGATATGTTGTTTTGAGTGCTTCTCTTGATGGAACAGTGCGAGCATTTGATCTCCACAGGTAAGCTTATTATTTCACTTGTTTACTTTTAGTTTTATCCTGTCTTGAAATAGACATCAGAAAATGTAAGGTATTCTTTATTAAAGTCTGGAGATGCAATTTTTCATTAGATCAGTTGTACTGTGTTCTCTTGGGCAGTTGTGTCAATTGAAAATTGTGTTAGTGTTATCTAATCTGGAAGCCTCCCCTGTAAAAATCATGCTCCATGTTAGAAGTAGACATATAATACTAGGCTGTTGTAGAAGCATAATGAAAACCCTAATCAAACATTATTTGTGTAATTGTTTTCAGTTTTGTAGTATTTAGGGGGGGGTTTACACCTTATTTTACTGGGCAGTGTTATTGTTACTGTTTATTATTTTTCTGTTGCTATCCAAACGCACTGTTGATCTTGCTGTTCGTCACCGAAGACAAATTTCTTGTATATATTTTATACTTGGTCATTAAAGTATTTTGTATCTTGTATCTTTGTATCTTTATTCTTGCGTTTTACAATAGATACCGCAATTTCCGCACTTTCACTTCCCCACGACCAACACAGTTCTCCTGCTTAGCTGTGGACTCCAGTGGAGAAATTGTTTCAGCTGGTTCCCAGGACTCTTTTGAAGTATTTGTGTGGTCTGTGCAGAGTGGACGACTTTTAGACGTAAGCCACAGACACTTTTTACGGTGCTTGCAGTAATCCATTTTGAAGCAAATCATATTCTTACCAGTATTTCCTTTAAAAGAGAAATCCTATAAAGGTAGAATTTTAAGTGATTATTAAAGTCAAACATTGAATTCCTGTGAATTTTAAAGCTGATTATCTGAGAAAAATAAAATCAAGACACTTAGTTATAGAACTCATGATTTCTCAGTCTTATTTCTGAATGAACAGTTTGGAATTAAACAGATAACTGAAACTTCCATCTGTGCAGCTGTGGCCTATTAATACTGTACTGTGTTTGCCTTCATTATTTAAACAGCATCTTATAAGGGGCAAGGGCAGAGATCTATCATGTATTTGTAGATAATATTTCTCTTATAATTCACTATAACACTGTATCCCCAGTTTGTTGTGCTGAATGTGGCCATAGTTACAGATAATAGTATGCACTAATATTACCCCGAGTCTGTTGTCCTCACCTGTGCTGCTGGTACAACTTATTGAACTGTGATAGTTTTGGAATCATGGTACTTGAGCTTGGAATTCTTTCCTCTCGATTGATTTGTTTATTGCAGCAGATTGTGGCTTTGATGTTGCACACATTATGAAGATACTGTTTGTCAATATAAAGAAAGCTCTTCAAATAATTAACTGTTGAACTTTCATTGTTGGAATTATACCCAATAATGAAATCTTGGGATCTGTGATCCAAAAGTACACTCTTTAGAAGTGGAAGTAGTTTGAAACAGTAGCACATAGATCAGATAAATCACGATTTCCAAATGTCACATATGTATTTTTCTCCATTAGGTATTAGATGGTCATGAAGGCCCCATCAGTAGTCTGTGTTTTAACCCAGTGAAATGTGTTCTAGCAAGCGCTTCTTGGGATAAGACAGTCAGATTGTGGGACATGCTGGATAGCTGGAGGACCAAAGAAACTCTGGCACTAAGTTCTGATGGTAAATCTGTTGAAATGTCTTGAATGTCTTGCCTTGTTTGTGTGATGTTTGCAATAATTATGGGGTACCCTGGTGGAGTGAAGCCATTCACATGGGGACCTCCAGGGTGCTGGTATGGGAACAAAAACTTCCATGTAACACAATTTTTGTTAATGAGTCTGAATTGAGCTTTACTCTTTATTTATTTAATACAATTTAGAGGCTGCCTACCTCCAAATGACTTGGGGGGCTTATGTTAAAAAATAATAAGAACAATATAAAGCAAGAAACAGAGCACAAGCATCCAGAAAGCAAACTCTGAATAACAATAAAATATCCTATAGGGACTCTGCCCCAAGACCTGGGAGAACAGCCACATTTTCACTACTTTTCTGAATGTCATCTGGGTGGGAGCTATATGAACCTCCAACATGGATGGGAAATTATATTGAACATGTTAAAACTTCCGATACTGCACGTATGTTTCAGGACAAGAAATAGGACCATCCTTATGAAATGTGGGATCTCTATGCTTGTGGAAATTTAAAATGATAATAACTGGTCTCTGATAACTGTTTGAAGAATGGAAGATAATGAAATCAAACTGCATGTGATGGAATGAATCTTAAATAAAACTTGCCTTTGATTTCACTCATGATCTTTGCAGTGCTTGCTGTTGCCTTTCGTCCGGATGGCAATGAGCTTGCTGTAGCTTCTTTGGATGGGCAAATCACTTTCTGGGATCATGAAAATGCGGTGCAAACTGGATCAATTATGGGGCGACATGACCTTCAGATGGGGAGAAAAGAGCTGGACAAAATAACTGCCAAACAAGCTGCTAAGGGCAAGTAGGTAGCATACTTAATGACCTTTTTATCTTTTTTCTGAACTGGGGATATCTATTATAATTAATGGAATCTCTTATCTGAATATTTGAATTTGAACTTTATTACTGTAGGCTTATTTTAATATTGGAGTGCAGAGCTGCTCTGCATGCTTTCTGTGGTTTTCTTTTAAATACTTGAATCCAAAAATTATAGGTATTTATCTAAATCAGTGTAATTTCCAGCTGTAGAAAAAATATGAATCTATAAAATTTATGTTGGACTCTTAGAACAAGCTCAGAATCATAGACTGTAAAAGTTGGAAGGATCTTGGAGATTTAGTTCAACCTAGGTTTTATTTGGAATGTAACCTTGAATGAATTTCTTAGATCTCTCAAAACCTTTTCTTTATTACTTTAACAGATGAAGGTTGTGAGAAATAAAATGAAGTAAACATGTCAGGAATGTGTTTAACTTGTTTGGATTTTACATGGGAATAATTTTTACAGATACCTTGTTAGATTGTCAAATCTCACAAGTTTGAGAGAGATTTAAATTGAGTATATCTGCACACATCTGGGTCATCACACAAAATTATATTTGAAAACATTCCCAACTGTATCATATGGGATGCAGACTGCAGTTATTCCAGAGTAACTGCTCTGGTGAGAACTATAAGCAGTGTGATATTTAAAGCCTGAGATGCATGTCAAATTACTGGTTTGCACTTTTTTTTTCAGATCTTTTACTAGTCTGTGTTATTCTGCTGATGGCCAATGCATTTTGGCAGGAGGTCTATCAAAGTTTGTTTGTATTTATCATATCAAGGAACAGATTCTCATTAAGAAGTTTGAAATATCTTGCAATCTTTCCTTAGATGCAATGGAGGTTAGTATATGTATGTTTGAACATGGGATAAATCTTGACAGTTTATGGAATAAAAGTATGCTCACTGATGCTACTTGCCTTACCACACAGTATTTTTAAACTGACAGTGAATGTATTCTTTGGACCGAGCAATTCATGTGTCTGTGACTTGAATAAATAAGCATTTTTTATTAAGATATTCCTACTTATCTATGCTTTGAATTAATGTTGTCTTTGTAATGTTATAACAGTTTATCCGTCAGTCATAGAGAATTCTTGGTTCTGATGAGGAAGAGCAAGGATTTAGCATCCATTGTAGCTAAAGTATTCTGAAACATATCTGGAATGTGAAATAGGCTATGTCGTCATATACTTTATTTTACAGGAGTATTTGGATCGCAGGAAGATGACTGAATTTGGTAGCATGGCATTAATAGAAGAGGGAAATGGCGATGATGATGGTGTTATCATTCCTCTTCCAGGAGTTAAGAGAGGTATCAGTTAATTTTAAGTAAGGCTCACCAAGTCATGTCTATAAGGTTAGGGTTTTTTCCTGTTGAGTAATGAGAGATGAAAATGGTGAAGTTTTAAACAAGTCTTTTTGTACACACACTCTCACTTGATAAAATGATTGAATCTTATAGTTTGGAGATCAATCACAGTGTCTTTATTGGAGAATGAGAAGCATTGCCCCAGGTTATGGTCATTGGAAAATATTTCAACATATTGAGGGTGTTATAAAAATCTTTTTCATTGTCTCTGATGTTTTAGCTAATATAGTTATGTAGTAACTCTTGTGTTATAGTAACCAATAGCGTTTTCACTACTGCCCTTACCGTGTAACAGTATACATATTGCTTCTCCCCTCCTTTCCCCCTCTTTTCTCCTCCTACCTATGTTGCCTGTATTTCAGTAATTAATTTGGAATAATTTATGACAAGGCAAAATGGGCTTGATCAATCAACACTGTGATCTGAATCTGTTTTCTAAGGGTTTCTAAAGTTGCCAACTGACAAATTTAAATGTTTACCTCTGAACTGATATAGTTCAGATATGGTTGCTTTGATGGTAACAACTATATAAACATATACCACATAAACATTTGTACTGGTTAATATGCTGAACAAGGATAGTTACTTCCCAGGGTGGTTGTTTGGGGTGGGAGTGGGGGAATATTGATGGAGGAAATGCCCTGTCCACCAGCTTAAGCTCCTGGAGGAAAGATGGGATACACATTTTTATTTTTTATTTTTTAAATAAGAAATGTAATTGTCTCTCTCTCTTTCTTGCGACACTTATTGTAGAAACAGTCAACTTACCGTGTCAGCACTGGTTTGTGCAAGATACACGTAGGAAGTTACTGAGTTGCATTTTGCTTTATTTTCAGGTGATATGAGTTCTCGGCATTTTAAACCAGAAATAAGAGTGACCTGCCTCCGCTTTTCTCCTACTGGTAGGTTTTTGGAGGATCTTTTCATTGCTTGAAAAATGTTCTTCAGTTCCCTGCCTGTCCACCTGCCCTCCTTCACTTCCATAATTTTAGCTAATATCACTGTGCTTCTCTTTCAGGAAGAAATTGGGCAGCAACTACTACAGAAGGCCTTCTTATATACTCTTTAGACTCTAGTCTCACCTTTGATCCATTTGACTTAGAAATTGACATCACCCCTAGCAATATTCGTAAAGTATTGCACCAAAAGGAGTACACTAAGGCTATTGTCATGGCTTTTAGACTAAATGAGAAGAAAATGATTCAAGAGGTTCTAGAAACTGTGCCATATGATGAAAGTAAGCTGGACTACTATTACTAGTTTAATGTGATGGTTGCAGAAAACCAGATTTCCTAAATTTCTAAGCTGTTAGCAAAACTTGATTTGTGTAAGTACTAAAGAAAAGGGAAAAGATAATATCCTGAATAATTTGGGTATTTTAAATGAGTAGAAATTCTCTAATTATTAAACAACACAGAACAAAAAGGGGAAATTGAAAAAAAATTATGTCATGCAATATAGCATTTCCTTGCCTTAAATTTCCTTTGTTAAATATGCAAACATTTTCTTTCTGCATAAGTCATGACAAGTGGACTCTTTTGCCAATTAGGTTTACTCATTTGTTGTCAACTAATACTCTTGTTTGTTGTAAAACACAGTTGATGTAGTCTGCTCATCGCTTCCAGACTTGTACATAGAAAAGGTCCTAGAATTTTTAGCATCTTGCTTTGAGAAATCTCGTCACTTAGAATTCTATCTCATGTGGACTCAGAAGTTGCTTATGCTGCATGGATGCAAGTTAAAAACAAGGTTAGTGAGCTTAGCTTAATATGGTTGATAGAGAGAGAATACATATTAATAGTCAGTTGATAACTTTAAAAGTAGAATTATATCAACCATCAAAAGGCCATTAGTTAGAATGTCAGCAAGTCCATTCTTATTTCATTGGCTTACAGTGATTTGATTAAAAACAAGAGAAGCAGCAGTTATGTTTCCAACTGCCATGTGCAAGAGAAGTTGCAACAAGATGCTCTATATGTCTGTTGCAACTAGTAGCTATTTTATTGCTACTGCTTTAGACACTTTTTCAAGTTCATTAACACTTTGAAAGTTAAATATAAATTAACATTTGGGCTTTTTATTTTTTGTATATGGTGTAGGGCTGTGCAAAGCCTTGGAAAACTGTGCACTGGCACCAAGAAGCAAAGTTTTTGTGGCTTTGAAATTTCTTTCTTTATTTGCATGTGTGTGGATAGCATAGTTTCACTACTGTGAAATGTATGTGCATGTGGAAATACAGGTAGTCCTTGACTTACGACCACAATTGGGACTGGAATTTCCATCGCTAAGTGATGCAGTCATAAAGTGAGATGTCACGTGGTTGCATCACTTAGTGATGGCAATCCTGGCAGTCCTGATTGCCATCATTAATCAAGAATCGCGGGTTGTTAAGCGAGTACCAATCCAAGCCATTCTGGGCTTAGTCCTTCCTAGCCCCAAGCCTCAGTAAGTTAAGGGACTGCTTCCAAGTCCCCCACCCACCCATCTCCCCCCCACCTCTGCCCTTCTGGCTGCCCTGCACCCTGCCTTGTGGGGCAGCAAGCAGTCCCAGAACTGCGCGGCTCTGGGGATGGTTGCCATGCCCCTGGAAGCCACAGCCACCCCAGCCCAGTCCCAGCCACAGTTGCCCTCACCACCCTGCACTCCGAGACTTCTGCTGCCCTCCATTGCCCCAGCTGACCTTTGCTGTCTTCTTGCTCCAAAAAGCCCCTTTGCAAAAAGCTCCTGGAGTGTGGCGTGTCAAAATGCCCCTTTGCAAAAAGCTCCTATGTGGGGCTGGGTTGGGCTTTAGCTTCGCGCTGTGAAAAAGAAAAGCAAAAGCAGCCCCTGAACAGCAGCATGCCAAACGCCACTTTGTGCAGTGCTCCTGGGTTGACTTTTTTTTCTTCTTCGCAACGCAAAGCAAAAGCCCAGCCCAGCCCCATCCAGGAGCTTTTTGCAAAGGGGCTTTTTGGAGCAAGAAGATGCCAAAGGTCAGCTGGGGTGGTGGAGCGCAGGGCGGCAGAGGGCCATGAGGGCATAGATGGGGGGAGATAGGCAGGTGAGGGGAGTTGAAGTGCCCCTGCAGTTGTAAGTGCGGGCAGGCTGCCAAGTGCCTAAATTTTGATCAGGTGAATGTGGGGGTGCTGCAATGGCCATGACTTAGGACACCAGTCATCACTTTTTTCAGCAGATTCATAACTTCGAATGGTCACTGAATGAATGGTCGTAAGTTGAGGACTACTTGTAGCATCTGAAGCAGTTATAGAAGTCTTGCAAAAGATGTGGATGTTTTAATGCTTCAAAGTTTTTATGCTAACACCTCTTTCAAAAGCTTTGCACAGTGCTAGTTTATAGAATGACTGTATGTTTGTCTTTTTGCAGATCAGATAAACTGCTGCCTATTGTTCAGTTTCTTCAGAAGAGCATTCAGAAACATTTTGAAGACCTTTCTAAACTGTAAGTATTTTATTTGATTTTTTTCTACTTAGTCGGGGAGAATAGCAGTACTATAAGGTCATTTTATTTTTTAAAAAAATTGTTCTCTCTCTCTTTCCCATTACTTATGGCACATTGTAATCAGAGTAAATGACAGCTTTTCCTGATTTTTCTTTGGGCCCTTAATCATTCCTTGTTCTCTGTAGCCCAGAGTTACTATATTGAGCAACAGTCCACATATGCAATATCATATGTTAGACCTTCTAATGATGGTGGAAAAAGTAGAGGCTTCCCTGATTTACTCTCATATTCTGCATTAGAATACCTTGCAACAGGCAGTAACCAGTATAAAGCTAAGTTGTACATCTGATTAGGAACTGTATATGTAAATAAGGCATTGTAGTTCAAATATCATAGGATAACATTCAGATTCTTCAAAGTATTGAATAATGTGTTGAGTAATTGAGTGATCTGTATTTGAATTAACCACATAATTCATTGCCTCTGATTATTTGCTATATTTTTATATATGTGGGCATGTTTAGCATAGCTTTTGACTTATTTTTCTGATCATTTTTGTTTCTGCAGTTGTGACTGGAATTGTTATAACATGAAATACATTCTATCTATTTCACAACAACGGGGCATGAAACGCACAGGAGAAGACTCTGAAAACAATGATTTGGAAGACTCCAGTAATGAGGCTTTTATGGAAGAATCAGCTGTACATTTATAGAAGTATGACAGTTTTCTCCATGCATAAATTTAAACAGTGGTATTCACTGAGAACTTCATAGCCCTTGAAGAGGCCTATTTTTTATAGGTGATTTGAATGTGAAATAATACTTGTGGGAGAAAGCAGTTTGCCTTTTGTACAATTTTTCCAGTAACTGAATACCTGGACTTTGGTATGGTCACTAAATCCCAACCATGGCTTTTTCCTTGCCATTAGACATGTATTGTAATTCTCTTATAGATTACATGAGTCATAAGTGTTCCTACTTGTGTCCAATTACCAAATTACCTAAATGACCTGTTATGTGAAATCACTTCTATAAAATAAAATATATAGTTATGGGAAGAAGACACAAGGACCAAAAGAATGAATTTAATAGGTTCAGATTTTGCAAACAGAAGATCATTTATCTTCCTAAAATAACCACAGATTTTCTAGAAAACCTTTGTAGAAACTTACATG
This sequence comes from Python bivittatus, assembly GCF_059951505.1. Taxonomy (NCBI): domain Eukaryota; kingdom Metazoa; phylum Chordata; class Lepidosauria; order Squamata; family Pythonidae; genus Python; species Python bivittatus. Next base: position 23,668,200 of record NW_028277074.1, read on the forward strand.
CACAGCTTATTCAAAATATCATAGTAGAAACATGGTAAATAATTGAAAGTATGTTTCACAGGAAGGGTTTGGACTCCATATGCATGTATTTTTGTAAGTATGATAGTGTATCTTATTAGTGGTAGCAAAAAATGCTTTGGAATTCTTGTTTCTAATATTGTAGCCTGAATGGAAATTATGAAGAAATTCTACTGGTTTAACAGCAGAAATGCTTTAGAACTACAGGCTACAATAAATGGAGTTATTTGTACTTGTTGCCCTGGAATGGTATCTGGCTTATTGGGTTTTATTTATTTTTTTCTGGAGTCCTGTTTTGTTCAATAAAATTGTTTACTTCTAATAATAAAAATACAAAAGAAACACATACCACTCAATATAGAGTGTGTTTATTTGAACAGTATTTGAAAATGATAAACTGGGGGAAGTGACCGATCAGGCCTAGTCAAAAATACTTGCTCCATGAAGTGGAATAACAAACAGCATTTCCCATTTGCACAATACCATGCCTGTTATTTTGCAGGATAAGGCAGAAAATACTGTGTGTACCCCTGGGAATAAAAATATAATTCTAATCACTGAAAACAACTATTGGATTCCTTTTTGAGACAACTAAAGTAGCTGTTTTAGATGGCCAAGTCACTCTGATTGATCAGAATAATTATACCATCTCAGTTTGCTTTACCTTATCTTTCAGTACTATATTGAGTAATAGTGAAATTGCTGCGAAAGATGCAGATGCCACTGTAATTTGAATCCTCCGCTGAATAGAAAGACCAAGAGTTATTTTAATGAATAGCATTTTGCTGTACCAAAGTAAGAGATGAAGGCCCTTTGTCTCTGTAAAATGTCTATTACTGAAATAGATGGTTCATAATTTCTAAAGCCCCTTGAGGCCCTTAAAAAAAAAACCTTTTTTCCTCCCTTAACCAAATGGGACAATTTGACTTACTTTGCTGAAAGATATGACAAATAAATATGAAAACAGCAAATGGATGTAATTGTTTGCCAAGGCAAACTAAGTAATATAAAAGAATGTTAGTCATGTTTTGTATAACCTTTGAAGATTACATTCCTGATTATCATTTATTAGAGAGTAAACTTACAAAGTGCAGACTTGATTAAAATTTACACAAAATAGCTAACCAGAATTTATTTTAAAATAAGTTATAGTTGTACTTAAGGCTCATGACTAAGTTGTAAAGCATTATTATTTATTAAGTACATATTGTACAGGTAGTCTTCAACTTACGACCACAATAGGGACTGGAAAATTCATCATTAAGCGGTGCAGTCATTAAGCGAGGCATCACATGACCACACCCAATTTCACAACATTTTTATGGTGGTCATTAAGCAAATCACAGTCATTAAATGAATCAGGTGGTTCCCCATTGATTTTGCTTGTGGGAAGCTGACTGGGAAGGTCGCAAATGGCAATCATGTGACCCTGGGACACTGCAACCATGGTAAATACATGCTGGTTGCCAAGCACCCAAATTTTGATCATGTGACCAGAGATGCTGCAACAGTCATAAGTGTGAAGACTGGTCATAAGTCACTTTTTTCAGTGCCATCATAACTTTGAACAGTTGCCAAATGAATGGCCATAAGTGAAGGACTATCTGTATACTTAGTAATTATATATACTTACTCCTAAAACACAAACATTTGTTTAATTACCATTTGTAACAGTATGTTCTAATCATACCCTAAGCTATTTTAACTATTATGCAATTGTTAGGTGCTTAAAAATGTGAGGCTGGATTTAGATCAGTATTCTGATCCTTTGCTAATTTAGTCCTATTATTTGTAAAGTATATGTGTATTTTCTTCCTCATTCCACTGTACTTTATTTTGCAGGTGGTTTTTGGATTAAATTATATTTTGGAATCGTTTTAGTCTTATCTCCTAATCCTAATGTAGAAAAATATTTATTTTTACTGAACATTTCCATGATCTAAATGGAATAGTATTGGAGTCTAACACAGTAAAACAGCCCCTGAGAGCGGCTAGAGAAAATGCTTGGAATAAATACTTGAGTCCAGGGCTTTGCACTTATGCAAGGCAAGAAAATAAAGTACTTAAGGACAAGGTTATTTCCTGTTCTGAAGCTTTTGACTGCGCAAATACAAGACCTGAGGCTATGATGCTGATAGAGCTTCCTTATCAAAAGTGTCAGAAAGGGTTTAAAATGTCGGTACCAATGCAACCTCAAACCGGGGTATCAGCCACAAAAGAGGCGCATTCCTGGGTTAAAGTCCTTTCGTATCCAGGCTGCAGGGATCGACTATTCCACCCGGTTGGTTTCGCTCCACAAATCACCCAAACCACCTTTTATCTGAGCGCGTTGCTTGCCTTCCCCGCCCACCAAAAGGCATTACAGTACGGAAGAGTCTATGTGGGGTTAGCCGGACACCAATACGTTGCATTTTGCGGAGCGTGGACGGCTCCAAAGATCACGCCGCTCCCCTTGGCAGCGACGACCAAAGTCTTCGCGTGGCAACGAAGCGGCGAGCCGGAGTAAATCCTCCGGCCGCTGGGTGGAGGTACCGCGTCCCCTTCCGAAACGCAGCCCTTGGAGAAGCCGCTCGCAAGGGCTCCGGCCGCAGCGTAACCTTCCGCTCCCCTGCGGTTCTTTCCTCCGAGTCGACATGTGGGCTGCTAAATTCGCGAGCGGGCGGCCGCCTCTCCTGTCCTCGGTGCTGCTGTTCTCGAGGGGGGTCCCCGCTTCCCGCTCGCCCTTCCACTCCTCGGCGCAGCGCCGCGGGGCTAAAGTCGCTGTGGTGAGTTCGCCTCTCCTCCGCCGGGTAAACATAGCAGCCCCGTGGCTGCGGGCAGGAGGAGGAAGCGCAGCCGGGAAGGGTCCTTTCGGAATCTGTACGGCGCGGGACTCCACCGCCCGCGCAAACCACTCCCTCGGCAGCCGCTTTTCTCAGACTCCACCGAAAGAGGCTTCCGTCCGGCGGCAAAAGCAAACATTGCAGCGTGACATCATTTTTTCCAGACAGGGAAAGTCCGCTTACCCTGCCGCAATTGGAGAGTCAGATGGGTGTGTCGGGTGTGTGTTAGGCGCCAATGATTGGTGACAAGTGAAGTTCCGCACAGGGGTGCTGGGTGACTGCGTGCGGCCGACCTTGGCTGGACTTAGATAGGCCATTAGGCACTCAGGGATCGGGGATTCCCAGGACTAGACTAGGAAACTGCACGACATCTCAAAGGCAATGGCAAGCCGCTTTTGTGCTTTTGTAAAAAAAAAAAAAAAAAAAGGATATTTGTGTCCCTGTAATCATCAGGAGCTGAGTTGACCCCGGTGGTAACTTTACTAGTTATTTCTGAGTTTAATTTATGTATAAGGTTATATTTAAACTTGTTTGTCTTGAAGCATCTATAGCAGTGTTGTCCAAACTTGGCCACTTTAAGATGAATCGACTTCAACTCCCAGAATTCCCCAGCCAGCTGTGCTGGCTGGGGAATTCTGGGAGTTGAAGTCCACTCATCTTAAAGTGGCCAAGTTTGGACAACACTGACATATATGAAGAACTTCACATTGTCCCTGTTCGGTATGTTAGATTGAAAAATAGTGACTTGCTTGTAATTACGTATTGAACTTAATGGCTGAAACCTTGGTGTCTGCAGTTGTAGACCAGCATTTAGCTACAGAATGCACTTTTTTCTTTTCAAATTGAGGATTATCCCTGGACTTTATGTGGCATCTAGGGGTGCAGAAAGTAGACAAGACAAAAGAAGTGAGTGGAAGCATGACAAAACTGAATTTGATTGAATTAAAATTAAATTAAGTGCAAGTAGCATTATATTCAATGTGGTTAATCAAGTAACCTTTCTATTACATTAAACATTATAGCTGATTTGCAACATTGGAGGGCTCTTGTGGGCTAGGGAGGCACAGTTAGGAATTTCTGCTCCAATTTCTCTGTGTGTACAATCAGAGTTTCTTTGGCATCTTAAAGACTGATACTTGATAGCGTTGATTCTAATCTCCAAAACTTTGTGCTACATTAATATATTAGTCTTTTAAGCTGTCTCTTGTTTGTATTGCTACAGATTACTTGCACTGGGCTGGCCAAGGTCTTACGGAGTTGGAAAACCAACTGTTCTCTGTTGATATACTTCATATTTGTTGTATGAAGAAGTATATTACATAAAAGGGCATGTGCAGTATACAGTGGGGCAAAAAAGTATTTAGTCAGCCACCAGTTGTGCAAGTTCTCCCACTTAAAAAGATGAGAGAGGCCTGTAATTTTCATCATAGGTATACCTCAACTATGAGAGACAAAATGGGGAAAAAAATCCAGAAAATCACATTGTCTGATTTTTAAAGAATTTATTTGCAAATCATGGTGGAAAATAAGTATTTGGTCAATATCAAAAGTTCATCTCAATACTTTGTTATATATCCTTTGTTGGCAATGACAGAGGTCAAACGTTTTCTGTAAGTTTTCACAAGGTTTTCACACACTGTTGCTGGTATTTTGGCCCATTCCTCCATGCAGATCTCCTCTAGAGCAGTGATGTTTTGGGGCTGTCACTGGGCAACACGGACTTTCAACTCCCTCCAAAGGTTTTCCATGGGGTTGAGATCTGGAGACTGGCTAGGCCACTCCAGGACCTTGAAATGCTTCTTACGAAGCCACTCCTTCGTTGCCCGGGTGGTGTGTTTGGGATCATTGTCATGCTGAAAGACCCAGCCACGTTTCATCTTCAGTGCCCTTGCTGATGGAAGGAGGTGTTCACTCAAAATCTCACGATACATGGCCCCATTCATTCTTTCCTTTACACGGATCAGTCGTCCTGGTCCCTTTGCAGAAAAACAGCCCCAAAGCATGATGTTTCCACCCCCATGCTTCACAGTAGGTATGGTGTTCTTTGGATGCAACTCAGCATTGTCTCTCCTCCAAACACAATGAGTTGAGTTTAGACCAAAACGTTCTACTTTGGTTTCATCTGACCATATGACATTCTCCCAATCCTCTTCTGGATCATCCAAATGCTCTCTAGCAAACTTCAGACGGGCCCGGACATATACTGGCTTAAGCAGGGGGACACATCTGGCACTGCAGGATTTGAGTCCCTGGCGGTGTGTTACTGATGGTAGCCTTTGTTACTTTGGTCCCAGCTCTCTGCAGGTCATTCACTAGGTCCCCCCGTGTGGTTCTGGGATTTTTGCTCACCGTTCTTGTGATCATTTTGACCCCACGGGGTGAGATCTTGCATGGAGCCCCAGATCAAGGGAGATTATCAGTGGTCTTGTATGTCTTCCATTTTCTAATTATTGCTCCCACAGTTGATTTCTTCACACCAAGCTGCTTGCCTATTGCAGATTCAGTCTTCCCAGCCTGGTGCAGGTCTACAATTTTGTTTCTGGTGTCCTTCAACAGCTCTTTGGTCTTGGCCATAGTGGAGTTTGGAGTGTGACTGTTTGAGGTTGTAGACAGGTGTCTTCTATACTGATAACAAGGTCTAAAACAGGTGCCATTACTACAGGTAACGAGTGGAGGACAGAGGAGCCTCTTAAAGAAGTAGTTACAGGTCTGTGAGAGCCAGACATCTTGCTTGTTTGTAGGTGACCAAATACTTATTTTCCACCATGATGTGCAAATAAATTCTTTAAAAATCAGACAATGTGATTTTCTGGATTTTTTCCCCATTTTGTCTCTCATAGTTGAGGTATACCTATGCTGAAAATTACAGGCCTCTCTCGTCTTTTTAAGTGGGAGAACTTGCACAATTGGTGGCTGACTAAATACTTTTTTGCCCCACTGTAATTATTCTTGATTGGACTTTTCTAGATTGGAACCTTATTTCCAGTTCTTTGTTGGACAGGTCTAAGCATCCTGTGACTATCCAAATACATAGTAGAACAGGATAGGGCAACCTTTCGTTGTGCTCTCTGGAGGCTCCTCTATTATTGTAGAAAATTGGTGGCATAGTTTCTGCCTTATCTTTTTGAGGCAGAAGACATGCAAAAATTGTAGTGTAAGTCTTACAATAGGCTTAACATTGTTTAATCCCCTCAATCCTTCCCCAAAGAATAATCAGTCAAGTCCTGTTTAACTTGTTTCTGAATACTGTTGCATATAACTGTCCTCTATTTCCATACTTTTAGGGACTCCTACTTTATCATAAAAGATAAAGTGTGGATGTCACACACTTTGTCATAAAAGAAAAAAATGTGGATGTCAGAAATAAGCATTTAAGATAGAATGGTATAATTGGCTTATAATAAATTAGTAAAATAAAGAAAACCAGTATTTCCTGCTGCTTCATTCTTTGCTTCTTTGTGGTATATAAACCACAATGGGTGGTTGGGTGTCTTAACAAATTTTTTTTCTAGGAAAAATACAGTTCTTGAAATGGAGAAATTACTAAAATCATTAGAACCTTCCATACAAGATTAGAAAGTTACACCAATATTTGAAGATCAATTAGTGCTACTTAGTTTAATGAGAGTGTGTTTAAGATAACAGCCAGGTCTGAAATGTGAGCTCCTAAGAATAGGTTGTCCCTGTGGGAGGATGGGTCAGGATAGGAGCTGATACAACACACACACACACACACACACAGAGCCTAAATACTGCATTATTAGATCACACTATTTTATTAGCATAGGAATCATAGTGTCCAGAATAAGATCCCTGATTTGTTTAATCTAATATTATATATAAGTGGAAATATTATTTACAAAAACAGTATGTGTTTCTATATAGGTACAGAATAGTGTAAGAAATATAGGAAATCAAATCTTAACCTACTTAATTTTCCTCTCTCTCAAGTCTCTCACTTTCCACTTGTAATTTATAACAGCTTCTTCTCCCCCTCATTTTGATTACTGATACAGAAATGTCTGTGAGTTTTCTCCTTACTGTTTTGCTACCAACAAAGCCTTTAACTCACAAAGTTTCACTATCCAGCACCTGAATCTCCATACACACAACACAGTCTGCTCTCCCAAGCTGCTCCACTTTTCCTCCTGGTCTTCTTCCTTGTCCCAGGATTGGAATCTCTGGACTTGGCAGACTGTGTTGTTTCTCTGTTCCACTCCATGTTAACCAGGTGACATCCTGTCTAGCAGCATGTCCTGCAGCAGCTGAAATATGAAACTACCCTTTCTCTGCTTGTCCTTACTTTTTTAATATTCTGTACCTAAGGCATGTATGCACCACTTTACTGGTGTATTCTAGCATTTTCCCCTTTTCTGCCTACGTGCTCTTGGTCTTGTGCTGAGTCATGTGCCTTCACTAAAAAAATCTATGATCTTGGCACAGACCCAGCCACTTTCTTCTAGCCAAGTACTTCACCCTGGCATAGTTCCATATTTCTTCTATACTTCGTATAATAAAATAATCTACATTACTTGTATAAGGAAATAATCAGTAAGACTAGGTGCATTATTTTATCTCCAGATGTATTTGTTCCCTCTCTAAGTTGGTCCATAACAATTTGTGGTCTAGCTACGTCAGGCTACTTCTTCTATCATCTTATCTGCAGTTCAGTATATTTAGCAGGGTTAGGAGGTATCCAGGAAAGGCTATTCTATCTGATCTTAATTTCTTTTTACAGGTTCTTTCTGGTTGTGGTGTTTATGATGGCACTGAAATCCACGAAGCCTCTGCGTAAGTGTATTTCTAACATTGTAGGACTACCTCCATTACCCTCAGTAGAACTGATTGATAGGTAGTCTAGTTATCCAGACAGCATTTCAGCATCAGGTGACTTCCCATTAGAATATTTTGGAACGGCATCCTCCCTCATACGTTCTATCAGTATTTTGTTTTAAGTTAAAGTTGCATATAATGGGTTATTTATTTAATCTCATTCTGTCCTTACGATATTTTAATAATAATAATAATAATAATAATAATAATAATAATTTATTAAATTTATATGTAGGATATTGGTTCATTTGAGCCGAGGAGGAGCCGATATTGAGATGTATGCCCCAAATATTTCTCAGATGCATGTTGTTGATCACAGCAAAGGGCAACCAGCTGAGGGGGAGTCAAGGTAAGAGTGACTAAAAATATATTTTATGATTATGTGGCATCAAGCCATTGTTGACTTTCAGTGACCACATAAATTTTCTCCATGATGATCTGTCCCTAACCTAGTCCTTCAGCTCTTCTAATGGTGCCCCCATCACCACTGTGAGTCTATCCACCTTGCTGCTGGTTGTACTCTTTTTCCTTCCACCTTTCCCAGCATCAGAGCTTTCTCCAGAGAGCTAGGTCTTCTCATATTGTGTCTGAAGCAGGATAATTTAAACCTGATCATTTGTGCCTCAAGTGAGAACTCTGGGTTGATTTGTTCGATGATCCATTTGTTTGTTTTCTAGGCTGTCTGCTGTATTTTTAGGAATCTTTTCCAACACCAGACTTCAAAAGCTTAAAAGTTTAAAATATTGTATGAGGTAACTGTATACTAGAAGCATTCTCTGTTGAGGCAGAGTTTTTCCCCCTATTCTGATCACAGTTCTGGAATCAAGTCATTAGAATGTTACTGTAGCGTATGAAATACTTCACAAATAAATTTGGTAATTCTGCAACTACTAACAAGTTGTTTAAGAAGAATGGGTTCTTAATGTGGTGATTTTGTTAAAAAGCCATTCAATTCCTCCTTCAATATAATTTATGTTTTTCATTACATGGAGGAATTAGGCACTCTGTTCTTTTTAAAAGTCTGCTGATAACTGCTCTGAAATTGGGTGCCACAAAAGCATTTATACTGATATTCTCCTAAGAAACGTCTTAGCAGAATCAGCAAGGATCGCTCGTGGGAAAATTGCTGACTTGGCTAAACTTACTGCAAAGGACCATGATGCAGTAATATTTCCTGGAGGCTTTGGAGCTGCTAAAAATCTGTGAGTATTGAATTCTGTAAGTTGCCACAAGATGTTACTGCTGCTTTGTTGATTCAGTTGCTCTCTCTTTTCTCCCCTCTCTGTGTTTCTTTTCCAACATCCACCTGCCAACATATACATCAATATGACTTTGACAGTTGTATAATTTCTGATCTGGATCGTTTCAGGGAAACTCTTCCTTCCCAATTGGTTACAGATCTTGTCCTTGGCAGAGCAATTACGCAGGGAAAAAGTTTTTGTTAGTTCCTGTGGAAGCTTGTTTAAAGTCTCAGAGGTAGCAGAACCAAGGAAAGAACCTCAAAGTTCCCCTTTTTAAGATAAAAGGAAGGAATACTTAGTTAATGCTCCCTTTCCTTAGTTCTTGGAAAGGGGAGAATTCTGGTAACTGTATGATAGAAAGGAGAAATATAAATTTACTGTATCGATAAACCCTTGCCTCCCGGCCCGTTTCTTTTTGGAATGACAAGTGGAAAGACTGACTTTGCTATTCCTGACATTTTTGCTGGAAAAAACATTTCCACATTGAAAGGAACTTGGGGTGAAGAAGGTAGCTGTCTTTTATTGATCAACTTTTTCTGTTAAAGTATTTGCATTTATGAATGACAAAAAATCTGTGGTTATTTCAAGCATTCATATCCTGCAGGTTACTGAGTGTGGGTGTGTATCTCAGAACTGTAATGCATTTTGTGGGTTTCTCTTGTTCTGGCAGATCTACCTTTGCTGTGGATGGGAAAGACTGTAAAGTTAATAAAGAAGTTGAGCGTGTGCTTAAAGACTTCTACGAAGCAAGAAAACCCATTGGGTATGTCAACTATTTAAATATTCTTTCCCAAAGAGGCTTCTACAGCCCTCACTTCAGTCAGAGACTTACTTCTGGTGATTCTCCCAGATAAAATGAGCTTACAAGCCTAAAACTTCAAAACCAGATTGGTTAGGCACTTGGCAAGTCACAATCAATAGCTAGTGGCTGCTGTGAGCTTGGGTGGTCATCCAAGTGGGAAAAGCTAGTTTAAGCTATTCATTAAAGTTAATTTATTAAACGGGCGTGCTGCCCAACTCTCAAGGATTACTTTAGATTAGAAGGCCAACAGGTACTCAGAGCCAAAGGTAGCCAGAAAAAACACCTGTCTATAACTCCTTAAAGCAGCCATTCCTTTTCTGGGATTGCATAGCTGCCCTCTGCAGCGCAAATATAATCCTGACTAGGCATAATACAGCAAACCCTTCCATGAAGGGTTTATGAGGCTTTCTTTTAGCTGGTGTGGCATTTCTTTTCTTTTTTTATTTATGATATACAAGAAAAAGGGTATGTGTGGGAGAAACAAACTACAAAGTACCAAACAAAGTACCAGAACAAAGCAAAATATATAGGCAATCTCTCTCTCTCTTCCCCCCTCCCTCCCTCCCTCTCTCTCTCTCTCATATATGTATAATTTTAAAAAATCACAAAGAACGTAATGGTTTGTATAAATATAAATGACGTATTTAAATGCCATCTTGAATCAGTAGAACAAATTTTCCTGGAAATAATGTTATGGAACATGGTCAGATAAAATAGAATTTATAGTACAGCTGTCTATCTAATGACCTAATGGTTGAGATATTAAAAAACAGTTAAATGTTTTGCCAAAAGAATATGTCTGGTGAATGGTTGGAAAACAAATCTTGGGTTAAATTCAAAAATTATCACGTGTCCACCAAATTTAATTCCACTAGGTAGGCTTGAAGCACATTCCATCTATATGATCAAAATGTATTTAAAATACTACTACAGTCAAAGGATTCAAAATCTGATTAAAATCGTTAGCCATAATTATAAGATCTATCTTTAAGGTTAATATGAGCAAAGTATTTACCATATGTATTTGTGGATAAGCCCATCCAGGATAAGCCAATTGTGACAATTTTAACTGGAATCTATTCTAGAAAACAACTTTTATTGATATCTACAACTATATACAGTACTTTAAAAAAGTATACAGGTAGTCCTTACTTAATGACCACAATATGGACTGGAAAATTGGTTCCTAAGCAGTGAGGTCATTAAGCAAGTCACCACATGATCAGACCTGATTTTATGACGATTTTATGATGCTCGTCAAGTGAATCACTGTGGTTATAAAATGAATCACATGGTTGTTAAGTGAACCACATGGTTGTTAAGTGAATCCAGCTTCCCCAATGGAAGTTTTCTGCCAGAAACTGGCAAAGCGCCTGAATTGTGATCACATGACAGTGGGGGTGGTGCGACGGTTTGCAACGGTCATAAGTGTGAGTACAACTTGTAAAGCACTTTTTTCTGAGGCCATTGTAACTTCAGAACTGTCATTAAGTGAGGACTACCTGTTCTGTATCTACTCGTGGATAAGCACATTTGCAAATATGCCAAACCCAATTTTGGGAGTGTATTTTGGAACCTAAAATTCTTGGCTTACCTGCAAGTATATACTGTATGTAAAATGTCTGCTGTGTGCTTAATTGGACCATAATAGTTAATAAAAGCTATCTCTAAACATCTAATCACTAAAATTTAAAAATATTTTATAGTATCAGACACTTCTTTTTTCCATGACTACATTAATCTTGACTGTACATAATCCTCTTATGCTGAACTCTGTATGTAGATTATGTATTGGCTTTCTTTAGGTTGTGCTGCATTTCCCCTGTCTTGGCTGCAAAGGTTCTTCCTGGCACTGAAGTCACTGTAGGACATGAAGAAGAACAAGGTGGGAAGTGGCCTCACGCTGACACTGCTGGGGCCATTAAAGCCATGGGAGGAAAACACTGCATTAGAGAAGTAACAATATCCTTTACATGTTCAGTTTGGTTACCTTGAGGCAGAATTGAGGAATCCCTTAATTCTGCCACAATTCCAATACCACATACATGTTTTGAAGAAAATCCATAGAAGTCAACTATATCAATGCCACTGAAGTGTTTCCTAACTGTAATTACAGAAGTGAAGAACTTTTAAGAACTCTTTTGGATTGTCCAGTAAGTTCCCAATAATGGTATGAGTTCTATTGCTAAAACGCTCCCTGGCTTTCTAAATTTCCAGAACCAGGAAACCATCATCCTCCAGCTTCAGAAGCTCTGCTATTATCAATACTTAACTAGCAACATGGTGGAAAAGAGAGGGGGAAATGTTTGCATTTCTTCTTCCCCTACTGGCTGCTTTTTAAAATCTGGAATATGGGAGAAAGCTTAGATCACTTCAAAGAGTGGTCTACATTTTCTCCTAGTTCAATAGCACAATGCCTGACTTTAGATTTTTTTTGCATCTACTGTCTCTCTCTTGCTTAAGCCATGCAACATTTTTTTTCTCCTTTTCTGTTCTGATGTTGGAGCTTCAGTGTTTGTGAAGTAAGGATTCTGGACATTTTTACATAGGTGAAGGAGAGGAACAATGTTGGATTCTCTCTTTTGAGACTAAAGCTCCCTCTTTAAACTTGAAAGAGAAAATACTATTAATCTTGTGATTCCCCCGCCCCCATACTCCCAAGAAGAATAGGCTTGCACATAAGTTAGTGATGCTGTGTATAATTAAGAAGAACAGTATGGGAAATTATTTAAATTTTCTCAAGGATTAATATTAGGAATGAAGAATTTGTTTTTAAATGGACATATCTTCTATTTATTATCTCTTTAAGAAATATTAAAGCAGATTTTAAATTTCCTCTCTTTCTCCACCTTCTCTACTCTGCTCCTGTCACAATGCTATCCTTGCGTGAAGAATGCAGATAATATTATAAATTGGAAAAGCAGAGTAATTAGCCTTATTTGGGCACAATCATTAAGCTCTAATTGTTTTCAGTCTCCCCTCCCTGTTTTTTCAGTGTTATTGCCACAAAGATGAGACTGAAGACTTCTGGTTTCATTCTAGACTAACATCCAGTTGTGGTTACGTTGTACATTCCCCATTTCCCTCTTTTTCTTTAGCCTGGCCACAAGGAGCATGAAAGTATAAGTGTACAATTTGAATTTGGCTTATTTCAGTGAACTATAGTACAGGTTATTGACAGCTATTTGAGTTTGGACATGACATTAACCTGCAGTTAGCTGAAAGTGAAGTGCAGTTTTCTTATGATCAGGCATGGGCCTCAACCATTCAGTCATTTAATGTTCAAATGTTTTATTTCTCAGAAATGTTTTGGAAGTGTTCTCTTGTTTTTCAGAGTTGATCTTTTCCCCTTGGTTATTTTGAAAGCATGGTAAAATAAACTTCCAAATAATAATATAGTCTGCTTAGCCCAAATTATGCCCTGAATTCTGGGGGGAAAATGCTAAGTTATAAGATATTCTTCAATATTTTGAAAAGTTGCATTTAACATAGATTTCAATCAACACAGCCTTCTTATTTGAATCTTCATTTCAGATGTAAAGTAACCCAGAAAGTGATGAGGAAATTTCACCTTGTGATTACTGTTCTTGCAAAAGTTGATGGCATTAATTTAACCCTAGAGAATGTTAGATGATATGCTGGAGCCCATCTCTAATTTGTGGGCGAGCTGTCAGGCTCTTAAGTGGAAACTGGAGTGATAGAAGGTTAAGAGCTTATTCTGCTTTAAATAGTTCTGAAATGCATGGCTGGTTTCTTAATAAATGTTTAAAACTTAGATGTTTAGCTGTGATTACATGGAGTTAAACAAATCCACCCCTCCAATAGGGGTACTATATATAGTCTGCAAAAATCCATACCACTAGACAGCAGCAACTTTTCTGTCTACTAATTGTTTTGCAGCTCAAATGTGGAAAAAGCATTCCTGAAGTTAAGCTTGATGTTTGGTGACCGCATGCAGTTCTCTTGGAGATACTGCAGGAATGGTTTGCCACTACTTTCTTTCAGAGTATTTTTCATCTTCTCAGTCCTCCCTACAGCTTTGGTATTCCTTGGTGATTTCCCATTCAAATATCAACAACCTTCAACCCTGCCTAGTTTCTGAACCAAGATAACTTGGTCAAATGTTGTCATCTAAGGAAGATATTTTTGTGAGAAGGAAGTGTGCTGTTGCTGATTTACAAAGTTATTTAATGTTGTTACTTTCCTTAAGTACCTCCTTCATGAAGCGCATGTGGACACTACCAACAAGATAGTTACCACACCAGCATTTATGTGTGCAGCTGAATTGCATCACATCTTTGATGGTATTGGAGCCATGGTAAAAAATGTGTTAAAGCTGACAGGCAAATGAATTGGATGGCTTACTAACAGCAGCAGTAGCTTTTAGGAATATTGAAGCTCTGATGACACAGTTGGCACAGAATGTACTTTTAGTGGTATTTTAGAGGATTGACTTAATATCTGAACTGGAACATCCTAGGCCTATTGAATCAGGCTCCTTTTCACGTCAAATGCTTCTCCAGTTGTCACTGACAATCGTTTTATATTCTGAACATGGCAATTTTAAACAAACTGTAATTAATGGCTTAAGTTTTTAAAGTATTACAAGCTTTAATAATGTTTCCAAAGCATGTTACGTGCCCATCAGTTCCAATATATTACTGTAGAAATTGTGATACAGCATGTTAAAGTCATGCAATTGGCTTTGAATCACCAGTATGATATAATCTCTAGAGAACAGAATCTAGGAATCTAGAACAGCGGAATAAAATTCCACTCATTTTGTAATGTATTTTGGAGTAGGCACTAGAATAATTTCCTGCCAAGATAATTAGAAGGATTCTTACTATTAGTATTGTGAATATCTGGTTGCTTAATATATCATAAGCACTGGCATATTACACATTCCTGAAGAATTAGACACCACATATCATCTGTGGTCACTTGAAGAAATGAGACTTTAGTTCAAATGACAGTTCTAATTATAGGGAATGTTTTACAAATACATTGTGTTCTTCTGGTGGAGTCCATGTGAATGTTATCAAGCATTCTGATCTACCAAGGGAATTGAGGAAGCAAACCAATGTGCAGTAGTTCAGATCAATTAAGAGAAAGTAACTCTTCTTAATTAGACATAACTCAAATAAAATGGATGGTTAAGATAAATTGTTTCCATTTTTATTAATATGCAGAATATTTCTTTGGTCTATTTGTGTCTGTTTAATTCAAAAGAACTCATGTGATACTTTTAGGTGAACACATTTGTCTGTGTGTGTGCTTTCAAGTCAGTCTTGACTCCTGGTGACTGCCTGGATAAGTCCATGCAGGTTTTTTGACAACATTTTCAGAAGTGGTTTGCCACTGCCTTCTTCCTAGGGCTGAGAGAGAACGACTGGCCCAAAGTCACCCAGCTGGCTCTGTGGCTAAGGCAGACTAGGACTCACAGTCTCCTGGTTTCCAGCCTAGTGTCTTTCGCACCTATACCAAACTGGCTCTAGCAAGCCATGAATGCATGGGTGTGGTACCTATAGCATTCCAGAGCTTCCTGTAGTCCCCCAGTCCCACCAGGTGATGACAGATGCTGAGATGATTGTAATAGCATCTAGCAAGCCATAGGTTTTCTGTCTCTTGCCTAGAATATTACAAGATTTTTTTCCTCCCTCTAAAAAACCTCACCTCCACAAGACAGAGAAATCAAAATTGGAGAATAATGCAGCAATGGCAAAACTGACTGTATGGATCAGTTTTAGAAGTCTAAATTTAAGCAGGAATGGCTCCTTTATATACTACACATCATACAGCAAAGCAAACTTAGATATTTGGAATATGATTTCTAGGAAAAGAGTTATGAGACTAATTAAAAATAATAGATGAAGCAACTTCAAAAGATACTAGCAATAATCCTCAATGTTCAAGGTAAAGAACAAATATTTAGGTTAGTAGTTGGGGAGCAAATGGAAGAAAACATCACTAAAAACCTTTCTATCATGTTTTATAGCATGTTTTATATCATGTTTTATAGTTTTATTTCTTACTTTATGCTTTGTATCTAACTTTCTAAAAATCTGTTAAAAGCTTAAATAAAATAACTTCCTATTTTAATATTTCAGTCAAGCAGTTGAAGCCAGTGTACATACTGCAATATTATTGTGTTTTTTATATATAAGGTATGTTCACAAAAACAAGAACTTCCTAAGTTAGTTGTATTCCAGCAAAACAAAACTCAAAACAGCTTGAGTGTTCTGTTAGAACAAAATTTGAACCATACTGAATGGGAATTTTTGCTGGGAAGCAATGGCAACGTGATATGAGCCCCTTGATACTTCATTTTTTATCCCAGAATCACAAAATGGATGGGGTGACATATCTGCGTCAACTATTTCTGGCCAGCCTTCATAGAGACTCCAGCTTAGCCACACAAATGTCTCTATCAAATGTGAACATCAGTGGTGGTTCTTCATAGATGTAGAATCACTCACATGAGCCACACAGGGTATACTCCATCTTGTGGGCAGGCATGTTACTAAAGTGTCCTCTGCAACAGTGACTCCACCACCTTTAACCAGCAGATCTTGATCTGGTTCTCCTTCTAACTGCCCTTCTGCATCTTCCAGTCTTACCTTGTTTGGGGAGTGGGGTTTAAATAGGGTTGTCCCTATCTGGGCTGCCAGTGGACACTTCATGCCAAGCCGCAACAGCCAGGACTGTGCTTCCAGTATGGGCTTCTCCTTCATAGGCCAAAACATGTCAACCTTATCTTGGGGGCAATATGCTTGGCACATTGAAGGGTATCTGTTGGCTTGGCCAGTTCTGATTATATGTAGCTTGGCATTATTCCCAGGCAGAGAATATTCTTATACAGTATATGCTTCCTACTCATGAATTGCATGGAGGACTTTTGGTAAACTGACTTAAGGCAATTTTCAGACTCCAAGGGTATTTTAACATTCTAAGTCTGCCTGTATTTAAGAAGAACTAAATTCATAAGCAGAAAAAAGTGGGGTTATTGAGGCTAAGTAAGTTAAATGCCATCAAGCAGAAGATTTTTATTAATACTTCAACTTTAAATTCTTACAGAATATGTCTTGTCTTCTCAGAATGCTGAGTACAATAGGCAACATTCATACTTCTATACACCATTATATGTGTGTGCACTTTAAAAACTTTTTCTGAAAAATGAGGCTGTTCAGGGAAAGTGGAAGGACCTAACAGATAAATAGTGAGGTCTCTCCCTTTTTAATGCAAAAAGCTCTAGATTCAAATCCAACTTAAATGACTAGGTGGTAAGTAAGATTTCTGAGATCTGATTACAGGGTTGATCCACACGGCCTGTTTGCTCCAGTATGATGGCAGCAACACACATCATCATTCTCTACCTTTTCCTCATCCACTACACAAAGAGCTCCCTCTTTTTTCCTACCGCACCTCAAAACTAGTGTTTTCTAACTTGTACTAGCTCAGTTAGCCTGCTGTGCTTCATTTCATTGTAGCAAACACCTCCATCCAGTTGGTTCCTATATGCTGTGGAGGAATGCCCCTCTCCAGTCACTGGTCGCTGCCCTCCATGGCCAATTTTTAAACAACTTTATCAGTGGAATGTGAAAGGTTGGGTTCTGTTGGTTTTGTTACAAGTTTATTGATGAACCAGTGAAATTGACAAGAGTATGTCTGATCCTGTTATTAAAAATTCTAGGGAGAAATTTCTCCTGTACTACCCACCGGGTGTGCCAAAAATGCATCTGCTTAATATTGATTATAACTGAAGACCCCTGCAATTGCTGCTGGTAAGAACTGTCAAAGACTTCCGCCACTAAGATGAAAGTTAATGCTTAATGAATCTAGGAAGATTACCTTTAAAATATACCCAATAATTCCATACTCTCTGGACAAGTAAATAGCTTACTGCACCAAAGTTTCTGCTTGAACAGCAACATATATTTGATGTGCAGCTTCAGGCTGTAAGTTATATCAGGGCCTTTTTAACTACAATTCCACATATCCAGTTCTGAAGTACACATTAACTAAAGCCGCATAATATAACTATTCTTATACATGTAGTCCTTGCTTAATGACTTGTTCAGTGACTATTCAAACTTAATGACAGTGCTGAACGAGTGGTACTTGAGACCGGTCCTTGTACTTACAATGGTTGCAGCGTCCCCAAGGTCACGTGTTCACTATTTGTGACCTTCACTGCCAGCTTCTGACAAGCAAAGTCAATGGGGAAACCAGCAAGAGGTCATGCTTAATGACGTGAATCCAGAAGTGCCAGAACTGCCATTGCTAAGTGATGTGGTCATGTGACATTGTGCTTTATGACTGCATTGCCTAGTTACAAAAATTCCAGTTCCAATTACTGTTGCTAAGGAAGGACTACCTGTAAAATAATCATAGAACCAGAGCAAAAAGCCAAAGGTATTATGGCTGATGAACTAACCTGGAAAGAATCCTGGATATACTTTTGCATTCTGAGAAAGCAGTGCACTCCTAAGCACCATTACTTAGAATTAAGTTCTAATAAGTTCAGTAGGGTTTAGTTAAGATAATTTTGGATTTACACACACACACACACATCACATAACAGATATAGAGACCACCTACAAGTACCATGATATCCAACAGTCACATGGGAACCACGATGAGGCAAGGAAGACAGCAACATCCAAGTACCACCAAAGGATAAGACAGGTCCTGAAGAGCCAGCTCAATGGGAAGAACAAGATCCATGCCATCAACATGTACACCCTGGCAGTTATTGGATACCCTGCCAGTTAACGGAGCTGGCCAAAGAAGGGCATGGAGGCTGCCGATGTGAAAACCCAGAAGCTCCTCACAATGAATGGAGGTTTCCACTGCAAGTCTGACACCCAGAGACTCTACACCAGCCGGAAAGAGGGCAGGCAGGGTCTGGTGAGTGTCAAAGCCACTGTCCTGGATGAAACCCAGAGCATCCAGGAGTACATCAGTAAGATAGCACCCAAAGATGAGCTGCTGAGAGAATGCCTGAGGCAGCAGCAGACATGGGAGGAAGTTCAAGTGGAGGAAGTACCATGGCAAGACAAGCCCCTGCATGGGATGAACCATCAACAGATAGCTGAGGTGGCTGACATTGGGAAATCCTACCAGTGGCTGGAAAGGGCTGGACTAAAAGGCAGCACTAAGGCACCGATCGTAGCAGCACAAGAACAGGCACTAAGCACCAGATCCATAGAAGCAGGGATCCATTAGACAGGACCCAAGGTGTAGATTGTGCAAAGAGGCCTCGGAGACAGTCCAACACATAGTGGCAGGGTGTAAGATGCAGGCAGGAACAGCATACACTGAACAGCACAACCAAGTAGCTGGCATTGTGTATAGGAACATCTGCAGAGTGTATGGGCTAGACCCCCCCAAGTCCAGATGGGAGATTCCACAGAAGGTCGTGGAGAATAACAGGGCTAAGATCCTGTGGGACTTCCAGATCCAGATGGACAGGCAGGTACTGGCCAATCAACCAGATATTGTGGTAGTACACAAGGATCAGAAGACAGTGGTGGTGATAGATGTAGCAGTGCCAAGTGACAGCAACATCAGGAAGAAGGAGTATGAGAAGCTGGAGAAGTACCAGGGCCTGAAGGAGGAACTAGAGAGGATGTGGAAAGTAAAGGCCAAAGTGGTCCCAGTAGTGGTAGGAGCACTCGGGGCTGTGACTCCAAAGCTGGGAGAGTGGCTCCAGCAGATCCCAGGAACAACATCAGAGCTCTCTGTCCAGAAGAGTGCAGTGCTAGGAATGGCTAAGATACTGCACAGAACCTTCAAACTCCCAGGCCCCTGGTAGAGGACCCAAGACTGAGGAAGACACATACCACCCACAGGGGTGAGAGGGGAATTTTTCACACACACACACACACACACACATGCACACACACAATTTAATTGAGAGACCACTTGACTCCAAATGACTCTAGGTGGCTTACACTTTAAAAGCACAAAACAATAACAATTGAGAAATAGATCACGCATGCCCAAAAGAGAAAACCATACATAGCAACAAAACATAACCTATAAGGGCTCAACAATCATCCTACCCCAAAGGCTAGGAGGACAGATAAATTTTCAAGGACTTTCAGAATATCAACAGAGTAGAAGCCATACAGATCTGAAAGGGATACTATTCCAGAGGACAGGCACTACAACGTGGAAGAAACATTTTCTAGCTCCCAACAGAATACGCTGTTTAATCAAGGGATTCAAGAGCTGCAATCCTGCCAATCTGGGAAGCATGAATAAATGGGAAGCCGTTACAAGATCAAGTTATACTGGTAAATTCTATATATTTCTTCTCAACTCCTACATTCCACACTAACAGAAAAGGCTCAGATATGGGGAGACTGTTAAATAGAATTAAAGAATTCCTCCAAATCTTTCATTTCTAAGTTGTTTGTTACGGGTCTGTGGTAAATATACAAGTCTAAAATGACATTTAACAGTCTAATATCATTCATACTTGCTCATGTCACCAAGGGTAGCATTTCTGAGTATGCCTTATTCTGAATATTTGTACCCTTAAAACCTGATGCATTTGCTATGGCTTTATAAACAAATGGTTAGAAAATGCTGTCTTTTCCATCCCTACAGGAACAATCTAGCAATATGCTTATGGTGCTTTAAATTTGAATGGAAAAATAATTATAACAGCAATACTTGCATTCTGTACTTCCAAAGCTGCATGGAATTTTCACAACTTTTTTGTTAAATGTGTATTGTAATAATAGATAATTCTTGGGAACTTGCATCATTAAAATGCTAAATATATTTGCAGATTTCCCTTTTCTATTTACATACAATATTGTATGACCCTTCTCAAGGAGAAATTGTTTTTCTGCTATGGTTTATATTTAGCAACAGTAACATTGGTTTCACTTTTCCCCTGAATTCCCCTTTCTTCCCCCTTAGTTTCTTCCTCATGATCACATTGTGATTATTTCACTGTGGGATCGTTTCTGTAGCAGGTTGAGATTCCCTGATGGACATGGGTCTTGCAAATTATTCTCAAGAGTAAGGCGTTTGTGCCAATTCATACAGAGTCACAGAGACACCCAGAAGACTTTTGCCTAATTAAGACTCCTGTGAGTTTCAAATGTTATAGAGGGATTTTTTTTTTTTTACAAACGTGAAAGGATCTTGCCCTGTTAAATAACATTTACATTTTAAAAACTTGATAATTTAATCTACAGAGAAAACAAAATTGATTATTACACTTGGAAAATGTAATAAAATTTTGATCATTGAAATATCCAGAGAAGGGAGAATATCTAACTCCTCCTGACCTTCCAGGGTTAGGATAACAGTGAGATGTCCATTGATTGGAATCTCGTCCATATAAAAAGTTGCTTGATAATCAACTATTTAGCCTCTCCCACTCCATCATAATGCAACATCAAATTACTAACTGGAATTTAGCTTCTTTACCCTTAACTTTACCCTTTAACCATGGCACATCCATATTACATCAATATAAACAAAGTGATGTTTCAGTACAGTAGTATTAATAATTTCAATAAAGTCTTAGAGTACTTCTCTCCTCTATGGATAAGACTGATTGTGGAATTGATTCTTTGACAGGATGGTGCACATTAGTTGATGAATCTGGGGAATGTTGTCTGTGCCTATGACAAGAATGAGGAGCTTGCTAGCAAGAGGAACATGAGATTCTGTTCAGTATTTTCATTCCTCTACTGGGGAAGAATGTGGGAGGGGGGACGTGTCTTTTCTTTTTTGGCTTCTCCATGTCTATTTCCTGTCTGTATTATACCATTCAGTTAAAACATTTCTGCTTTGCTTTGGTCAGTAAGTGCTTTCAACCTCTATATAACCTCTGTGTTTTCTGCCTTCATATCTATGAACCTACTGCTAACTCTTCACTGTGGCAAAACACAGACCAGAAAACAGCAGGAGTTGTGCTGGATCAGACAGAAGCTTATCCAGTTTACCATTTTTTTTTTTGACAGAGACAATGATAGCAGTTGGAAACCCACAAGTAAGGAATAAGCCTCTTTCCATTACCGTATTATAGCTACTGGTCCTGAGAGCATACTGCCTCCAATCCTGGACACAGTATATACCCATTATGACTGGCAGCCACTGATTGCCTTATCCTCCATGAATACTAACTCTAAAGGCTTACATACACCATAAAGTACAGAGATCCAAGACTGTCATGTCTTCATGAGGTTGCCTTTGTCTCATTCCCAACCCATAGCAGAGGCAGCTGAAAGTTGATTTCAGTCACTTGTATAACTGGATTTCGTTAGCAGAACTTTGTTACCGACAGTTCAGTATTTAGTTCCACAACAGTTAAGACATACTGTGTCCAATATCTGAGGGAATTCTTCAAGGTCGTGTTGCAGTGTCAGCTGATTTCCTCCCAGGAACTTATGGCCTCTGGAAATTTATCACTTCAACAGGAGCTTCAAAAGTAAAATAAAAGATCTATTATATATGGGAAAAAAGAGACCTGCTTAATGTCAATATTCACTTAGTGGAGTGTGCAAGCTTTTCAGCCTCAGAAATGGCACACTAGCATCAACATACTTAAACCGTCTTTCATCCATCCCATGACCTTAGTATAGAGGTCTTCTGTGGAAGGAAGTTAAAGCAACTCAATCCCCTGAATATAGCTGCAAAGGGAAGACTGTAATGTTCCCAAATGTCAACACAGAATGTTGGATGCTCTGGTTTATGGACTGAAAAGTCTTTACAATCATTGGTCTTTTCAGAAAGACAGCTTTTCCAAAACCCAGTTGCGGCTGAGAATAGCAGGGAATTGAGGATGTATATGTTGGGCCACAATGAAGCTTCTAAAAGGCCCCATGCTGCCCATTTGGCAAGGAGTTGCACATTTATTCTTTAATTGGATCAAAATATACTTCCATTTTTAAAGACTCCAGCTTGCTTTCTATAGCTATCATGCTGGCAATAACTCTCAGGACTCACCATGAAGATGGAGCTCAAATTTTAGCTAGTTTTTGTTGTGGTATGCAATAGTTGTGGTATGATGTGCGTAGTATTAAATAAAATGAGAGTATTAGAAGAGGGGGTTGAGATGGATCATGAAGTATTAACAGATGCAAGAAAGTGGCTACAACTGGATCAGTGGTTTGGCAGTGGGGGTAGAATTGTGGAAGGAAAGAAGGAAGGAAGAATTGCAAATGTGAAAAACACTTCAGAAGGAAAGCAAAGAGAAGAAAATCATCTGGTAGCGATTCCAATAACAATTATGCTTAGTCTTGTTATGAGGTTCCTCATGGAGAAAGTGTGCAGGTTGTGGGAAGGTAGCAACACATGCATATACCTTTGGACCCACAGCAGCTGGCTGACAGTGATCAAAGTGGTGCTGCTATTTCAGAGGAGTGGGCCGGAAAAAAAAGTCAGTTGAAGCACAGGATCAAGGAGGAAAAGCAGTCAAGTCAGCATAGGAGTGGGAAGGTGTTATACTTTGGCATTTAGAAATGATCTGATCAAGTGAAGCTGTGCTTCCATCAGCTGGAAGTGGGGGCAATGAGGCTGTGAGTTCTTGCGGTAGAAGTAGTGGTTGGAATGTGCTTGAGTGTTGGTGGTGGAAATAACCCACAAGGGAGAAGCAGGGAGTGTGGTGGGTGGACCTTCCACTAGAGTAACAGAACAGAGGCAGGGGAGTTAACCAGAGTCCCAGGGTGAACCTGGGAGAGAAGGTTCAGGAAAAATGGGGAAATCCAGTGCTGTAGGCGGGGGAGATTTTTGTTGTTATTAAAGTTAATTGCTGCAGAGGGGAATAGAAGGAACAAGCAAATTTATGTAGATTCCCACTGGGCAAGCTCTCCCCAGAGGCTGGATTGCTGGGAGCCACAGCCTTAGGCTACTGCTGGCTAAAGAGAGGCTTCTCCAAAACAAGATCTCATCTATACATGATATAGAGGGAGTGAGACACCAGGGCTAGGAAGATATGCTTTTATATGAGTCGGGATTGTATGGAGAAGCTAGACTTGCTGATGGCGTACTGTCCATTTTGGATCTGATTGCCAGGTTGGCAGCGGAGCCCTCCTTGCCCCATTGGGACTAATATCATTGGGGATTTCAACTTCCATGCTCTGGGGATGGAGGCCAGTGTAGTCTAGATTTCAAGGCCTCCATAGCCTGTTCCAGGTTATCTCATCTCCAACCATGCTGACAGTCATCACCTAGTGTTTTTTCTCAGAGCAAATGGTACATGGTTTGAAATTGGAGAACATTACTATGCGTGTAATGGATGGCATGAGCATCAAGAGCAAGTGGGCACGCAGATCAACCACAAAGGTGCAGCTAGCACAGCAGCTCGGGCAGACCGCCCAGCAAGCTGCAGCCGGAGCACCAGTTCTTTTGTGTTCTCATGGGAGCATGCCAGAAAAATATGGAGGGGAAGCAGACCAGTTGAGAACCTTCCTGGAACAGTGCGAGTTGTTCATGGCCAACTGGGCAGCAGAGTTTCCTACAAATCGCGCAAAGGTATCCTTTGTGTTAAGCTTACTGAAGGGACTGTCAGCAAAGTGGGCTACCCCTTTGATAGAAGCCAATGACCTGGTGCTCAATAACTATCAGAATTTTGTCGGGGCCTTTAGAGGGCATTTCGGAGATCCTACCTTCGGAGAATCACAGCCAGTCAGGTCATTTGAAAACTCAAGCAGGGCAACAGGAGAGTAAGATTATACATTGAGGATTTTAAGCTGTTGGCAGGAAATATCGAGTGGAATGAGGTGGCCCTCACTGACCAATTTCGAGAGGGACTGGATGCCAAACTTTGGGATAAGCTGATGAAGCAAGGAACCCCAAATACTCTGGATGATCTTTATCAGCGTTGCGTGATACTTGATGCTAGGCTGGAAGACTTAAAGCAATATCAAGCTGGCAGGAGCCAGAGTGCCTACCAGCCTCCTCTAGCAGCTCTCCCTATCCCTTCTATAGCAGCCTCAGATCCGAGGGGGAAGAGCCGATGCAAATTGGAGCCATCAGGAGGTGAGTCTCCATGGAGGTGAGACAGAAGAGGAGGGATCTAACCTCTGTTTTTACTGTGGAGCCCCGGGGCATATAGTAAGGGCATGCCCAGAAAGGAACGTGTCAGCACGGGCCAAACAGCAGAAGCAGACATCAGTGAAACGCACAGCTTCAGCAGCCACAGCACACCAGGGAAACTTTGCAGGCCTCTCTCTACAGAGCTCGCAAGAGGGGCCATCAAGCAGATAAGGAGAGCTCATTCTGGAAACAGCAGGCAAGACTTTTTTCTTACCCCTATTACATTAACCCTAGATTCTGGGTGCGAGATAGAGCTAGAAGCTCTTATTGACTCAGGGGCTACCACAAACTTCATAGATATTCAGGCAGTGCAGAAGTGGCAATTGCCAACAGTAGACTTAAAGAACCCCATGGAAATAGAAACTATAGATGCCCAGCCATTGAAGGTGGGTCCCGCTGTGCGGTCTATGGCCCCGCTCGAATTAACTATCAACGGGTCATACAGAGTTTTTGACCCTTTATGTAATGGCATCCTTACAGGTTCCCGTAGTGTTAGGCACCTCATGGCTTAGACTTCACAAGCCAACTATAGACTAGAGTACAGGAACGCTCTCACTCTCCTCTCCTGACTGCCAGTACCACAAGGCACAGGTAGCCATTCTCTCCATTCGCAAGGGAAACATCCAGATGGAGGGAGGGGGCCTACCCGCCAAGAATGCTGATTTCGCAGACGTTTTGGGGAGGAAGAGGTTACCGCACTATCCTCCCCCCCCCCCCCCATAGAGACTGTGATTGCACGATTGATTTGAAACCAGAGGCAAAGATCCTGGCCAAGCGGCAATATCCTATCTCTGCAAAAGAGTTAACTATTCTCAAAGAGTATCTGGATGAAAACCTAAAGAAAGGATTTATCAGACTGTCCAAGTCACCGGCTTCTGTTCCCATGTTTTTTACCCCAAAGAAGCCAGACTCGCAGACTTCGGGGAAAGGGTCTAGTGAAGGAACACCAATGTGCACTGTCCATGATTACAAGAAGTTAAATAAGGTCACGATTAGGGATCATTATCCACTGCCATTGATATCCGATCTTTTGGATTGGTTGCAGAAGCCACGCATCTTTACTAAGTTAGACCTTAGGAATACCTACAACCTCATTCAAGTTAAGGAGGGGCATGAATACCTGACTGCTTTTGATACAAGGTATGGGAAGTTTGAGTACACAGTAATGCTGTTCGGACTTGCTAATTGTGGGGTGGTGTTTTCCAGATTTTTTCTGATGTAATTGATTCATATGTAGTAATTTATCTGGATGACATTTTAATATACTTTGAAGATGCAGAATTGCATACTACGCACATCAGAAATGTGTTGCAGAGACTGAGAGACAATAAGCTTTTTGCCAAGTTGGAAAAGTGTGCATTTATGTCAATTGGACTATCTGGGGTTCAGAATTTCAACACAGGGGCTACAGATGGGCCCAGCCAAGGTGCAAGCAGTGTTGTTGTGGCAGGCGTCCTGTAATGTGAAAGATGTGCAGTGTTTCCTGAGGTTTCCTAACTTTTACAGAAAGTTCATTCTGAATTTTGCTGAAAGGGTCAAGCCTCTCACATAGCTTTTAAAGAAAAGGAAGAGATTTGCTTGGACAGAGAAGGAGCAGTCAGCATTTCAGGAGTTAAAACAGCTTTTTACCTCGCAGCCTCTTCTCACCCACCCCGATCCCTCGTGGTGGTTTGTCCTGCGCATGGATGCTTCCGATGTTGCAATTGGAGCTGAGCTTTTACAAGCCGAGGAGGGAGGTGGGAGGAGATTGCTTCCGTGTGCCCTTTTCTCACAAACGCTATCACCCGCAGAGAGAATCTATGATATTTTTAACAAGGAGTTGCTAGCAATCAAGGCAGCCTTCCAGGTATGGAGGCAATGGCTGGAGGGGGCAAAATTTCCCGTGCAGGTTTGCACGGACCATAAGAACTTGGAGCTAATGCAGAATATGCAGTCACTCACCCCCTGGCAGGTATGGTGGAGCCAATTTTTCTCCCATTTTGACTTTTATATAACATATGTCCCTGGGTCCTGAAACCTGCTACCAGACGTGCTTTCCCGTAAGCTAGAGTATTTAGTGATGCAACAGCCACCCACTCGTGCCGCAATCTTGCAACCACACAACTTTAGAGACCAGGGTGAGGATTGCGCAACTGAGAGGTTGGGGGTGGGTCGGCAGGCAGAGGACCTCTTTGCACGGATAAAGGCATAGCAGATGACAGACCAGTGAAGGCCCGAATGGATGACCTGTAGGGGACCCAGCAAGGTGCTGTTTCCCCGTTTTCAGTGGAAGGGGGCAACTTCGGCATAAGAGTTGGCTGTATGTTGCCCTACCCTTACAGGAGAAAGTGTTGCAGCTTTGCCATGATAATGAGACAGCCGGCCACAGCGGAGTTTTTAAAACACTCCATGGGGCTCTGTCTGTCTACAGGACTGTCTACAGCGCAGGCCACGGCACAGCTCTTCTTAGACCACATCTTCAGGTACAGAGGTATGGTTAACCAGGTTATAACAGACAGAGGGAGCCAGTTCTCTTCTAAGTTCTGGAGGGCCCTTTTCCAGTTACTGGAGGTCCACATTCACCTGTCTTCCACACACCACCCTTCTACCAATGGAGAGGAGGAGAGGACTAACCAGGTGTTGCAGCAGTATTTAAGGTGCTACAGCACATACAGCCAAGACAACTGGACTGCACTCCTCTCCTTAGCAGAATTCTCATATAATAATTCAGTACACTCATCGATTGGAATGTCATCGTTTCAAGCACTGTGCAGCATAAGCCCACAAGTTTTGCCAACAGCCATTCAGCAGGGAACTGTACCAAGCGCGGCTCAGTTTCTCGGAGAGCAGCAACCAGCTCGGGAGCTTTGTACAAGAAAGCAGCGGATGCACACAGGCAGAGGGGTCCAGAGGTTTCAGTAGGAGACAAGGTGTGGCTTTCTACTAGGTTCTTAACTTCCATCAGCCATCTAAAAAGTTAAACTCTAAGTCTGTGGGACCTTTTAATGCCATTCAGCAAGTAAACCTGGTGGCTTTCCGTTTGCAACTGCCAGCTTCTATGAAGATCCATCCTGTCTTTCACCATTCCTTGCTAGTCAAGGAAATTCCCCTGAGTGCCTTGAGATCCCAGGATCCCCCACCTCCACCGGTCATAGTCAAAGGGAAAGAGGAGTACGAGGTGGAAGCAATTTTGGACTCACAAAGGAGGGGAAAGGGGATTCAGTATCTGATTCATTGGAAGGGTCAGCCAGAGGAAGAGCGGTCCTGGGAGAATGCAAAGAATGTGCCTGCCCCAGTGTTGGTCCGTGATTTTCATCGCCATTTCCCTAGCAAACAGAGACCTCACAAGCTACCCAAGTCTCTGGATAATTGAGAGCAGGCAGAGGAGGTCGAGGATGAACTCATGGAAGGTTTGGTGGGGGCCCTGGGGCAGGAGAGGGCTGGCGCAGGAAATCCTCAGCCTTCAACTTCTGGTTTGCATTTCCCAGGGGGGAGCGGGGCTGGTTCTACTAACTCTGTAGCTGTTTTGCAGAACCAACCGCCTGAGCTGGAGGAGGTGCCAGGGAACTTGGAGAGAAGCACCACACCTGCGCTTTCATCATTGCCTCCACTGCCCAGCTCCCATGGGAACTCAGAGGGGGAGTCTGGCTTTGGGAGGGCGGGTGATGTAATGGGTGACATGAGTGAGGAAGATACTGAAATGGAGGATCAAGGTTATCGGGGGGGGGGGCGTTCCAGAGCAAGCGCTTTCTCAGTACACAGCAGGAACGTGGGAAGACAAAGATGATTAGGACAGCTCCTCCCTAAAGTCTTGCGGGGTATATCCACTAGTTGCTTTAGCATAGGTTTGGTCTGGCGAGATTCTGTCTATTAGGAGTGAGCTAACAAAGGAACTATATTGAACTGGACTGTCTCGTTGTTGTTCTTGGGCTGGGCCTGACAATGAGTGTGGTCATATCACTTCCTGTGACCACTTACTGTGGTTGGATCACTTCCTGGTCAGTAAGTATTCATCATGCAGTTATTCCTGTGTCCTTCCTATTAACCACTTAGGAAATACACTTTGATTATAGTTTAGATAAGTAAAGCTTTTTACTTCCTATTGTAACAATAATTTTTAAAAAATTGTCTTCGTATCCAATCTGCACTTCAAGCTGAGATGAAAGCAGACTGAGATTAAGGTTGAGGTAAACTTCCTGCTGAGGAATCAGATTCTGAAATTGCTCTTTACATTGAGTATTTATGATTTGGAAGACCTGAAGAAAAGCAAATGCCATGTATGATCTTTTTACCCCTCTGATCAGTGGCATCTACAGTCCTTGCTTTCAATATACTGACTAAAGTAGTATTGAGGTAGCACGTTGCAAGCTTTGCCCCTTTGAGGCATGTCACAATACATGTCAAAAAGGGGCAGGGCTTGTATTGCAATGCCATGTCATTTCTTTTATCAGTCTCACTCCCAACCCCCTTGCCTCCACCCCCCCCCCCCCCATGGTGGTACTACCTCTGACTTAATCCTTTTTCCTAGAGTCTGCTATTTGCATGGACATCTAAACAGGCAACTGTTTTCACTTTTGCAAGCCCTCACATGCCAATTCAGTGGCAAAACAAATGGAAAGTTGCACGACTGGCTAGGACTATCCACCCTAACCATAATCCTGCTAAACTTTATGTACTGTTTACTTACCAGTATATGTTGTTTGAAGATAATGCTTCCCTATTCTCCAGATGATAATTAAAATTATGCAAATTGCGACAACAGCAACGCTGAAGAATGCAGCTGTATTATGTTGTTTGTTATCAATTCTAGGGCTGTTCGTTGAATTCTTAAAGTCAACTAAACAAGAATAATAAGGAACATAGGGAGAAAAGGAAAAATCCTTGGAACAGAATTGATTTACAGTTAACACACACTGTACAGTTTTTAAATGTGGCAACATTAAATTAAGAATCATTCAAAAGTTTTCTATGCATATCTAAACTAGTAAATCATACACCCCAGCAGAATTCTTACTTTCCCAGCATGGGAATCAGATCAGAAACTGTTTTGGAAAATTCCAAACAGCAAATTTTAAAGTAATTCACCAAATAACAGGGCTGATAAATCCTGAGTGCCCAACATGGCTGGCAATATTTCCCTTGATGCCTGCTGGGCATATCATTATGATTAAAATAATGAGTTAAAAAAAATCTTTAAAAAGGTCATTACCACTTTGCAAAGGAAAGCACTAGCTTTCTAGGTCTCACATAACCTCAAGGGCATTTTTTTGAACATAAAAATGATGGTGGCTGCAGCCTGGTGTGTCCAGCTGCCTAGCATCTTTAGCATTCAGAAGAAAAGGCAAGAAGTAAATTCACCAATTTACCTTCTAGTACCTTTTTTTGTGTGACAGGCCATGCAGTTCATGGCAGCTATTTTCTGAAAGCACCCATGACATGTCCTTAAATCCCAAATTTTTTTGTTAGCCCAGCAAATTTAGGAATCCAACCCTACACAGTGTACACCTCCTCTTCAAAGCAAATATAAATGTCTGAATCATGTGGTGGATGTAAGAGATGTTATTGGGAAGACAGCAATATTAAGATTCTCTCCTGCCTACTTATTCCCTGTTTTGCTTATGGCACTTAATAACTGATTGTCCCTCTCCCACATCATCTGTCATCTCTCCAATCCTAATCTTCTACTGAAGTTTCTAGTTTAAACAAAGTCAGTACAATAGGAAAATAGACGGTGTGTTACTGCTGTTGCTGCTTGGACAGAATATATCCAGAAACCAACTTTTCCCAACTAAACAGAAAAGAGAAACTGAAGTGCTAGAAATGTTGAAGAATCAGATGGCAGTAAGAAAAGTGATGGAGATATGGTGGGAAAAGAAGGAGGGATAAAGGAGTCTGGATGCTTCCAGATGGAGGACTCCTGGTTTTACCACTCAAAAGAACAAAGTCTTGGTGAGAAATCATACAGTAACAGCTAGAAATGGAAGACAGTATCCTCTGGATGCCTCATAAAATTCCATGGATCAGGTGGGAAAATTACTTGAGAAAAACCTCAACCTGGAAGCCTCCTATTGCAAGAAAATCACAAGGGACAAGACAGGCAGTGCCCTACTTACAGGAAGTAAGTGTGCAGGCAAGGATTGACTTGGGAGAGAAATGGAAGTATAGAATTGCCTGGAATAGACCTGGAGGCAGCTCCTGTAACTTAGATAATGCAAGAGGAAAGAGAATTCAGCCAGAATCAATATTTCCAGCACAGCTGCCAAAGTACCCTGGCATTCTGAACAGGAAGCAAAACCATGAGGCTACAGTTTGCCAGCAGGCAAGTTTCATCTTCTGAATTAACTAAGCCACCTAGTTACAGAATATTAATCAAATTGTCTTTTTATTCATTCCAACCCAACAGAATATTGAGAAGAAATTATGTCAACAGACTTGGAATTCTTGTCTATCTGCAGCAGGATAACTCTCCACAAACTGAACAGAACAGAATAAAATTTGGTGTCAGGAGGAAAAGCTGTTAAAAGAACAATCATGTTAAAAATGGGCTGAATCATGCCAAACTATGGAGAACGTTCCAGAAAAAATCCTCAATGCGTCCCCAAGAGAGAGACAGGGACAGCTGGGCAGCAGCTTGGAATTGTAGCCTTCTCCTACTCTGAGCTCTCTTCCTCCTTCCAAGTCACATAATCTGGATCAGAGCCATTATTAAGGGGTTGGAAAGACTTTCAGAAGCCAGATTCAGCTTGCTTTCCTATTTTGCTTAATATACACATATGTATGTTGACACATCTATTCTTC
Source organism: Python bivittatus (assembly GCF_059951505.1). NCBI lineage: Eukaryota > Metazoa > Chordata > Lepidosauria > Squamata > Pythonidae > Python > Python bivittatus. Next base: position 23,699,759 of record NW_028277074.1, read on the forward strand.
CTTACGAATATCAACCTACAAACTGACAACAGGTAAGACAGATAAATTATAAAGATCAACTTACTTGTGGTAGTAATATTTTGATACAGCTGCTTATGTTCAATCGTACACCTTAACTTTATATAAGAAGCTGCTTTCATCTTCAATGTACTGAATACACTGAAAGACCCATCAAGCTCTTTGGTGAACTGCACAGTTGTATTCATGGTGCTGTTGTCCATTTCATTTACCCAATAAAGCCTTTGTTCTGGATAGCCGTGGCTTGAATTGCACATAAATGTCATTTCTTCTCCAGACTGCAAAGGACCTGTTATAACTGGTTTGCTGTAATTTGCTGGAAAAAGAGAAAGAAGAGCAGCACAATTTTACAACCAGGTTTCCCCACAGTTTTATCTGCCACTTTGGAGAAGAGATGGTATGATACAAAAGGCTGGAGAAGAAGCATTTTAGAACTGGATAATATAACAATTTATGTACTCCATCTGTAGTTTATACTGCCAAAATCTTGGTGGGAATGAGGTCTTTTCTGGCACCTTACAAGAAAGTAACTGAAGGTGTCAGGAACTGAACCTAGAATCTGACCCACCACTGACCTATAAGCCCCCCCTGCACCAAGTGCACCAGATTAACCCCTCTACTTCTTTGTCTGTGGTCAAAAGTACCTAATAGCACAGGGTTGAATTTGGTATCTCACATCCATTTCCAGTGCATACAGGTAGTCCTCACTTAATGACCACAATTTTTTTTGTTGTTGTTCAGTCGTTAAGTCGTGTCCGACTCATGACCAAAGTATCTGAGCTTGAGCTTCATTATCAATCCTTCCAATGTTCAGTCAGGGTTGATTTCCTTTAGGACTGACTGGTTGGACCTCCTAGCAGTCCAAGGGACTCAACCACAATAGGGACTGTAAAATTGGTTAAGCAGAACAGTCATTAAGCAAGTCACCACGTGACCAGACCTAATTTTATGACCATTTTTACCATGGTTGTTAAGCGAATCACTGTGGTCGTTAAGTGAATCCAGCTTCTCCAATGGACAATTTTGCCAGAATTCACTTAATGACCACATGATTCGCTTAACAATCATGGTGATTTGCTTAATGACTGTCATAAAAAGGTTGCAAATTGCAATCGCATGACTGCAGGGGGTGGTACAACAGTTTGCAACAGTTGTGTGAGTACAGGTCATAAAGCACTTTTCCCAAGGCCATTGTAACTTTAAACCATAGTTAAACAAATGGTCATTAAGCGAGAACTACCTGTAATTCAAAATGGCACATCTAGCATAACTGTACAACATAGAGTACAAAATTAAAAGAGGCATCCCCATACTTTCAATGTCTACCCTGTCCGTTTTCCCCCCAGTGAGTTTGGAGGAAAAAGGAATTAAGTATACGATACCCAAGAATTCCATTTAAATTGCAATGAAAGGCAGTAGGCACCATACAGCCAGTTTATAAAGTGGATACCTGAGATTGCCTTTCCAGGCTTCATTGCTAGTCATGTTGTCCTCAAACCATCCGACTGCAAAGGGGTTCATATGATTCAGCAAGGGATATACTCATGGAAATAGACTTTGTCAAGACTGAACCATCTGCTACAGAGAGTTGTATTTCTCCACGAGCACAAGTGTCTGCCCGCCATACAGTCACCAGGAGGGAGGAAATTATGTGGTGAGGAAGTGAATTGCTTTCATGGCTACCTTCTCAGTTAGCATTAAGAGTTTTGTGTAACTCAAATCATACACTTTTGAACATTTTTCCTTCATGTTATTCACTAGTATTAAAGTTTTGCCAAAAGTTATGGAAAGTGAAAAAGGGACGGGAACTTAACCCACACACAGCGGTGCTCTTTTTCATGCTAAAGTGTTGTTTAATGTTATAGTGCTATTAACATAAATATTTTATCCTTATTCCTTCTAAACAGTGGCCTTTGCTTAACAAACCATTATACATTTATATACAGAACTTAATGTTCATCAATGGTTTCAATATCTCTCTCCTTTATTCACACAGGAATTAACTTAATCTCTGCTTTGTTTTATTTCTTTAGGCAGTTTTGCTTTCCTTTCCTTTTCTGCTTACTCATAGCCTTTTCTACACTAGAGGCAAGGAGGGAAAGACAGAAAAATAACTCTTCAGTGAGCTTCTTGGAAAACCAGCACCTTATTCACTCTTCTCCATACTAACTCCTGATTTCTCCTTTTCAACTCTGCATAAATCATTTCACCGATCGATCTGTTCTGTAAACCTTCCTTCTGGATTCTCCTGGGTTTTCCATCTCACATTCCTCTTTCTTCCAAGAATCGTCTCTCCAGCTTTGAGCCTACTTTCCTCCAGCAGCTTCAGTCTTCACTGTTTGGTTCATCTGGCACCTTCAGTCCACACAGCAATGATAAAAACAACCAACAACCTTCTCTGCTTAACAGATCTGCCCCTCTTAAATCTTCACTAGATCTAAACCTACAAATGTGCCTGAGAAACTTCCCACTGTCTATGTGATTCTTTTCATGGAGCTCACCTGGGCACAAATAATGATTTTATTATTTATTTATTCATCAAATTTGTCCCCACCCATCTCATGACACGACTCTGGGCAGTTTACAAGATAAAAATTCATTAAAATACAACATAAAAACAATCCTAAAAATGAATAAATTCCAAGAAGATAGAAAATTGGCAAGTAATTCTAGGGGACATCATCAGGAAGCTAACCCCCCCAGGGGCGGGTAGAGCCCATATCACCCCATGCACACTGACAGAGCCAGGTCTTTAAAACTTTTTGGAAAGCCTGGAGGGTAGGGGTCCACCACACCTCTGGGGGGAGAATGCTTGCCAATTTTCTATCTTCTTGGAATTTATTCATTTTTAGGATTGTTTTTATGTTGTATTTTAATGAGTTTTTATCTTGTAAACTGCCCAGAGTCGTGTCATGAGATGGGCGGTGACAAATTTGATGCCCTCTCTGCTTGACCGGGTGGGATGGGTTGATGTAATGAGGATGAGACAGTCCCTCAGGTAACCTGGACCCATGCCTTTAAAGATGATAACCAACACCTTGAATTGGGCCTGGAAGCAAACTGACACCCAATGCAGCTCCCACAGCAAAGGTGTTACACGTGCCATCCTAGGGGCACCTAATATCATCCACATGGCTGCATTTTGAACCAGCTATAGCTTCCAAATACTCTTCAAGGGTAGCCCCTTGTAGAGCACATTGCAATAGTCTGAGAGATGACCAGGGCATGAGTGACTGACCGGAGAGCCTCCTGATCCAAGGAGGAGTGTAACTGGTGCACTACCCAAAGGTGGGCAAAGGCCCTCCTGGCCATAACTGCCACTGCTCTTCGAGCAGTAGTCGCGAGTCCAGGACGACCCCCAGAGGATGCACTGGGTCTGTTTGGGGCAGCGCGACCCCATCCAAAAACAAAGATGGTAAGTTCTCAGATACAGAGGGGCCTTCAATCCACAACCACTCCATTTTACCAGGGTTCAGCTGAAGCCTGTTGTTCCCCATCCAGACCCCCACAGCCTCCAGGCACCACGAAAAGGTGGCCACGGCATCACTCAAGTCACCCGGGATGGAGATGTATAACTGGGTATCATCTGCATATTGATGATACCTCAGCCCATGATGGCAGATGATCTCACCCAATGGTTTCATGTAGATGTTAAAAAAGAGTGGAGAGAGTACCAAACCCTGTGGCACCCCACAATGGACAGGCCGTGGGCTGGATCTCTCGCTCCCAATCAAATTTACAAGATCCCTAGTTATAAGTATTTGCCCAGAAGAACAAGCCCTTACCTGCCACTTTGAGTGTTATGAATTCTTGATAAATGGGTTGAAACTCTTCATTTATATCTTTCTGTATTATGCAGTGATATGTAAATTCATCTGCTATGCTGATGTTTGACAGTTGCAAAGAAGTACTGCCTCGTTTTGGTTTCCTTAACAGGGTCCGTCGTTTGAATTCTTCGCATTGGTGTTTTTCCATATTTTCATTAGGAAAATAGCCAGCTACATAACATGAGAACTTGTCTTTTATTTGCCATAATATTCGATTCCTATTGTAGCTTAATGAGTCTTCTTCTGGATAATCACACTGCAATTCAACACTGCTTCCTATTATGCCAATCACTTCTGTTTCAGCTATAAAGAGAGAGAGTATACAAAAATACATTGTATCATATAATCTAGTTTTCATTTTCACTAAGTGATTAAAACTAAAATCACTATTCCAAGTTCAGCTTTGTGTTTGTTTCTCTTCACTCCTGAAATCCTTATTTATACTCCAGAAATCACTGGACTCCTACAGTATTTAACTTTGTATTGAAATTGGATGTGAGAATGCATTTGTATGCATTCTTGCTTAATTCAGTGTTTACAGCTCACGCTGAAAAACTCATTATTTATTTGATTTGATTTATATGGCCACCTGTTTTGCAGCAACAGATTTGGGCAGCTAATAGTTTAAAATATCAACAGAAAACATATACATAATAAAAACAATACAAGCATAAATGGGCAACTGAGGATAAACCAATCAATGGTAAATTTAAAGAAAAAGTGGACCTGACTGGATTCTTAATAGCAAGCCTCCTTGCTGGCCTCTTTTCCTCTTATCATGACTGTTCTGTCGACAATCTTTCAACTGATGTCATTTCAGTTAAATCTAATGGAAATACAATTCCATCCAAGACCTTTTCAGTCCTTGTCTTAGTTCTACCATTGTCACAACATCTACGCTGAGCAGGTATAGTTTTTCTCAGTAGGGAAATTGAGTGATGTGTCTATTAATTATCTGCCTAATGTGTATATTGGGGTTCACAGGCTTATTTAAGGACAAAAATAACTGAGAATATCAACTTTGATATTTACATTTAAGTGTTTAAGAGTAAGGGAAAGTTAATTTAATAGTTAATTAAAAATTCCTTGCCTCTGTATGATTTGCCCTGAAGTCAAAATAGCTCTGATCATTTCCATTAACACATACAGTATTTAAAAGCTTGCTTTATAGTTGAATAAACCTAACATTGTAATCATAACTTACCAGATCTCCAAACCAAAAGAAACAAGACCAAGAGTCCAAGGCTAAAGTAAAATAAAATATAAATAAAACATAAATTAAAAATTATAATAGAATGTGTAAACATAATTTTAAAAACTCCACAAACTATTATAGGAGAAATGTATAATAAGATTTAGCATAAGCCATATAATAAATTAATAGTAGGACTAAGACTTGAACCAAATGAGTTCATAATTTTCATTATTTTATCATACCACCCCTCTTCTGTATTTATTAATCATAAATGTATGCCGCCATAATAGAAAGTGACCCTTGGCGGCTCACATTATCTATCTATCTATCTATCTATCTATCTATCTATCTATCTATCTATCTATCTATCTATCTATCAACAGCCCCATACAAAAATAAAAATAGAACAACACTACAAGAATAGAAACAAAGTAAAAGATGGGAACCTCAAATCAGGGAAAGGTTGGTATATTATTTTTGTTTTCCTGCATTACCGCAAACTGCCTTTGTAAGTCTGAGAAAAGAAAGAGGTAAGTTCTTAACTAACACGCACCAAGTACTGACATCCTTCTCAGACCACTTTCCTATTTTTACTTTAAGATCTTGCCATTTCTGTATAGAGGCATACTTAGAGGATCTCTTTTGTCTGTACAATAACTCCTTCCTGAGATTTGGACTGAAAGGTGATGGTTGGCTCAAAGTCATCCTTATGGAGGTTCCCTATGTGTAATTAAACCAGGTTCTCCCTGATCCAAGCCACTATTCTACTTTGGTCAGATGCCCCTTAAGAACTCTGTCATGTGACAAAAAAATTGAGGCTGTCCAGAGTTCCTTTCGGTAGATGGGCGGTTATATAAATGAGTTTAATAAATAAGTTAGTTAGTTAGTTCTGGGCACTACTCTTTAAGATTCAGAAAAACTGAAATAGGTTCAGAGACAGGAAACAAGTACCGTCAAAGGACTAAGACCTGAATCCTATGAAGAGACTGAAAAAGCTGTGCATGTTGAGCTCTGAGAAGAGGGAAGCGGGATGCTAGAGACTCTTCAGTACTTGAAAGGAAGCCAGACAGAAAAAAGGCCATGACTTGCCCTCACTGATTCCTGACCACAGGACAGAGAATGGCTTTACTATGACAGCTTAAAGGGTAGCTTCCAACCAAAAGATAGGACGGAGGGAGTGTGCAATTTGGTAAGTGTAATCAATTACCCACTGAGTCTCCTTTACCTGGATGTGTTCAAGCAGAGGCTAGCCAACTTAATTTGGACCCCTGCATTAAACATCGGCTGTACTCAGTGTATTAAATGCTCCTTCCAACAGTTTAACCACTACACCGTGTGGGTTGTGTGGCTAACCACACATCACACCAAACCGAAACACATCACATAAACCGAAACCAACAGTTTGTATACATAATCGTTTCATCTTACAAGAAAAAGCAGCCTGAAGGGTTGGGAGATGAAAACAACGGGTCAACAAATTCCTTCAGGTTGTTATCTGACTGCCTTAATAAGGAGAAAGGGCTACTCAGAATGCACTTTTTCTTCAGTATTAGCAATCGTTCCCAGTCTGGTCCTATCCACTTACATACTCAGAAATAAGCCCTATAGGGCTTACAACTAAGAGTAACTAATCCACTGATCAGAATATGCATGTAAATCCTCTTCCTCGGGTTGCCACTTCACTAACCATTTGTTAGAGCTGATGCCACTGAATTTAGTTCGACTTCTCGGCAAAATATACAGCATTTTTATACGCTGCCAGAAGCAGGTAAACGCGGCAACGCCTCTGCACCTGGATTCCTGCAGCATTCACTCGCCTCTTCTTTCGGGCGTCCTCTGACTTGCAAGCCTTCGATATCCCAGCAAAGGTCTAACTCGGGACAGGCACCCTTCCTCCACTCACCGTTCGCGGGGGGCCATAACGGCCGAGCCGCATCTGCGAGACCTGGGCGAAGACAGGGCACGGGCTCTTCAGGCGACCCCCGCCTGGCCCTCCGAGCTCCGGCGGAGCACAGACTCCGACCTGCCGCCCGCGCCTCGGCAGCTGCTAGTCCTCATTCCTGCCTCTCTCGGCAGATCAGGAAGCACCAATCAATCGCGGAAGCGGCAGCTTTCTTCTGCTTCTGGCGGAAAAAGAAGCGGCTGCTGAATCGCGGAAGGGAGGACTTCCCAAATCACGGCTTGGCGACTCTGCCTTGGCTTCAGACAAGGCAGAATTCCTCTTCCATGTCGTTCCAGTTTCTGTTGACTTGGCGCAAACTAAAACTAAACTCAAGCGCTTGGCACTATAGGTTGGAGGTGGTGTGTGTAAAGGGGCGGGATAATGTTTATTTATTTATTTATTTAGTAAACTTGTCCCCGCCCATCTCCCCACAATGGGGGACTCTGGGCGGCTTACATCAAATTAAAATCATAAATACATGATTAAAAGTTATAAAAAGAGCCACACTTACAGAGATAAAAAAGATTAAAAAATCCAAGAGGCCAATAGAGGCCACACCAGGCTGCTAAGGGGCTAGCCAACCCCATTTCTGACAACATAATGTTACTGTATTTTAGCCTGTTGAACCCTACCCTGTAGATTTTTCAACTTAAGTCTTTTGAAAACGAATCCCGAAATTATCATGCAGACCCGTTAATTAATTAATTAGATGTTGAGGCCGCCAAAAAGACTCCAGGCAATTTCCAATTTTAAAAGAATACATAATAGAAAAGAACAACATGAACACACTGATCTCCAGCATCGTAACCCCAGGTGTGGGAACAGAGATTTACGGAGCATTTGAAGAGTGGGCGTAGCCCGTCTCTCCGGCGATGCTGTGCCAGCGAAGGCTGCCTTCCTCGGCCCTGCAAAATGGCAACATTTCACTGGGGGTCAGGAGTGTGCTCACTGTGCCACTACGGCCTCCACCCACATTCTTCCCATGTTTTCTTAATCACTTGCAATACGTTAGGCTTTCCCCCCCCCACATTAGTTCCCACTTCCCCAGCAGTTCTTAAAATACTGAGATTAGTTTCAGTTCTTTGTCAGGAGGTGGAACTGTGGCATAGCCAGGGAAATTAGCAAAGGCTGTCTGTCATGATGGCTAAAAACCCAAATCGTTCTCTACATCTTGGAAGAGAAAGTGGGCTACTGTGATGGACTGGAATGGAGGAAGGGGGGTGAAAATGGTGCTCTCGTCTCCAGAGCAATGCTCTGGAGATAAGCGGAGAAAGCTGGAGCATCCCTAAACATTCCAGAAGATAGTAGAGACTTGTGCCTGGGAACTGCTGGTCAGTCTGAGAAGATTCTGTAAATAAGTGCTAGCTAATAAACCTTGCTGATTGAACCTGCATGGTCTCCAGGAGTTCCTTGGGCTAGGCCTGACAGCTACCAAACTTTGCAAGTATTTTCAGTGGAAAGGAAATGATTCTGCAAAAGCCAGGTCATTTGCTTGAAACTGCACTAAAACCCCTTCTGATAAGCTGACCGATGTAACCAAAAAGTCTTCCGAAGCACCTCTTCTGAACTGAATCTGAAGCATTGCGCAGCCTTCTAGAGGCCTGTCACTCAGCAGCTGGCTGTGTCTACTTCTAAACCTAATACTCATTTTTGCATTGCTGCACTTCCTTGCCTTATATTTCTTGTGCCTGCATACCCCAGTGACCGATACGGTAACACCAAAACCAGGAAGCAGCCAGTGCTCTGACAGCCGCCTTCTCCAATCTGATTTTTGGAACAAGGGGAGGTAGGGGTGGGAGAGAAAAGCAAACTGGGCAACGTGGGGTAGTAGGAGGCGGAATAACAGGATCTGGTGGGGAAGGATAGGGGAAGAAGCCAAGGGGCAGTGCGGTAGTGACCTGGTTTGCGAAGGCAAGCAAGAAGCCTGTTGGCCTTCTGAAGGGCCCTAAAAAATTGGCTTCTCCTTCGGACATTGGGGCTAGGTTGTTCGTGGAGCCTGATACGTGCGAGTTGTGTGTGAAATGCCTCGTCTTTTGTCTTTTATATTTCTTATGTTAGATTTTTCACTGTATTTTTGTTGTTTTGTATTCTTCTGTATTGTTCACTGCCAGTTATTTGCTTAAGATGGGTAGCCATATACATTTTCTAAATAAGTGTTGTAACTGCTCTTTCTGCATAGGTTGGAAATGTCTGCAAAGAGAAACCACCCTGCCTTGAACCTGGGTTTGTGGCATTTTCCTGGAGCAGGGGCCAAGCCAGTTGACTGGCCAAGTTAAAAGCTGTTATTGATTTGATTTGTATTATATTTTTCTGCTGAAAGGGCACATAAGTACAGTAAATTATAATCATGTCCTGATACAAAAAAGATTATCTTTTTGGAAGCAGGATTTCACACTCCTGAATTGTAAATAAGATATACTCCTGAGTATGCATGTGCAGACAAGTGGTTTACTTTCATCAACCATCTTCTTCATCATCATTGTCCATCTACACATCCCTCATCAAAAATATTTTTTTCTAATAAACTTCTGTGTATTACTCTAATCTTCAATTCTACTGAAAATATATCTGCACATCATCAGTTATTGTATATCAATTATAATATTATCCTGCATATTTCTCCTTCCTCTTTTTTCTACCTTCTTGAAGCTGCTTGAGAATAGTGCGTAGTGGAGGCCTGGAGGAATTTAAAGCTTTTCATGAGGGCTGTACACTGCCTTCAGACAAAACACAAATCTAAATTAAACCCAAGCGGTCTACTGCAGAGGTACAGAGATGATTACAGAATCTCAAGCCACTCTATGCTGGGATAATGTGAAACAGGCAGGTTTTAACTTTTAGAAGTAATGTACAGATAAAATAGAGAGCCAGTCTGGTGTAGTGGTTAAGGCACCAGGTTAAAATCAGGAGACTGTGAACTCTAGTCCCCCCTTAGGCATGAAGCCAGCTGGGTGACTTGGGCCAGTCATTCTCACTCAGCCCTAGGAAGGAGGCAATGGCAAACCTTGCCAAGAGGCCCAGGCAGTTGCCAGGAGTCATCCCTGATTCGAAGGCATACACAAACAGAGGAAATGGTATTATTACTTTTTTTTGGCAGTTTAGTACATTTTTGGTAACCACTGGGGAAGCACAAGAAGAAGGGGATAATTCTGTAAAAAGTAGGTATAATTTCCAATATGGGAACAGCTGCAACAGATTTCTTCCAATTGTATGGATTTTGGGTGATTGGTTTTTCCATTATTGTCTTTCCTGTTAATTGGCTGTATCAGTTCTTGGAGGGAAGGGGGTTATATGTCAGTTTCTGAGAATACAAATCCAGGCCCAGTAATTTCTGGATTGAGGTCACACAGCATCTCTCTGTGTTAAATAGTAGATGTAATGTTCCCCTTGTATTGAGTAGAAGTATGCTTCATGGGAAGAAAATAATTTATTGTAATTTAAACTTTTCTACAAGTCCCTGATTTCAACATAAGAATTTAAGAAAAGAGATAGCCTGTTTACAGTTGTAAACAATTCTACTGTTTATTGACCAAGATAATGTTAGGGAAGGTACAAGAAAATAAATAGCTGAAGTATCAATACTTAATATGAAGTATTACTTGATTTGATATACTTGAAAAAAACATATAATAGCTAAATACTAAATTTAGACAAGGTTGATTCTATATATTTTAACTGGATTACAGACTGAGACTCAGAGATATGACTATCTTGATAATTTCTCATTTGAAACCTCACTCTTCACTTCTTCAACAAGTTCTCCAAAACAGAGAGCAGGCATTTTTATTTCCCTCATATTCCAGAACACTGAGAACAAAATAATTAGTATTTCTGCTTACCAGAACACTCCAAAGATATTGTTTCCATAGCTTATGTAGGGAGATAAGTTTTAACATATCTCCATTTTACCAGAAATCAGTATCTTATTAAATTTAGATTATGAGAAAGATGATTCATTACATCTTAACTGCATTCCAGATTGTGACTCAGTAATCTGAATTTTATTCATAGATGGTACAACATCCCTGTAAAATGGTATTTTCCAGAAATGTGGGATTAAAACTTCAAAAATTCCTAACCTCTACATATAGGCATCCATTCCTAACCATGATGATACTAAAATGACAAAAAGAACTTATCACAATGCAAACTTTGCTCTTTCATACTAGCACTGCAATGTCACATGCAAGTATATAAAGGCTGTAGTGCACATTTTGGCATATGCTCTGTCCTGCAGACATTTATGCCTACAAGCTCAGTGATGAGGGATTGGGAATTACAATTCTACAAGATCTGGAACTTGTCAGTTTGGAGAAGGATAGTTGTATAACAAATTTCACAACACTGAAATTGTGTCCACTTATAAACACAATATTACAACACAGAAGGCATCATAAGGGGGTTTACACAGGACAAATACTGAAATAGCAAAAATTAGTATAAACTGCATAGATTATTTTATTTCTGTAGATTTTCCATCAATTTGTGTAGCCTAACTTGGTAAAGGTTGGAGTGCTGATCTAATTTCATCTTCTTGAAATAGAGGCTCTTGTAATTAGGAGATTTCTTTTTAAGTAACTTGGATCTGTGTTGTACAGACTGTTAGTATACTGTTTCCATCTTTCTTTGATCTTTGAATCAGTTACTACTTGGCCACTGGCATCCTTTAGAATACCAATTTAAGTCTGGAGCTCTCTTCTGAGTCCAGAGATCTTGTGAGGGACTTTCCCTGTTTTTCTGTGACTGTTTCCATCTTTGAGGTCTTTAGAGATGTTGTTGTAATATTGTTTCTTGTCTCTTCTAATAGCTCTCTGAAATTCTTCTTTAAGTTCCTTCCTGAGATTTTTGTCTTCTTTGGCTTTGGCTTCTCTTCTTTTCTTGGAAATTTCCACTATCTTTTCTGACATCCAGTTTGCTGTCTTCTGTTTCATGATTTTTGACAGTCTCTTCACACACATCATTAACAACTTCTTTGATTCAGAATGAGATTCAGAACTTCAAAGTGATTCCTGATTTTCTCCTTGAAAATTGTGGATATAGGCTCAAGATCATATTGTAGAAACTTGTTGGCTTTGTTCTTACACTTCAGATTGATTTAGAACTTGAACATGAACAGTTTGTGATCTGTTCCACAGTTAGCCCCCAGCCATGTCTTTGCTGTTATAACTGAGCTGCTCTACCTCCTTGTACCTCCAATGTAGTCAATTTGGTTTCTATGTGCTCCACCTGGTGATGTCCATATATATAGGTATCATTTTGGTTGTCTGAAGACAGTGTTAGCAATAAAAAAAAATCATTGGACTGGCAGAAATTGATAAGTCATTCTCCTTTATTTCTGTTTTCTAGGCCATACAAGCCAATTATGTTTTCTTCCTTACTCTTTCCAACTTTGGCATTCCAGTCCCCAACCACAAGTAGCACATCTTGCTTGCATCTTTTATCAATTTTAGATTCCATTTGACTATAAGGCTTGTGCACTGAGTTTCTTATAACAGCTATTTAGTTAAACTGTTTTAAAAAAACCAAGTAAAGGAAAAATCATTAAAATGCTAGCTTCAGGTTTTGGTAATGTCATTGTCTTACCACCATGCTGATTACTCACCATGGTGCACAACTGCTAACAACAACGTTATTTGCTGTTCTCATCTGCAAAGGGATGTTCATGTCTGTTTTTAAAGGAATATTACTGCTCTCACCTTGCCCCAGAACATCCAAAAACAGATAGTAATGTTGGTTCCTCCTTGTTTATGAAAAAACTAATTCATATTTCAAAATTTTTAATGGCCAAATTCATCATAGAATAGGGTTACCAGATAACTGAACAGGCAAAGGAGGAATGGACAATTAGAAAGGAGGACAAATGTGGGGGCGGGGTGGTGGTGGTGAGGATGACATTTTCCATGAGAAGTAGCTGTGTTAGTCTGTTGCAATAAAAAGGGCAAACAGTTTGCACTTCCTTAAAGAACTGACACAATTGTTGCAGCATAAAATGGTGGAAATTCTTAGTTTTGAAATTCCCACAAGACTCTATTCTTATTATCATTTTAATAGCATGTACTTATAATGAAATTATTTTAAACAAGATACTTCCTGATTGTATCTGCTTCTCCAGTCAACAGGGTATACTCCCAGGAAATTAAAGAGGAAATGGCTTACAGAAGAAAACTCTCTACAAGGGCTTATTTCACACTACTTTGGTTTCTGCTGACTTTGCGAGTTCATTCATTCATATAATGTATATTTCAGTGTTTCAGTGTTAACATGCAGTGTTCTTCAGGAATTCGTTAACACAGGAGATTGCTCAATTGCTTGGGGTTTTGTTTGTTTGCTTCCTTGTTTTTAATTCTTTTAACAATTTGCGAACTGCTCAGAGTCACTGGGAGTCAGGCAGCATATAAATAATAATAATAATAATAATAATAATAATAATAATAATAATAATAATTATTATTATTATTATTATTATTATTATTATTTTCCAGCCTTTGCATATAAAATCACAAGAAGAGTCATCTACAGCAATAAGGATTTTTTAAGAGACAGCTTGTGATAATTGGGCAGTGGACTTGCCAGTCAAAGCAGGGCAACACAAGGCATCACCTCCCAATTTATATTCTAGAAAGAGCAGAGCATTGAGAGAAGACAGATTTAGGAGATATGGTGGGATATGGTGGGAAAGCTGATGCTGGGAAAGACTGGGCAAAAGATTGGGCTGATGCTGGGAAAGACTGAAGGCAAAAGGAGAAGGGGACAGCAGAGGATGAGATGGTTAGACAGCATCACTGAAGCAATGAGCATGAAACTGAGCAAACTCAGGGAGGCAGTGAAGGACAGGAAGGCCTGGCGTGATATGGTTCATGGGGTCACGAAGAGTCGGACACGACTTAACAACTGAACAACAACAACAATTTTTCTTTATTTAAATGTTGACAAAGTGACAATGCTGTTCTATATTTTCCCCACATTCCCCCAATTACGTTACCTTAGTGTTTTGCCATGCTAAAATGTGGGCAGGAGGTTTGTGGTTGTGAAAGCAATAAACACACAAATGAGGCAAAAGCTGAACAGGTTTATTAAGCAAGAGTAACTTTAACTGCAAAGCATAACATAGACAGGAAATAGCCCTAGACAAGACAATAAAACAAGACATGGCAACATTCAGTAGAGGACTGTATATACAGTATAGGGCAAAATCTCACATCCCCTTATGGCTGGGATGCCTTGTCTTCATCAAAAGCAGATCTGGATGTTTGTACAATTATTCTGGTTAACATACAGCACCTTTCCCAGATAAGTCTATATTGAGGGTCATCTCTTGAGGTTATTTAGATATAGTTTTCACACTTAACTGATCTCTTTTGTTGTTTTGAGAAAATATTTTCCCATTATACATACCAAAGACCTGAATAGATAAAGAAAACATGATAAAGAAAATAGATAAAGAACACATGAATAGATAAAACAAAATCATACATGGCAATTCCAGTCTAACTCCCTGCACCAAACCGTGCGAACTAGGGTCTGAGATCATGCTATGCTGATATCACTGATTAAGGGTCTGAAACCAACACTTATACCATGTTGTGCTGATATGTCCAAAAAGCAAAGAACTAAGGTGATATCATCAACGATTGATTGACCGCCTACATGTACTTATCACCTAAAAAGACCACACACATACAAAAAGGGTGCATTTCCCCAGCAACTTGCCTTTCTTCTGAGATTCCACTACACTCAAAACATTAAAAAAAAAAAATAAGGGGGAAAATGTCTAAACCAGAAAAGAGATTGGTGGGGCAGCAAGACAAATATTGGTTGTAGAATTTATAGGATTTTATTTTAATTCTGAAGACTAACAAGATAATTAAGGAAAAGGGTACCCACGAGAAGGAAGTTACACAATATGGCATATTCTTGAACAGTCAAAATGGCCAAGGATGAAGCTAGCTGAATCTGTCTAGGCTGAATCTAAATCCATTCAAGCTCAGAAGTTGCGATGGGTTGGCTGCTGCTTCCATTGGACTCAGTATGTTGGGAATTACTTTAGACCAGTGTTATCCAAACTTGGCCACTTTAAGATGAGTGGACTTCAACTCCCAGAATTCTTGGAGTCCACTCATCTTAAAGGGGCCAAGTTTGGACAACACTGCTTTAGACTGTCTCCACTGTGGCTTTCTTTCTGCCGTGTATCTTTTGGGGTTGAGATTTGGATGTGATACTGTCAGGTGGCAGAAGGATATGTCAACTGGAAGAAATGATTATATTTCATCTTAATTCCTTCCAGCCTATCTTGTCTGTCTGTCTGTCTGTCTGTCTAGGATTGTTTTCTCCCAAACCTTTCCTAGGTCCCTTCCTTGGTATTATGGGTTGGGATTATGGGAGTTGATCCATGTTGTAGCAGACTGATCATGAGTCTTAATATCTTTGGGCTTCAGTTTGGTGGCATCTTCCTGAACATTTGAGCTTCATGCTGAGCCTGACTTAAAGAGATGATCAATCCAAGGAAGTTGAGTCTTCTGGAAAGCAGTGGTTTTTCCACCCAACCGGAGGGCAAATGAAATGAATCAAATTTGCAATTTGATAGGAAGAATCAATTCAATTTTATCTTGATTCAAACTTGGGATTTCAGCTGTTGAATTGGTTTGCTTGGAAAACCCTGTGCAGGCATGAGAAAGATCCCACTGAATTTCAAACTGGATATAGAAATCTGATTTTATTGCACTCACTAAATCCATTTGCCAATTTGATTGGACTATTCCATTTCAACCAAATAGTGCTGGAATTGAAAACTCTAGCCCAAACTTCTCCAGGGTGGTAGCTAAACTTCCAAGAATACAATGTTGCATATTTAAGGTAGAGATGATCCAAGATGGCGGCTGCCAGCAAATGCCTGTCATTGCCGCTGTATCAGAGGGTCTTGTGGTTTTGACCTCCCCCCCCCCCAGGATTTATCATCTTTTAGGGGTGGACTGGGTGCAGAGGAGACTGTGAGGGTTTTTTTTTACCCCCTCTGGTGTGTCGACTCAGGTGCAACCCCTGGATGGAGCGGCAGGGCGCAGGCAGAGCGTGGCAGTTCGCAGCGGGGAGCAGCAGCCTTGGACGAACCTCGGGCGAGTTCCGGTGCAGCGCGGTCTCTGCATGGTGTGCCGAGCCCCCGGAGTGGAGAGCTGGTGCGGCGAACCCCAAGGGGCGCCGGTGCAGCGCGGCAAGCCTACTGAGCCTGCCTAGGCTTGGCACGGCTAAGAGAGCCCTTGCGGACCTCGGCGTGGGCGGCAACCTTTGGCGAGCCTTGAAACGCCGTGGCCCCAGGAGGGTTGCAACGAACTGCGTCAGGTCCTGGTGAGCCCCAGCATGGTGCAGCATGGTGCGGGAAGCCCTGGCGAACTCTAGTACGGTGTGACGAACCCAACAGACCCTAGTGCAGCACACTGAGTCCCAGGCCCAGCGGGCCCAGCAAGCCTTCAGGTGGCACAGCGAGACCCAGGGGGCCCCTGGAGCAGCACTGCGAGCTTCAATCCACTCTGGGACTACATGTTGTGTTTTAGTGAGCCCCGGAGCAATGCAGCTAACTCCAGGGGTGTGGGAATTCACAGGCGGCTGGAGGCCTGGGAACTTGGTGGTTTGGCACAAGGACACTGGGTGGGTTGGGGGGGCTGAGGCCATAGTGGACTTGCAGTCCAGCTGTGGAGGAGGATTGTTTGGTGCTGCAGGAGCAGCCGGACAAGAGAGCAGACAGACAGCATACGGAGTCAACAGACCCTGGTTCTAAGACCAGCGAACTGGGGATTAAGAATCTAGCCACCCCCATTAAGCCTCCCCCAGGGCCAGTGGAGAACTGCAGGGTCCCTCCAGCGTGAGTCTAGGACTCCCTCCTGGGAGTGAGAGTCTGGGAGAGAGTCTGAGAGTGTGTGAGGATACTTCCACCTTCTGGGTGGGAGACAGGAGGTGTGAGGGAATGAGTCGGATGTCCACCCTGCCGACTAGTGAGAGAGGTCGTGCAGGGTGGCAGAGGATGTGTGGGAGTGTATGGTTCAGTGGGGGGTGGGCTCTGGTGGTGCCGAGAGCATGAGCTGGTGCGCCGGGGTGACCCTCCCTCACCGGTAAGCGTTTGGGTGTGAATGAGGATGACTGGTTGGAAGGAGGGGCCCTTGCTTCAGATTGGGGGCCCAGGAGGTCCAGGTGGGGAGGTATTTGGGCCCAGAACCCCCGGGGGCTATGTGGTGGGCTACACCATTGAGGTGGTGACAGGCAGGGGACATTATAGTGGGAGCTGGAGGGCGGGTCTTCTTCGGGGAAGACGCCCCTGGAATCTCTCACCGGTGGCGTATTCCAGCCCTCCTGGCTCATTCCCAGGTCCTGGTCAGCAGGTTCGCAGGGGCCCTGGCTTTCGGCTGCTGCTGCTTAATGCCAGGTCGGTTAACAACAAGGCCCCCCTCATATGTGACTTGATCACTGAGGAGGGGGCAGACCTGGCATGTATTACTGAGACCTGGCAGGGCCCCGAGGGAGGGGTGCCCCTCTCGGAAATGTGCCCAGCTGGGTTCACGGTGGGGCACCAGCCGAGATGCCAGGGCAGGGGAGGAGGGGTGGTTGTTGTGATCCAGGAATCTCTAGTGACCTTCAGGGGCATTGCTCCACAAGTTTTGGGCTGTGAGACACTGTTCATTAGGTTGGGCTCCTGTGAACAGTAGGGAGTTCTGCTGTTGTACCAGCCTGCCTGCTACGTGGCAGCCTCCCTGCCTGAGCTGCTGGAGGCCATCGCGGGGCTGGCGGTGGAGTTCCCCAGGCTTATGGTTCTGGGGGACTTCAACCTGCCATCCCTGGGGTGGTCCTCGGACGCGGCTTGGGAATTCATGGCTACCATGGCAGCCATGGGCCTGTCACAAATGGTGCGGGACCCAACCTGAGACAGTGGCCACATGCCGGATTTGGTTTTCTTGTCGGAGCAATGGCAAAGTGATCTGAGGGGAGTTTTACAGCTTTCCCCGTTGTCATGATCAGATCACGTCCTGGTGACCCTGAGTTTCTCTTATGTCACCCCCCCTCTGCAGGGAGGCAGAACCCATGTGATTGGTCCACCCCTGGCAACTGATGGACCCGTCAGGGTTTCAGAGGGAGCTGGGGGATATTCCTGTGGACCTGCTGCACAGTCCAGTGGAGGCCTTGGCTGCTACTTGGAATAGGGAGGTGGCTGGAGCCTTGGACAGGATCGCGCCTATGCAACCTCTCTTGCCACATCAGCCCCGACACTCCCCGTGGTTTACGGAGGAGTTGAGGGTGCTGAAGAGGGTCAAGAGATGTCTAGAGCGCCGCTGGAGGAAAACAAAGACTGAATCCGACCGAACACAGGTTAGAGCTGCTGTCAAGGCCTACATTGTGGCAATAAGGGTGGCGAAGCATCAATACTTCTCCACCCTTATCATGTCCGCAGGATGCTGCCTGGCGGCCCTGTTTAGGATCACGAGGTCCCTCCTTGGCAAGGGGGATGTGGGGGTCCATTTGCAGGACCATGCGGAGGAATTTTCAGAGCATCTTCAGGACAAAGTCGCTCGGATTCATTCCAAGTTAGACTCCAAGCATGGGGCAGGGTCTGGGGAGATACCGGGGGACCGTTCTTACCCAGTTATCTGGGAACAGTTTGATCCTGTTGCTCCTGAGGAAGTGGACAGGGTCCTGGGGACTGTGAGGGCCACCACTTGCCATCTTGACCCATGCCCCTCCTGGCTGGTGAAAGCAGCTCGGGAGGTGACATGTGGTTGGATCCAGGCGATAGTTACTACATCCTTGCAGGAGGGAGAGTTTCCGGCTGCCTTTAAGGAGGTGTTGGTGCACCCCCTTCTCAAGAAACCCTCCCTGGATCCCACCGTACTGGACAATTTTCGTCCAGTCTCCCACCTCCCCTTTCTGGGGAAGGTGGTTGAGAAAGTGGTGGCTTCACAGCTCCAAAGGGTCCTGGAGGAAACAGATTATCTGGACCCCTTCCAGTCAGGTTTCAGGCCCGGTTATGGAATGGAAACGGCATTGGTCGCACTTATGATCTCTGGCGGGAGCGGGATGGTGGAAGTGCGACCATCCTTGCTCTCCTTGATCTCTAAGCAGCTTTCGATACCATCGACCATGGTATCCTGTTGGGACGAATCAGGGAATTGGGGGTGGGCGGCACAGTATTGTGCTGATTCACTTCCTTTCTTCAGGGCCGATCCCAATCGGTGTTGATAGGGAGCGAGGAGTCCCATCCTCGGCCCCTCCTCTGTGGGGTGCCGCAGGGTTCAGTTCTCTCCCCACTCCTTTTCAACATCTACATGAAACCGCTGGGTGAGATCATCCGTCACCATGGGATGAGGTATCATCAGTACGCTGATGATACGCAATTATACATCTCCAACCCAGGTGAAGTAAGTGATTCTGTGACTGCCCTTTCTCGGTGCATGGAGGCTGTAAGGGTCTGGATGGGGAGCAACAGGCTTCGGCTGAACCCTGGTAAGACGGACTGGCTGTGGGTTAATGGCTCCTCTGTATCCGGGACTTTGTCATCTTTGGTGCTCGATGGGGTGGCACTACCTCAGACAGACCCAGTGCGTAATCTGGGGGTCCTCCTAGACTCAAGGCTCCTGCTTGAAGAGCAGGTGGCAGCCGTGGCAAGGAGGGCCTTTGTACAACTTTGGGTTGTGCATCAGTTATGCCCTTTCCTGGATCGGGATGCCCTTCGAACAGTCACTCATGCCCTTGTTATCTCCCAGATAGACTACTGCAATGCACTCTACATGGGGCTACCCTTGAAGAGTATCCGTAAGCTACAGCTGGTCCAGAATGCGGCCGCACAGGCTATTTTTGGAGCCCCGAGAAGGGCCCATGTAACACCATTGCTCCGCAAGCTGCATTGGGTACCAGTTTGCTTCCGGGTCCAATTCAAGGTGTTGGTTATTACCTTTAAAGTCCTACATGGCATGGGACCAGGTTACCTAAGGGACCGCCTCTCCCCTATGACTTCAACCCATCCCACCCGTTCACATAGAGACGGCATGCTTCGGACCCCCTCAGTAAAAGAACTCCGTCTAGCGGGATCCAGAAGGTGGGCCTTCTCTGCAGTAGCCCCTGCTCTTTGGAACATTCTGCCCCCGGAGGTGCGATTGGCCCTCTCACTCCTGGCCTTCCAAAGGAACTTGAAGACCTGGCTTTGTTACTTGGCCTGGGGCGGGGAGGGAATATCTCAAGCAGGGAGATGGCTAGCCCCATAGTGGCCGGCTGTCCCCGGCCTGATTTTCCATCTTCTTGGATTGTCCTTTTTTAGTATTGTTTTAATTCTATATATATTATGTATTTTATATAAATTTATAGTTTTAATGTCTTTGTAAGCTGCCCAGAGTCCCCTATTGTGGGGGAGATGGGCGGTGGAGAAATCCAATAAATAAATAAATAATAAATTTAAGAAGAAAAGGGTCACAAAAACATCAATAAAACTATATCAATCTTTAAC
Organism: Python bivittatus; assembly: GCF_059951505.1. Classification (NCBI taxonomy): domain Eukaryota; kingdom Metazoa; phylum Chordata; class Lepidosauria; order Squamata; family Pythonidae; genus Python; species Python bivittatus. Next base: position 23,720,218 of record NW_028277074.1, read on the forward strand.
AGAAGTGACAGACACACACATACAGGGCAGATGGTTTAGTAGCACTGAGTAATAAAATAAGGTTTTCTTTTCCTCCTTCAAGAAAGCTAACTAAAAAATAAAGAATAGTTCTTCCAGAATCCATACAAAGGTTATTCTTATATTAAATCCAAGGCTTGCACAAAAGTTTATACATTTTCAAGTTGGTAAGAAAGAACTCTTCATCAATCAATGTTGTTATCATCATTATTTTAAACTAGTAATTATACCCTAATTAGTACCATCTGCATTTTCTTAACTAAGATCATTAATGTATATCCATTTTGCATTATAAAGATTCAAGGATCATTTAGTCATACCCATTCTTAACTGTCAGAGTAGGCACAGAATACAAATGATAAGGAAGCCATAACTGAATAATGCTTATTCTGTTTACTGGTAACATTGAGTGATTTAATTTATAACTTCAACATAAAATATTTAACTAAAACTTTTAACTCAAAACAGTTGTGCAGATCAAATAGCTCTTTCAGTTGTAACAACAGTATTTATTTTTTAAGGTGTGGAAGACACATCAGTTTCTGGCAGATCTGGTTACCAATCTAATACTGTTCTGAGCAGCAGGAAGTCTTTCTTACATGCTATGTTCCTCAAGGGACAGTGAGAGTTATGCAGCAGATTGTGTTTATATTTTTTTTCTTCCCAAGAGATCATATTACAGTGCAGTATAAAAATGTGTCAGTTGTGAACTAACTTGGTGCACTTGTAAGAAGAAAACCCAGTAACTAGTTCGTTTTCTTTCATTTTCCCCTAATGGAAGCTTGTGGACTGAAAAGGTTTGGATTGAATTGCATTGGGTAATGTGTAAAATTTGTTCTTTTTCTCAGCATGCTGAACGTTCCAGATCTAATATGTTGACGGTGTATAAAAGGCTATGAGTGTGGAATCCTGAAAGTGATGACCGATACCATAGTTATAAATTAAAATTAAAAGAAAATACAGTTTTGAAACTGATCCAGATGGAAAGGGTTGCTGTGTTTCTGCAGCTGCCTGTGGAGAGCCACATAGCTTGAGTGGAAAATATGGTAGCAAATCAATGTATCAGAATATAAGCACAATTTTTCAAGGTCTTGTATTATTTTGGCCTTTAACGAAATTGAAATTATGGTGCTTTGAATGGTTGGTTTAGCCGTCTGCTGCCCAACTAACTGGTCACTTGATAGCGGTGATATTTGATATTGATATTTCTGAACACAGATCTAGTGCTCTTTTGAAATAATATGAAACCCATGTGAAAAGAATAGTACAGCTGACAGGTTGCAGGCGAACTGTCAACCAGACTATTTTTGCACATGGTTTAGCACTCTTTTAAAGAGCACAATTCCCATCTTCAAAAATAGTCTAACTTGCATGTCCTAGGTGTGGGGAGGTTCTAAGGAGCATTGGGGATATTCTCTCCTGTTCCCTCACACTTCATCCTACATTTCTTTGTGTCTGTGACATGTCGGTTGAGCTAACCAGCGTGGAGGAAGTATGCTAGGTAAAGCTGAAAGGAATGATTGGTAACAAATGAATGCCTTTCTTAGCCAGTGCTATGAAGAATGGCAATACAGGTACTGAGTGGTGATGGCCGACACCATCTACAATGCAGAATGTGGTGTAGGCAAAATGCACCCCTTCTTCCTAGTAGAAACTGGTCACATAAAACTTCTTGTGGCAGAAGTAATGGAAAACCTATAATATATGGGTGACAAAGCCAGCAACACAGGATCTGGTTATCTTTCCCGGTTTAAATCCAACTTGTACAGCAAAAGATTAGGGTTTTCTATGTTTTTTAATGCAAATTTAGCACTCTTTCAAAAGAGTACTAAACCCATGTTTATAAGGAGCCTGTATATGACCTGATAAAGTTTATGGAAAGCACAAATTAGCCATTATGTATAGACAGATGCCTCTGCAGAAGCCAGAAGTTCAGTTTCTCCTGCAGTACATGCCAAAATAGTCACAATGTGCAGTGCCCAGAAACCAGTGGAGGGAGGGGGAATGCCCACACTGCCCTAAAGAGCCCACTAGGAGCTGGGCAGATCCCAGGCCCTGACCCCAACATGACCCATATTGTTGTTGAAGTGCCTTAGATCACGTCACAGCAAAATTTCTGTCAGGAGAAGAGGAAAAGTATTCCTATTAAACTAGCATAGCAAAAGACAAATTTAAGGTGTGGGCTGGGGATGAGTTGAAAAGGGTGTCATGAAGAAATGTTACATAAAAAGGTTACTGGGTATATTCATGCTGCAGTTAGGAGGACATAAGGATAAGTCCTCAGTCATAAAAGTTTGGACATACAGTAATAATTTGATAAGAAGATCTCACAAACTTTATAGGTAGTTATCTTCTATGGGAATGAACATAAAGAATTAAATTATTTCTATTTTATGACCAGAAAATATTTTATTGTAAAAAGTTCCTCTTTAGAAAACCATCAAAGTATAATACTGTATATATATAAATGCAAGTAGTATCTTTTCATTGTCTTATTACTGGTCATTTCCCTTTTTATTCTCCTTATGAGACATTTGGAGTCATGAGTTATGATATTTCATTATATTTATGAGGAGATTCTCTTTCTCTTTCTTTTGTATTTTAAAATTTAAACCTGCATTTACTGCCTTAAATATATTCAACATAAAATTATACCTTGCAACTTGCCCGTAAAAGGAACACATAGTTTGCATTTATTCTGGATGAAAAACCATTTAAACTGAAATTTAAAAAAAACAAAACAAAACTATAGTTGGATGACATAGCAATAGCATGCCCATAAATGTTTTTAAGTCACACTACCAACAGATTAGGGGAAGAAGAGTTTGATTAGCAGCTTGATGTGAATGAATCTGGAGATGAAATTATGTTCAGCATGAGTGTAATTGTTATAAACAAATACTAACAATTATCTTCAAACTGTACATAATTTCATCTGCCCAGCAAGCTACTCTTTAAAGGCAGCATTGCAGTGGCTTCCTTTTGTTTGGCTTCGAGTGGGAAGATTGGCTTATGAAAAGGCCCTAAAATATTCTTTCAAAGGAACAAAAAAATCCCTAATCAGCATAGCTGGATGCTGAGAGAAAATTCTAGATCTGCAAATGTTCTTTGCCAAGATAGACAAATCCATGTGCAATGCTGAAGCAGAGCATTTGCTAGAAAGGAATTATAAAATGTTTATGTAAAAACAGCAACAAACAAACGAACAATCTACAGCTTTTCAGTGGGCTGTTAATCAGCATTTCACTTACATTTTTATTCCAATCTAACATAAAGGATTATTCTGTTTTGTATCTGGGGCATTTTACCTTGGGAGATCTTAGAAGGCCTCATCATGCAATACAGTATGGAGTTATACATTTAAAGGTGCTGATGCCAAATTCATGACAAAATTATGTGACTGGATACCAATATGGCAGGCAGGAATCTTTTTCCTTCCTCCATGTTCCAGCTCAGTTTTGCAGGTGTATAGAACTTTTCTGGCTGGAAAAAGATGGCATTCCAACATAGCAGATGAAATTCTACTTATATTCTTTCTCTTTTACCCAGCCACAAAAGGGAAGGTTCTTGAATAAAATATATAGCCTTATACTGTACATACTGTATCTACTTTAGGAATCAAATTAAAAAAAAACCTAGAGCAAACATTGCCCTTGGTTATCAGAGAATCTTTTCATAGAAAAACCAAGAAGCCCGTGGCCAAATTTCCTCAAAACAAAAATGGCCAGTTGACACATATTTTCAAATTTTATTTATTATAGACAATACTATACTAAAATAGTTTCATTTTATATCTCTTAATTCATTTAGAGAAATTATACGGTAGGTTTCATGATATGAACATGCAGAGAGGCAAATTAAGTTTAACTAAGAGAATTACACTCTATATTGGTTCGTCCTTTTCTTGCTAACGCTGTATTTTCATATGACATATATTTGGAGAATAACTGTAGAATCTCAGGATTACCAGTAGCTACTGTATATAGTCAGCTAAAGCACTCCTGGAATCATCCTTGATGTGGCTTTGGCAAATTATTTCACTATTGTTGCCAACCTTACCGACAGATGTATTGTAAGAATTGATTTAAACTGGAATGTGACCTTACCTTCACATGATAAAGTTTTGTGTGAGAGTTCATATGAAATATGTTATTACCTAGATTCCTGTAATGGTATGTGAGGAAGACCTTGAAAGATGGGGTGAAGAGATGTTGCCCAGGGAACGGTCAGATAAGAGAGGGCATAGCTCACAGCTGTGTAATGGGCAGAGAAAGAGGCTCAGAAGGGACCCTCCATAGTTTCCCAGGCTGTACTTTCAGACTTGCAAGGTTCTGTTAATGTAGCCTTACAATAAAGTAGAATTAGCTCATCTGGTGATATTTCCTGCCTGGTCTACCTGGGAAGCTGAAAATCCCCCTGGTGTATTGACCAATAGTTATAGTTCCTGGGAATGAAAGCCACAGTAGCCCAGCAAAATATATGGAGGGAACTGAGCAGATTATAGCACACTGTTCTGCTTATAGGAGATATGGGAAAGCACCGTAATTAATGATATTTAGTAACATTACACTTTAGTCACACACAAACCCAGGAAGCTCTGCTGAACCTAATTCTGAAAATTCACTATAGCAAACAAGTAATAATATTTATTTTTATAGTAAAAAACAGCAAAGAACTATTAAAAAGCCTGAGGATTTCCTAAATTATTTACAACACTCTACATTCGTTTGCCTTTAAAAGAATATGCTAAGTTAAACTTGTTTCTGAGAAACAAATTAGTCACCTATTAACAGATGGAATGTTGCTCCGCATGTATACTGCGTTCTGGACATTGCCATCATCTTGCTTATATCTGAGAACTGCTTCCATCTGTAAAACAAACATATTTATACCTCAACCATTAGAACAGTGTCTCCCAAACAATGCTCATTCCACGTAATGCCGAACTAGGCAATTTTATCTAATTCAGTTTTTTAAGTTATGGAGGAGGAGGAGGGGGAGGATAGGGGCCTCAGAGGGTCAAAGGGGCATGTCACTGAGGTGATGTCATTGCAGAAGACAGGCCTACAATTTCATGCCCTTTTCGGGAGGTTGGGTGGGGTGAATTACTTAAACTAGGCCTTCCAATAACCACTATGGCAGTATTATCATGGGTGGGAATTCTGTGGATCATCTGGGAAGCTGCATGAAGTCTGCAGGTCCACACACAACAGGATGTAGAACTGCCCTCCAGGACCTTTTTATATGAGGCTTGGGAACAAACCGGGAGTCAATTTGAATTCTAGCTTGTTGTAATCATGTTTCTGTGCATGTGTGTTTCATGTGGATGCCGAAAGGATGAACTGAAATCTGTGACGTGGCAGGGATGCATGCAGAGCCAATACTGTCGTTTGTATTAACTCTGAATTATTCCAGTAAAAATCTATAGGAACGTTAGGCATTTAAATAAGTAACGCAAACACAGTTCGTTCACTTCCTGATAGCAATTTGGTTTCCAACTAACCTGAGAAAAGCGAGAAGCTGCATCTCTCTCTGCTTTATCCAAGACAGTATTGTCTACAAATAGCCAAAAAAAATGGCTTTTTACTTTTTCTTCAGGACTTCCATACTGAAGTATATGAAAAAATTGGTAAAAATACCAGACTTTAGAGGGAAGAGAGAAAAGAAAACAGTTTGTCTGTAAGCAGCCTCTGAAAATGGTTTCTAAAAACAGTGTTTTCTAAAGTGATACATACTACATGATCTTTCTCATTTGTCCAGAATTTTGGACCTTTTCAGTATTAAATTCATTTAGGAAGTTATTGTCTCATATTTGTAATTCACAAGCAATAGCCAATCACCAGTTTGATATATGTTGATTGGTGATCTAGCAACCTTTCCCAATTCTGGTGGTTATGAATGATGGAAAATGTACCCAAACAGATCTGGAAGTAGCAAGAAGTTATAGCATCCAGCTCTTTGGCCACTGGCACAAATGTCAATGGCTAAAAGAATCCCTTACAGCAGTGTTTTTCAAACTTGGGAACTTTAAGATGTATGGACCAACTCCCAGAATTCCCCAGCCCGTATGCTGGCTGGGGAATTCTGGGAGTTGAAGTCTGCACATCTTAAAGTTGCTAAGTTTGAAAAACACTGCCTTACAGTAAAAGGGTATTGGAACTAGAACTAGAATATTTCCCACTTCAGCTATTACCTCTTTGGATTGCTGAGAGGATGAATGCAAAATGAAATGTATAATTGTAAGGAGGTATGCTACAATGTTAATTTCATGCAAATTAAATAGACAAGCCCCCAAGTAAACATTTTTATGACCAGTATATTAAGAGTGTTAATAAATGACCACAACTATTAGGTTTTCACAGCTGCAGTTCCCTAGTCAATATTAAATGGGGTGGGGAGAGCCATTTAGTGCAGTCATAAAGTGAGATAGAGACAATGGTATCCTTCTGTTTCACTTACTTGGCTCTAGTAAAAACAGAAATATTGCCTCTAGGAGATAAAGAATGGGGACAGACTAAAAATTAGATGCTTACGGAGCAGCTATGGATTTTACAATGGTGGACAGCAATCCATAAAACTCTGTGAAATGTACTGTGTCTGATACAGCCACTTGAAATGATTGCCAGATGCTTGAGAATTAATTAGAGGTAGTCAGTTCATTATACAGACAGATTGGAGCCCAGCTGTTTTTATTCATTGTATTGGGCTGAATATTGGAACGATTAGAAGATATGAGTACAAAATTGGTTAGGATGCAGCTTGCAAAATTAGCATAATTTACTGCTCCCCCAGAAGGGAAAAGTTGTTGTATTACTAGTAATTGGCTCATGTCACCCATAATCCTACGGTGTGAATTTCAAGCTATGCTTACTGGGCAGTGATAGGACAGAAGTGCATATTAAAATCCTTAAATTGGTAGATTAAAGTATAATATTGGCCCAGTGGATTTATGGCAGTGGAACATTTTTTTTATTTATTGTGCCTTCAAGTCAGTTTTTGACTCCTGGCGACTGCCTGGATTAGTCCCTGCAGTTTTCCTGGCAAAGTTTTTCAGAAGTGGTTTACCCCTGCCTCCTTCCTAGGACTGAGAGAGAGTGACTAGCCCAAGGTCATCCTGTTGGCTTTGTCCCTAAGGCAGGACTGGAACTCACGGTCCCCAGTTTGTAGCCTGATGCCTTAACCACTACACCAAACTGGCTCTAGTAAAACATTAGCCAATAACAATGAGAGCAAACACAGGTTATGTCTGAACTAGGACTAAGATTGGAGTGATTCAGATTCAAGTCCTCACTCAGCCATGAAGACCACGAGAACAAGACATGACAGTCACTATTGCTGAGCTTAACCTGACTAACAGGATTTTTGTAAGGGTATGTGGATGGTGGAAAGCTAGATATGCTGTCTTGAAATCCTACAAAGTGCATAAAAGTGAAATTGGTGTGTGACCTAAGATGTTTTGTGTTCACTTAGAAATTGCTACATAGTTCCTCCTCACCGCTGGGCAAAGGAGTCAGTAGTTGGTTATCAGCATTAACTCCTTCTTTCTGTGAACCTGAAGTTTTATCTGACAAAAAGATTTATTCTAGAGACAGAGAGAGAGAAAGGGAAGAGATGTGCCAGGGTGAGTAAGTGACTGGATCATTCAGCTGTGCTTCCCAAAGTGTTACCCATGATTCAGAAGTGAGCCTACAATTATAATTATTGGATGATCACAATGAGCCTGTGGCATTACAGCTATGGCCCAGTGTACCTCAAAACTGCTGTGTTTCCTAGAAAGGTTGGAAGATGTGGTTCAGCAACATCTGAGTCCAGCTTGCCTATTTCTGTCAGTGAGGCCAAAGTTAATGCATTGGGGGGATTGGGACACGTTACTGGTGGTTGGTCTATTATCTTGTTTCTTTTCGTATCTTTTTTTTTTTTTTTTGCTTGGGTAAGAGTAAATATGTTTAGGAATGTGAAGCATAGCCACAATCCTATAAATATTTACATGGAAGTAAGAGTACCCGACAGCGATGGAACCATCAAATGAATTCCTACATAAATCTATTTACATTACAGAAGAGGGGACAAAAATGCAATCAAAAGAACAAATGATTTTCAACAAACCAGAATCCAAGATACTTATATTAATAGCTTTCATTGTATATATGATTAAGTTGCTTACCAGATGGATGTTTGTAAAATATTGCTGCTGGGGGAGTTGAGCCAAAAATAAAATCAAATGGGCCCCATTCTTCTATCTTGTAAATAAAATAAATCAGATTCAGAAATGTAGTTGGTTCATTAATTAACACACTGATAATTAATAATACTGATCCACAAATTAATATATTAATTTAAAAAAGTCTTTTGCCTTAATCTACAACTCCCCAATTAAAATTTATGGGGCTTTGTATATTACTCTGTGTAAGACTATGCCACTGACAATAGTTTATTTCAAATTCATTCAAATCTGTTGCTAAATTAATTAAGAATATTAATTAAATAATCCATAATATTCCAATGCTCCAACACCCAATATAGCAACCTCCCTTAAAAACAACCAGTTCTTTGCCTTCTCAAAAATCCTCTCACTAGGCTCCTGGATGAGAATAGAATCCCTCTACCCACCTTTTCATTGTGGAAGGGGTATCTGTCTCTCCTTACCTAAACCCCTGCCTCTTACTCAGAAGATTATGCTTAAAATCCAATTTTTCTCAAGTTCTCCACACTTCTACAGTTCTTCTACTGGGCACCCGGTTACTCCAGCAGACTCCACACAGATTTCAGGCTCAAGCCATATGCTAGCCCTCCATCCCACTGTGGCTGACTATATTCTGGGTAGGGTAGCTTCAAGTTCAGCTTTAGTTTCTATCTTTACTTTAACTCTTCTTTCTCTTGCCACTATTTTCTTCCAAACTTTCCATCCCCCATTCTACTTTCTTTCAACTTGGCCTCTTATAAACTCTAATACACAAAACTAATCCTCAAAATAATCAATGGAACAATCCACACAGAGTAACAAATCAACACAAACACCTCTGCCTCTTCACAATTCAAAACAGCCAGCATACAGATTGCTATCTTGAAAAATAAAAGTTTTACAAAGTGTCTTGTACTTACATGTATTCTTACCACATCTGTGACATCATCCACGTACTTTAGATACCCATTACCTCTCCTTTCCCCCAGAAACCCCAAGCTTTTCAGTTCTGGAGAGGAGAAATGAAAAGTACAAAATACATTAAGTGTGATACGTGACCACAGTTTGTCTTGGATACATATGAAGGTGCCAGTGAGGGCCAATTAAAGCTGTGTTAAACAAACTGAAAAAGGAATGAGGAAGGTAGTTCTATGGAGCACTGAACCAAGACATGTTTTTCTTTTGCAGCAGCTGTTCAGAAAGACAGAAAAATCTGACTCTTGTGAATGAGTAGAGAAAGGAAAATTTTCCAGCTTTAAAAAAGTTAGGAGACTCATTCAGCTCAAACACATCAAGCAATCAGTAACAACAATCAAAACCAGCATAGACTTGGAAAGAGAAGGAATACTGCAGGATACATATACTGTAACTGTACAATCTATTCCTCCTGTAAGGTGTTTATTGTATTTTGCAAAACTAGAAGATGTCTGATGAAAGTAAGTGAAGAGATAAGTCTGACAACAAGACTAGAAAGTACAGTAGTACCTCGGGTTATGAATTTAATTTGTTCCGTGACTCTGGTCGTACCCTGAATTGGTCGCACCCTGAAGCAAATTTTCCCATAAGGTTCAATGTAATTACTGTTAATCTGTTCTGGCGTCCGCAGACCACGCGTCAGGGGGGGAAAAACGGCTGCGGACCACACTGCAGGGGCGGAAAAACGGCCGCGGACCACACGGCAGGGCGGAAAAATGGCCGTGGGCCATGTGGCACGCGCGGAAAAATGGCTGCGGACCACGTGGAACGGGTGGAAAATGGCCGCGGACCACGTGTCATGGCGGAAAATGGCCGCGGATCCGGTTCGTAACCCGAGGTAAATTTTTGCAGCCGGAGCTGGTCGCAACCCGAAAAGTTCGTTAGCAGAGCCGTTCGTAACCCGAGGTACCACTGTACCACAGAAAATATTGAAATGCAATGAATTGGCAGTATCATGTTTCTTGGTATTCTATAAAAAGCAAAGAATGTAAGGTGTAACTTCTGGGCTAATTTGGTGATGTGGAATCAATTTAGTCTCTAAAAGCACAATTCTATACATTTCTACTTAGGAATGGATTCTGTGTAGTTTCCTCCTGAGTAAAAGGGTAGAAGATTACAGGCCACATAAACAGCAGAATGTTTAGTGGATTAAGTTAAACATTGTCCCCATTTATTGGTGTGTCTTTGGCTGTTAATTGTTCTCAGATCTGATAACCATGCAATATTTACATGGTGAGTTTTTGTTTAATTGATTGATTGTATTCATTTTACTCAAAAATGAAGGTTGATACCACTTGTAGGTAGTTGATATTCTTCATAATAAATGAGATTGATTTCAGCAGGAGTTAAGCACTTACTTAAATATTTCTTACAGAAACCAATGGGCTTAATGAGTATGCCATTTATTTTTCACTGAACTAAGGAAAGGAAAGGAAAGGAAAGGAAAAGAAAGGAAAAGAAAGGAAAGGAAAATTTAAATATAACACTCAGAAGGCAATATACAATTCTCTGTGTGTGTGCGCGTGCATGCGTGTATGTATGGGGGACTTCAACCACATATACTTCTTGCAAATGAAATATAAGCCAAGAAACAGAAAGATTTGGAAAAGTCCAGAGGTATCCTTTTAAATCCTTGCCCAAGGACCTAAAGGGCTGTTTGTCACTACTCTTATCTAGAATCTAGTCACTCACCATGAAATCCAGACTGCAGTGGGCGATCAGCAGAGAACAGCTTCAGTTTCAGTTTTATTTATGGCCAAAAGGGCCAAAAGGATCAGCAGAGAACAGGACTCATAAATGCCTTTGCAAAGCAGCTGGCTCCCAGTGAGCCAAGTCAGCTCTCCACATACAGTTATAGACTACTGAATGTGGATAGAAAAATATGCACGTCTGTATTACCTGTTTACTTACCCTCTGTAATATTATCAAAAAGCAAAAGCACACGCATTGATTTTCTTTCCATGGAGACAATGGCTGATATATCCAGATATTAGGACTGTTCTAACACAATCAATAAAGCAAATATTTGTTAGCAAAGGGGATATATCTATTTGATATACCCAGTTAATCCAGTAACAACAATTACAAACCCACACAATTCTATCTTATTCTTAGAAATAATGTTATTTCAATTATTACATATATCACATGAGTACAAGAAGGCTGCATCAGGTTCAATAACACAATTTAAGCAGTCTGTTAGATCATTTTGATAATTAATACACATATTTTTATTTTGATCATACCTATATTTTATGCTAGTTTATTTATACTGTATCTTGCCTTTTTGGAAAGTTTCCAAAAGGCGCCTTTATATTAACAGAACCTTTCTAAAATGGGTCTTAGTATATTCTCCTAAGCACATCTGAATGTAGCTGTGACTGAAAATATGTGATTGAAAGGTTTGAAATTTACACTATGTTATAATCTTAAAGAGAATTTTTATAAAATGATGCACCATGGGTATATGTCACCAGAGAAACTGTCTAAAATGTATAAAGGCACTTCAAATTTACGTTGGAAATATGAACTAACAAGAAGGGATATTTTATCATGTTTGGTGGATGTGTAAAAAAGCTAGAAAATTCTGAATTCAAATGCACACAATGATTCAGAAGATTTTAAAGATTAATATACAATTGAGACCAGAGGTTTTTCTTTTGGGACTGATGGATAAACAGTTGGAAAAAAAGTCATGGAACTTTGTTTTTGTACATGATATCTGCATTGAGATTATTATATGCACAACGATGGAAAGATTCAGCATTAGCAACAATGAAGGAATGGTTGGTGAAGATGATGGAACTTGCTGAGATGTCTAAATTGACTTCTTTGATCAGAGAAAAGACAATATCTATGTTTATTGCTGACTGGAAACCCCTTACGGACTTTTTGCATAAAACAGAAAAAAAATGAACTGATGATTTATGGTTTTGATGATTCGATAGGATAGATTATAGAAAGAAGACAAGTTGTAACCATAGAGTAAGAGATAAATTTATAAGAAGATTGGAAGCTACTTCTTTGTATCTTTTTTCTTTCTTTTCTATTTTTTCCCCTTTTTTCCTTTTTGTTACTTTTAGCTTTCTCTTTGATTTCTTTCTTTTTCTTTTCTTTTTCTTACTTTATATTAGTTTGTATTCATTTCTATCTTCATTTTTAAAAATCTTTAATAAAAATTATATAAAAATGAATGCAGCTGTGACTAACGGAACTAAAACATTAAGAGCAGTATGACACACTGGCCATGCCTTCTGTGCCCTCAGATAGGTCACAAAAAGAGCTTCTATCTCTATGGATAAAAACAATTGGCCAGTCCCCGGACTGCATAGCAGTTACTCTCTTACAGGTGAACTGGGGGTTCATGAAACTAAACCAGCCACTCTGGAAATCTTTCATTTAAAAACAGATGCATAACATCAGACTCCTGGAAGAAGTCATTTAGAAGCAATGTACTGTGAGCCATTTTCATGTTTTAGCTGTGAGCCAGCTTTCTATCTCTGTCCTGAGAAAGAGGGAAGAAGAAGGTGGTGATGGCATTCAGATTAGTATATTAGCTTCTTAAATTTTTATTTGTACAGGAAATTTTTAGGAGGCAGGCTCCTAACCGAGGCATAGTCCTACTGCTTACTGGGTGACAGAATCATGAAACGACTAAAAGATCATCTAATCCTGTCCTCTGCCCAGTACATGATTTGTAGTGAAAGATGTTACAACAATAGAGATGAGCATCATACAAATTTCAGATTGCAATCCCCCTCCCTCCTCACCATTAGCTACAATGGCTAAGCCTCATGGGATCTGAAATTCAACGTTGGGAACATTTGTCAGTTTGTATGATTATTTATGACTGAGGGAGTTTTGAGAGCTGACATCTCAAAACTAGGAATAATCCAAAGAAATCAATTAACAACAAAACCTCCCTGATTTGCTAAAGATTCATCAGACATGTCTACTGATTGACCCTTCAACTGATGGGTTTAGAGCTCTTCTTTAGATCATTCATTCTGCCCTTTCTTTGAAGATAACATTAATTGTACATTTAGATCAATATTATCTACTCTGATTGGACCAGTAAAGTTATCAGCTGTCCTGGCTCCTTTTCTCTGCCTTTTTTTTTTTTCATGATGGGATCTGGGCAGTGGTGTGCTGGAGCCAGCTGATATCAGCTCATGAGAGCCAATTGTTAAATTTTCAGGAATTTTATGAGCCAGCTGAGAGCAGAGCTGAGCCATGATGCCTAGTACACTGATCAACTGTTTGGTGGTTCGCAGTCTGGTGTAGCAGCAGCAATGGAACTGGCAGAACCGGTTGGTGTACATTTATTAGCACACCACTGGATCTGGGACAATCAGGCAGGTCGGTGCTAGTGCGCAGAATGTTGTATTGAAACATTTTTAGGATGTTCTGGTATGCTATTGTTTTGGTGACAATAGTTTTTTGGTTGACAGAAAAGGATGAGAAGCAACAGAAGGCTATCAAGGAAGTTGGCTTGTTTTTGTTGATATTATATGGGGCAAATAAGCAGTTTTATTTAAACATCCATAGTCATGCTAAACATTTACTGTATTACAAAAATTCAGAAGTCACAAAAATGCAAACATTTTCTAGATGTCCAAAACTCATAAGTAAAAGAGTTTACAGGAAGTGGGAATGGATAAGAGAGGAGAGATAAGGGGTAATAATGCCTATTTGCTGTTGAACTTATGACATCTATCTGGCCAGAGTTTATAGTTTGTAAAGTGTCAGCTGAAAGAGTGTGCTGCCACTTGCTTAAAATGAAGCATGTTTTAAATTTGTTCAGCTTTGTACATTTATATCATTTGCTGGCAACACAATGATTGTGCCTTCTGTCTGAACAGCATCCCTGTCAAAAATCAGTTCATTTAGCTGATTATTCTGTGCAATATCCTGTAGAAAATTTACTCAGTTAATTTAAAGCCAAGCAATACTTGAACAACTGAGCTTTCCCTTACAGATTCTTGATCATAGAAATGTTTCAGATCCGCACACATTTTGTTCTCCTCTTTAGCAATCCATTTACACCCTGGGGTGCACACATGAGGCATATCCAGGGACTTGTTTCTTTTATTTCCTCTGCATGCCCAGGATAAACAAGAATATCCACACATTCTTCACAAAAGCATCTAAATAAAATTTAAAAATAAAATTGTTTAAAGGCACAAATTACTATGTTTCTGTTTGTGTTCCCTGATGAACAGCTGAAGCACAATGCATTCTGTTAAATATATCTGGCCTTTTTAGAACATAGCCAGTTTATTTGCCCCAAGAAATGCTGTGAAAATACATTTGAGGTATTTTGTACATTTGACTATTCAAGAACATACAAAAGGCTCCTAAAGTCTATTACAAAACTTTATGTAAATGTGGCATAGGCCTTAGTATGGCTCAGGTCAGGGATGAAGCACACAAACTAAGTCGCTGCCTGTGCTACCTGATGTTCCTAAACTCATAGTTCAGGAATATCTGGAGGTTATACAGTTTTTATCTGCGTTAGAGTTACTAACTGCCAAGAAAACTGGCCTGGATAGGTAATACGTTTTAGTAATAGCCTTAATTGCAAAGATCAGTAAATGGTTCTTTGCTTGATGGTTTCCTCCCGATCAGGAAGAGCACCACTTTCTAATTTATGTCACTTTGCTGAAAAAGGCAAAGAAGCAGAACTATTAAAATAAATGAACATTATGATATGAATGGAAAAGGAACAGAAATCAGCAGAAACTAGAGGTCTCATGCCGTTAATTTGGCTAAATAGATAGGACAGCAATTAAGGTGGAGTACTAAGCATCTGTAAAAACTATTACTATTACTGTCATGTCCAGCTTTCCATTAGTCATCCCAGAAAACAGGAGAAGGGTTTGGGAGAAGCATGATATGTGTGTATCTGCTAAAAAGGACTGTACCACCAACACTGTCAACAAGTTGATTGCAGAAAGTCAGTCCTGGCATTAATGTCACAATTGCACCATCATCAGAATTCCTAAGAAAGAGGGGACCATATCTTTAAATAGTTGCTGAGTTATTGTAATCCTAATGGCAACTACCAATTTTGATTTTTAATATATAAGATACAGTATGCACCATCAGACCAAATGGAGTAAAGGAAAGTTTTATCCTTTTTTTTTTTTTTTAAGTCTTATTGCAATGCAAAGACTTCTTCAGCTTCACACTTGGTAGCATTTCAAACTTTCATTTGTAGAGTTTGGATATTGCTCACCTGTGACATGCTGAATCATCAACATTATTAGAGCCATCATGGTGTCCTAGCAGCAGATGGTACAGTCAGCTTGGTACCCATCATCACCACAGAGGAAGAACTTCTCCAAAAACTTAATTTATAATAGTATTTTAATTAATAATACTATATACTGTGTGCTGTATGAACTTAATTCATAATACTGTTTAATGGTAGTTCACACAGGCACACACTTCAGCCATTCATAAAGCAGCATTTTAAAATAGGCTAAAATTTCTAAAGCCTTGTTTTACAGACAAGAAATGAAGCTTGGCTATAGTTTACCTAAGAATAATACTGGGGTTGTTAGGCATTTCCAGTGATGCTGTAAATGACTACTAATACTAAACAAGTATTAACAATAATACCAATACCTCTGATAATTTCAACTGGCTCTTTCTATTGCTACTTCAGCTAGCATCTACTGGATGTGCAATTTTAGTCTTATTTTTAAGGAATACAAATTATTCCCAAGATCTAATTTTATAGCCTTGGAATCCTTTTTATTTAAAGATCACTATTTTTCAGTAGTGATTCAGGTCCAACATTCAAATTTCCGCTATATGTATCATTATTGCACATCATGAAGTATTCCATATGGCTCTTGGTAAGACCATCAGAATCAAATATTCTGGCATCTTGTATCACCTGACTATAACTTTGCATTTGATGACTGATTTAACTAGTGATGTAATTATCTGTCTTTCAACATCATAACGTTAGAACATTTAACATTTAAAGAATGGTTAAAATAACAATTTCAGTTAAGTACTGTTATCTTTTTTTAAGGCCAGCCTCCTGATATTTGCAACAGCAGTGCACCTATGGATCAAATTAATTCTTACATCAATAGCACATCTTTTGTTGGTTTGGCTGGTTTCCATGTCACTCTAATCAGTACTAAATCTGATTAGCATAAGTAGGTACTTTATGCTAATTAAGCTTAGGTACTTTATGCTAGGTACTTAGCTACTTTATGCTAATTAGGTACTTTATGCTAATTAAGTTTTTAAAATGTATCAATAATAACACAATACGATGATACAACTGACAGTTTAATGGCTCAATTTCAACCCCATATTACAAGAGGGAACAGTTCATAACATTTCTAGTGCTAAGGTAGATTTCTAGTGCTAAGGTAGATTTTAATGGCCTTTAACCCCAGCAAACCTATGGCTTTGGGAGGGATGCTATTCCAAAGAAGGAGGGCAACATTTGGTGGCCTGCCTCCAAGAGCTCTCAGCAAAGGGATCTGATTGAAGGGCCTGAAGAGAACCTTTTCTATTCAATCTTGTTAGACAAGCGGAACCAACTGGGAGAAGGCAATCCCAAATATATCCCACTGAAGAACCCCAAAAGGCTTTAAAGGTAACATCCAGTTCCTTGAATTGCCCCCAAAAGAAAACTAGTAAGAGTGGAGCTCTTAAAGTAGTGATATTCCATGGGCAGATTATGAAGTACCCAGCCCTGTTTGAGCTGCTGCATTCTGGACTGGCTGTAACTTCCAAGTGGTTTTCAAGGACAGTCCCATATAGAGTTTTCTGCTAAAGCAGGGATCCTCACCTGCAGGGTTTTGAATAGCACGCAAGAGCCACACACAAAATGTAGTGGAGAAAAAATCATATTGTTTTCACTTCATATAGAGTGCATGGCAATAATCCTGATGAAAAGTGACTAAGGCATGAGTAACCAAGAGAAGACCTCCCATTCCAGGAAGGGTGGTAGTTGGCACACCAGATGGTAGTATGCCAAGGCCTCCTTGCTATAGCTATAGCTACCACTTGCTCCTCACGTAGGACCTGACAGTCAGGAAGAACCCACAAGTTATGTTCAAGTTTTGCAGGAGAAGCATGATTCTATCCAGAACTAAAAATGGAGCATCCCTGGAGTGAGATAGCTTCTTAACCCAAAGCTACTGTGTCTTGCTGGGACTGAGCCTACATTTCACAGCTTCTAGGCACCAGAGCACCTCAGCCACATTGCTTTTTTGACCCAGGATCAAGATATAAAATTGGGTATCATGACACCTGATCCCATGTTGACAGATGACTTCTCCCAATAGTTTCATGTCTATGCTGAATAGAAATGGAGAAAGCCCCATGTCCTGTGACTCTTGATATTTAAGGGGCCTGAGATTCAACTTCTTGCTCCCCTCCACACTGACTTGAACTACCCCCTCAGAAAGGAGAGGCACACGACACAATGCCCCCCATCCCCAACCCCCAGGGTGAGTCCTGAAGGATACCATACTATCTTAATGATATCAAAATAGATAGATGATAGAGATAGATGACAGCCAGCCAGCCGAGAGAGAGAGAGAGGAAAGAAAGAAAGAAAGAAAGAAAGAAAGAAAGAAAGAAAGAAAGAAAGAAAGAAAGAAAGAAAGAAAGAAAATACTGAAGGAGAATGTTAGGGGTCAGGCTAAAAGCCCCTAACTCAAATACACCAAATACACTTTCCCTAAAGGCTTTCTCTAAAGGGAAATTCCCTAAAAGGAAATTCCCTAAAAGGAAATTCCCTAAAAGGAAACCAAAAATGTCAGCTCAGCCATAAAATATTTAGAAGGCTAAGAAATGTTGATAAGCTTTGGGAAAGCAAAAGTAACTCCCTAAAAAGAAACCGGTCATGAAATATTGCCCCTTTCTCCTTTCTAAACCCCACTGGCTTTATAGTCCTGTCCCATTCTCTCATAGTTACACCCATATGACTTCATTGACCTCACTGTGTACATGATCCAATCAAATATTTGCTGTTGTCTATACCCAGTTAAATACCTTGCTGCTGTATCCAATCACATGTATATTCTTAATTTATGAACATGATAAAAGGACAGAAAAGGCAGGGACCTAACAGAAGCAGAAGAGATTAAGAAGAGGTGGCAAGAATACACAGAAGAACTATACAAGAAAGATCTTAATGTCCCTGATGTCCATGCTGGTGTGATCACTGACCTTGAGCCGGACATCCTAGAGAGTGAAGTCAAGTGGGCCTTAGGAAGCATTACTAACAACAAAGCTAGTGGAGATGACAGTATTCCAGCTGAGTTATTTAAAATACTAAAAGATGATGGTGTTAAAGTGCTGCACTCAATATGCCAGCAAGTTTGGAAAACGCAACAGTGGCCACGGGATTGGAAAAGGTCAGTTTACGTTCCAATTCCAAAGAAGGGCAATGCCAAAGAATGCTCAAACTATCGCACAATTGCACTCATTTCACATGCTAGCAAGGCTATGCTCAAGATCCTACAAGCTAGGCTTCAGCAGTACGCAAACCGAGATGTACAAGCTGGGTTTCGAAGAGGCAGAGGAACTAGAGATCAAATTACCAACATTCGCTGGATCATGGAGAAAGCACGAGAGTTCCAGAAAAACATCTACTTCTGCTTCATTGACTATGCAAAAGCCTTTAATTGTGTGGATCATAACAAACTGTGGCAAATTCTTAAAGAGATGGGGGTACCAGACCACTTTACCTGTCTCCTGAGAAATCTGTATGCGGGCCAAGAAGCAACAGTTAGAACCGGTCACGGAACAACCAATTGGTTCAAAATAGGGAAAGGAGTATGACAAGGCTGTATACTGTCACCCTGCTTATTTAACTTATATGCAGAGTACATCATGAGAGATGCCAGGCTGGAAGAATCACAAGCCGGAATTAAGATTCCAGGGAGAAACATCAACAACCTCAGATATGCAGATGATACCACCCTAATGGCAGAAAGTGAAGAAGAACTAAAGAGCCTCTTGATGAGGGTGAAAGAGGAGAGTGCAAAAGCTGGCTTGAAACTCAATATTAAAAAAACTAAGATCATGGCATCTGGACCCATCAGTTCCTGGCAAATAGAAGGGGTAGAAATGGAAGCAGTAACAGACTTCATTTATTTGGGCTCCAAGATCACCACAGATGGAGACTGCAGCCATGAAATTAAAAGACGCTTGATCCTTGGGAGGAAAGCTATGACAAACCTAGACAGCATATTAAAAAGCAGAGACATCACCTTGCCAACAAAAATCCGCATAATCAAAGCTATGGTTTTCCCAGTAGCAATGTATGGCTGTGAGAGCTGGACCATAAAGAAGGCTGAGCGCCGAAGAACTGATGCCTTTGAACTGTGGTGCTGGAGAAGACTCTTAAGAGTCCCCTGGACTGCTAGGAGGTCAAACCAGTCAATCTTAAAGGAAATCAACCCTGACTGCTCATTGGAAGGATTGATAATGAAGGAGCACACATTCCTCCATGAAACAAGGAATGTTGAGTGTGAATCTCAAGCACTCCACAGCATAAACAAATATCTTCAAACAAAACAAAACAAAACCAGGAAGATTTAACTTTCAGTAACCAATGCTATAGATTTCTGTGATTTGATCATGGGAGTTGCCATCTAACAGAAGGATACAGACTGGGGAGATTGGATTAAGACATTGAACATCATTCAACTGTTAAAAAAAGAAGATAATATGTATTTAAAAAGAGATAAAAATGCGATACTGTTTGAATATGTATGCATTTATAATCTTAAGAACAAATGCAAAAGTGTATTTATACCCAGAAAAATACCTATATAGGTCAAATAATCTATCAACATATAAAGTACAGAGACTATTTTTGAATAAAACCATCCTTTGTCAGAGGAACTTCAGGTCTCTTTGCTGTTGTATCTTTTTTTTTTTTTAGCCAATGCTGTTTCCCGTTCTTTTCCATATAAGGGAACCAAAGAAAATGAATTTTAGCTTTTCAATATTTTGCAGGGGAAATTTGGCAGCTAACAGAAAAAGTGAATTAAGTTTTTTGTGTTGCAATGATTTATAACTTGTGGGGATACAGGAGTGATTAAATGAACTACAGAATTTGTTAGCAAAGATTAAGTATTTTTTCTCATTTCCTCAAAAATCTTTGACCGAAATGAATAATTAAATGAACATTGCATTATACCAATTTACTTACAACCTAGGTTGGGGAAGGGCTAGTCCTGTCTGGAGGAGTCAGGACTATAGCTCTTGAAGCTGTAATCCTAAAACATCTTTTGGAAGTCATTTGACTGAGGAAGGATACCTTATTAACAGCAATTCATAAAAATAAAAATAATAATGAAAATAACAATTGCATCAATAAAACCCTAATATGTCATCTTCAATATGCCTCTCATTATATTTCACTTCATGTGCGATATTTTCTATGGAAAAAGAATTAGGGCATTTTTCATATAGATCTTTTGAATTGGTTTCCACTTGAATTAGCCTCTAATTCAGTGTAAAATGTACATTGAATAGAATGTCTGTTAACTGTTTTTCGACATTCAGTAAAATAGCATAACTTTTTTTTATGCCCTGAGTGAGAAGGACCTTTCAGATCCCAGGCTCATACTCCTCACCATTAAAGTGCAGAATAATAATAGCAACACAATGCTGTTTTTGTCATTTATCTTCTATTGCCACCCCCTATGGACACTTCTGCTTCTCACAGTTTCTTCCTATAGGTCAAAAGGCCTTTCTGCTTC
This sequence comes from Python bivittatus, assembly GCF_059951505.1. NCBI lineage: Eukaryota > Metazoa > Chordata > Lepidosauria > Squamata > Pythonidae > Python > Python bivittatus. The sequence goes on from NW_028277074.1 coordinate 23,741,146, forward strand.
ATGTTGCACTGCATAAGTAGTCCTTGTTTGGTGACTGCCTCATTTACCAACTGTTTGCAGTTACAACAGTGATGAAAAAGTAACTTTGCAACCAATCCTAACATTTATAACCTTCACAAGTCTGTAAAGCAAAGGAAAGCTGAAGTAAGATCATAAGCACCGTTGTGGTTTTACTTAGCGACTGCTTTGCTTAACAATCAAGTTGCTAGTCCCAATTGTGGTTGCTAAATAAGAGCTACCTATAGTGCAAAACTGCAGTCAATATACTCAGAGCCTGTGGACATAAAGGTCAGTTGCTGCTCAAGGTGCACCAAGCAGAAGAAATGTTAATTCCTCTTGGGAAAAGCAAAAAAACCCAAAATGAGATATTACCTTTGCTTAACTTAAAGGTGCTTACTTCTTCCACAGAACTTGTAGAAATCTCAAGATCATAACTGTAGGTCCCTAGGGATACAGTTAAAAGTATAATGGGATAGGAGAAATTACTTACATTATATAGTAGTTTAAGATATTTACTCCATGGTCTTCTTAGATAAAGCACTGTTGGTTGTAAGAATGTAACACTTCTCAGAGATTAGTTGAATTAGTTGGTTGTGAAAATGCTGGCTGGGGAATTCTGGGAGTTGAAGTCCACACATCTTAAAGTTGCCAAGGTTGAGAAACACTGTCCTATAGGATGGTGCATATCTTCAAGCACTCAGAGCTGGCTCTAGGTTACAGAGAGGTGGAAAGTTTCTGCTAGTCTCCAGGACATTACCTCTCTGGAAATACTACTGGCTCTGTCAACTGTGATTTCTTCCCCATGTTTGCTATTGAACTGTGTTCGTATAATGTCCTACATCTTGGTAAGAAAAATTAAATGCATAGACACAGGACTGGGGAAACGTGGCTTGATTACAATGTGTGTGAGAACAATCTAGCAGTATTAGTGGACCATCAGACGTACAGAAGCAAGTAGTAGTCACCCCGAAGGCCAGTGCAATCTTTGGGCTGCATTAACAGCAGTGATGTAACCCAATTGCAGGAGGTAACAGGTCCATGCGCTGGTTAGATTACTCTGCACTGGTTAGACTGCACCTGAAGTATTGTGCCTAGTTCTTGGCACTACATTTGAAAAGGGACATGGGAAAACAGGGTCAAGTATCAGAAAATTGCTCCAGGTTGAAAAGGGATCTGGAAACTAAGCTCTATGAGGAACTTGTGTGCTAAGGCTGCAAAAAAAGAAGACAAAGGGAAGATATGATAGGTCTATCTTGATTTATTTATAAATGTATGGTCAAAGGCTAAAGTGAAATTAAAAAAAAACTTGTTCGTAAGCTTAATAAAAATAAGGAACAAAATAAAATGACAGGTTAAATACCTGAAAATCAAATAAGCTAAGTGTTTTTCTATATAAATAGTGGTTATACATATCAAAAAGCTGTCACATGCAAGAGAGAACGGGACTGTTCTCTGCTGAAACTGAGAGCAGAACAAGGACCGACAAGTCAAAATGAAAAGAAAGAAATCTGAATATTAACCGGCGCTTCCTGCTAATAAGAGCTGCGGAACAGCCTGCTGGAACAGCCTGCTGGAACAGCGGGGGCGTCCCCGCCCTGGAGGTTTTCAAACGGGGTAGCAAGTGGGTGTGGGCGGTACTTTCCTGGATCCCTGCGGCGGTTGGGCTAGGGAACCCGCTCAGCTCCTCGCTGCTATGAAGACTCTGGACTATTTGTAAATCTTGCCTTGACCTAAAATAGGCATTGCCTTACTAGGAATTTTGGCTCTCCCTCGCCCAGCAGGTTGACACTGGTTTTCTCTGGCTTCCTCCGAATGATTTTGTCTGGGTTTGTGGCATCGCTATTTTCAGTGTGTGTGTGGGTAGGTTGCTGCGTTGCTCCATCTCCCCTGCTGTTCGGAGCCTTCCCAGTTTTACGTGGGCCACCGGGGAAGGGAGGGGTTGATATGCCCCGCCGGGAAGCCTTTTGTCTCACCTGCCCCCGAGAAACTGGACGCGTCTTCGCGATCGCTGTCAGTGTCCACCACGATGACAGCTCCCTGGTCTTGAGCCATGCGTGAAGACGGCGAACCCCGTCCCTCCCTCCCTCCCTCCCTCCCTCGGCCCGGCGCCCAAGACCCAAGCGGAGAGAGAGGCGCGATTCCCGGGGCCGCGTGTTGGGAGCCAAAGGTTTTCGGCAGTGCAGGGAGGTCAGTGGTCCTGGAATCGCCCCGCGTGTGAAAACAGGCGAAGGGAATTCTGGCCGAACAGACTCTTCGGCCTCGAAGATGCAATATAGGGAAATTTGTTACGAACGTGTTACCTAGAAGCTCCCCTGGCTTGAGCAACAGCCACAGCAACAGGCTTCGGGGAACTCAAAGATCGCCAAGATGCTGAACAAGAGGAAAGCGAAGAACATCAAAGGGGCGGTTTTATGCTCCAATTTTCCATGGGGACCGGAAGACCTTCCCATAGATTACAACTGCAACTCCACTAAGGTCATAGAACTTCCTTTGACAGAAACCAAGCTTAGGGGTGGGTAGCCAGTTGGCCACAGACAAGGATCACAGTCCTTGCCAGCGGTGTTGAATCACAGTTCCCAGTAATCTCCAGCTTTGGCTGTGACTGCTCAGCACCATCTGGAGGGCCAGGCCTACACCACCTCTGATAAAAAATATCTCAGTTAAGATGGTAGGTAACACCAGATCAAGAAGAAACACCATGGTTTTTCCCTTCTCCAGCTTTCCCCAACCTCATGGCCACCTGATGCGTTGGGACTACAACTTCCAGAAAGCCCAGGCATTCCCATTGGCCATGATGGCTTGGAGTTCTGGGAGCTGTAAATACAGCACATATGGAGGGCATGTAGAAGGAAAGGTTATGCCAACCTTACTGTTAATTTCTCTCACCAAACTGATAGAAATCAAAAGGAAAAAGTATTAAAATACACTTTTTAAAAACGCTAGTTTTATAGCACTTATTAAAAAAAAAAATTGATCCCATACAGCAGTCTTCCCTAACCTGATTCCCCCCTGCCCCGCCCAGTTTGCCGTGGTATGAGTCCCCCTTTCTATGAGCCTGCTGGAAAAATGGACCTTGTAGTACAGCACATTTGGCAGTTGTCCAGCTGAGAAAGGTACAAATGCAAGGTGCTTTGAAATACCAACTCTCTTATATAGAATGGGGAGGATTTTTTTCTCTCCTAATTGGTAATCTAGTCATGTCTCATTTTTTTTTTTAAGTAGTTGTCATCTGTCTTTAAATCACCTTAATTCCATTGGTGTTTACTGGCCTGAATGTTGTTACATTGTCAGATGGATGTCCAGCAACTTGGCATATAGGGCTTGGCATTATATCTGCAAATATTCCCAGATTTCTTGCTCTATTTGATTTTTTGCAACTTAGTTAAAAAAAGAAAAAGGGGTGGGGAGAGGTGAGGAGGATGCTGCAAAGCAAAGTATCAAGTCCTTTATCTTCTTTATTTTCAGGAACATCTTGGGTTTCCATAAACTTGTTTTAGAAAATAAAAATGGTGAGTTGATGCTGTCCAGTGCTGAATCTGGGGTTGCGTCCACTTGCTCAGAAAAAAGACAGAGGTAAGCAGGGTTAGTAGGGCATATCAGCCAGGAAGTGAGGGAGGTGTCATTTTATAAATTGATGCTTTGTAACTGATGATGCCTTCATTTAGTGAAAGGGTAAGCCTTCTGCCCCAAATTGATCAGGGTGCCCCCAGTTGTTTTCAAGATTCTAAAGATTCCTGTCAGCCCCCAAAGATTAGGAACTCTTGATCTATTGTAATCTTTGTCATTGTGAAATTCACTGATGCAAAAGATATACTTGCCTGCCCTCTAGTGTCACAGTGTGACAGGACATATTTGTCAGGAAAAGCTAAGGACATGCCTTTCTCCTATCATTGGAATTATACCCAGCCAATAAATGCACTAAACATTATTTGTAAGAAGATTACAAACTGGGAACTTATAGTCATTATAATGCTACTTTTATGCATGTATATTACATTGTACATTCTATCACCCTGCTATAATAGAAATGATGCAGTTGATTTTATATGCTTTTGCTCATTGTTTTTCAGTACATTTCAAGTTAAGTATATGCAAATCAGCCTTGATTTCTTTCAAACTACAGATCTGAGATTCTGTATATGTGATGTAGCCTGGCAATTTCTGTAACATAGATATCTACCTGCCTGACTCAAATTCGGAGAATTTGAGGCTTCTGGAATAACACTGTAAAAATTAAGGCTGTTCTGCTGGTTAGCAATATATTCTAATAAAAGAATATCTGGCTCAAATCCGTGCTTGAAGAAACTGAATTCTCCATTAATTTCTGTTGAGAAAGAGACTGGAGGAGAGAGCAAGAAAGAGAAAGATGCTTCCAGCAACACTTTCATTTAGTATCCCTGAAATGTTCTTTTTATGTATAAAGAAATGGAGCCATGGTATCAGTGATTTCAAGTTGGCCTTCATTCGAGTTTACCTGGATTTTTATCCCCAGAACCTTAGTATCAGAAAAAAACATGGGCATTGTCATAATAAAAAAGAAGCTGCTTTTCAAAGTGTGTCTTCTCCTTGGAAAAAAACATAGTGAGTTTCATAGCTGTTAGAAGAACAGAGAAAAGGATGTCACCCAAATGACAATGTAGTGGGTTGGGTATGGCAAGCAAGCTTTCCCAACCCCTGCTTGCCTATGAAACTCACATTATAATGGCCCTGCATCTTACAGTGTGTCTTACCAATGGTAACGATGATGAAAATATGTTGATTGATTATATGGGCTTGGACATAGATTTCTTTTCCACTTCAAGGAACAATCTCTAAGTGGATTTCATAGATAGTTTTACAATTTTTCCCCTTTTCCCTGCAGCTCCAGGGTTACAAATGGTGCTGAATTGGATATTCCCAATTTTTTAGTGCAGATGGGGCCAGAGCAGCAAGCGGAGGGAGAAATCAACAGAAAGGTTCCTTGTGCCATGGTGTCATCAGCAGGATTTCTTTGGTGTAAAACTATTGAAGTTTACAACTTGCCCTGTCTCAACCCAGGAAGGACTTGCCTTGTCCTTTTCCTTGTCTTGACTGCACCTGAGTGATATATTTGTCTCTGTGTTGGAAAATACTCTGTACTGAGTTTATCTGATTTGTTAAGTTTGCTATTTTATCTCTTTTGGATTCATTTTGCTTTTGGGTTCACTAGAATTTACCTGGAGTTATTGTCATTTGTGGTTGGAGTGATGGGGCTTTGGTGCATCAACATAAAATGAGAAAACAGAGCAGATAATCTTGATGGATGAAAGTGGTGAATTGGACTAAAAAGACTGGGAAGTCTGATGGTGGATGATGAGGAAGAAAATATTATTGAAGGACTGGAATATGGTGCTGGGGAAGGGAAGGTAATACAACAGTAGGAAGATGGGTGGAGGTGGAATTGGAGACATATGTATGTTGAAGGTTGGAGGGGTGGGTGGTTGATGATAGAAGGAAGTTGTGGGGCTGTAACCTTGTGGGAGACTCTGCAAATGGCAATTTGTCATGAGAAGGTAAGGGCTAGCTTGTGGTGGGGGGTGGGGAATAGAGGTAAGCAGATTTTGATTGTGACTGGGGAAAATCTGTTAGAGGGGAAGAGAGACCACAACTTGGTTTCAGTCTCTACTTCCAGAAACTTTGTTTCATTCCTAGGTCCAGGGACCTGGATCTCTAGTGACTTTAATCTCACAGTCTTGCTGGTAAAGTCTTGCCAGGTCCATTTGTAATAAAACCTAATTTGTCCGTGATTTAGGGTTCATCCACACAGCCCTCTTGCCCCTGCTCTGAGACAGCCCATTTACTGTTTCTTGAGGATAAACTCTCCCATTGGAGATTTCTACTGAGGGTTAGCCTACTGCTAAGGGAGGCTGACAATTAAACTGATTCAGCAGGAAAGTGATGTTTTCTATGAGAAAGCAGAAGCCTGTTATATGAACATTTACATGGAAGAATAGCGTGAAGGAAGTTGGTGACCAGTAGGCCTGCTGCAGCACCAGCCCCACCCGTCCATGGCCAGCCAGAGAGACCAGAACCTTGTTCAACAATCAAAGTTCTCCCTCAAACCATTCCCACCATGGCAATCTCAGGTTCCCTTGCCTTCCCTCCTCTCCTGCCTCCCTGCCTCTTTCCTCCACTTCCAAGCACCTGCGCCAAACTGCTGCTGCTGCTGCTGTTGAGGGAATGAGGAACAGAGAGGGGATATCCTTTCTCCATTGTCTGCTTCCCACCCATCACAAATCCATAACACTCAACTTAAGGCAGCCCAAGCTAGAAATGGTAGCCCCAGGTGCAATGAGTTGTGAATATAGAAGTTGTTTCCTGATAGTGTTACTTGTGTGCATCTGTTGCTGCTACTGTGGTTGCTCTTGTGACTAAAATCTCTTTTTGTTTGCATTGCTGCCGCTGCTGAGTGGCCATGATGGACTTCCACAAACCAGGATATTGGCTTGGTTTACGGTACATGCCTAGTCCCCAGGCCACGTCTCCCAATTCTGGGACCATCCCAGCAGCACCAATACATCTGGTTATCCTTCTTTGAGGAGACTGAGAGCCAGTTTGATCTGGTGGTTCAGGCTCCAGGCTAGAAACCAGGAGATTGTGAGTTCTGGTCCTACCTTGGGCATGAAAACTGGCTGGGTGACTTTGGGCCAGCCACTCTCTGTTGGCCTCACAGGCTCAGGCAACAAGCAGGTCGGTCAATTCTACATTCAGTTGATCTGGATCCTGTACATGCGGGAAAAATGCTAGGAAGGAAAAAAAATCTACTTTGAGGAGACCCTTAGCTCAAAGCTTTGCACAGCCCTAATCAATACACTAATTTGCATTTCGAATGTTCTGTATTCAAAAACAAACAAAAAGCCTTCTTTGCCAGCCCTTTAAAAAAGATTAATGTGGCAGTTCACACACACATTTGATAACATGCCAATAGATGGTGCTGAAGTACTACTGATCTCTATGCTATCCTGGCTTTTCCCCAGGGCTTATGGTTTCATTTAGCTGCCTGGAGAAAATACCAGTTTCACTTAACATGCTTCTACCAGGAGGAAGTGCTCAAGCTGCAGTAGCAAGTCTCATATTCCCTTTTATTTTATTTATCCTTTTGCTCCTATATTATAACCATTCTCTAAAAGAAGAACACACTCAAATTATCAATGTTATTTTATAGAAATTTGCTCTTGTAGCCTGTCAAATTCCAGCAGTATGATCACATGTCCCAAGAGATTTAAAAGTTTTAATCTTGGGTGTTTTAACAATGGCTGCAAAAAAATCATGTATTTGCACAAATTGCTACACTAGCAGTCAAACATGATCTCATTTAGATCCAGACATGACAATACTCCATGCTACAAACTATATTAAGTGCTCTGGTAGGACGTTGGGCAGAGCTGCTGCTCTCTCCTGCCTGTAGTTTGAAAAGGGTAATCCAGGTGTATAAGTGTGTCAGTCTAGACAGCCAATGTTTCTTTAACCTATAAAGTAGACAAGAAGCCAAGTAAAGCCAATGGAGTCTATTACAAATATGACACTGAACCTACTACTGGAATTCCAGCCATGCTAAAATGACTATGAACAAATGAACAAACATTTGGATGAATGAATTACTCTTATTTAAGAAATTTACATGGATTGATGAAGATTTGGGATGGAGGGAAAATTCCACAGGTAAAATTTTTATGAATGTTAAGAATGAATCATAAACTCCTTATATACCTGCACACATACAAGCATATACTAAGATACACATTCATTTCCACTGAGTATTGTTTTACAGGATTAAGAACATGCAGTTCTTAAAATATTCATATATTTTAACATCTGTTCTTTTCCTTTTCTTGGGAGTGCGTGTGAAATCAAATACCATTAATTGTTTAATGGTTAAAATTTCAAAGGTAAAAAAAAAACACATTGCAAAGACACCGATGATCTACATTATGTAAGACTTCATGACTGCTGCTACCACTGGAAATTCTGCAAGCGTCATATTCATGGTGTTTTAAATTACAGCCAAACTCTACTGCCTGTTTTTTCAGTGCCCAAATTGGATAGTCTTATTGGTGTCAGTTCTGAGACAGAAGCATCCTTAGGTCAACCACATAAGAAACCTCAGCTTGTCTTTAGGTCTGTCATACCTGACCAAGTCAAGGTAATCAAGAAAAACACTAGGAGATTTTGAATGAAATGCAAACCAGTCTTCCCCATCCAGATGCCATCCAAAAGATTAGGGCTTACTTTTCTACAATCCTTAGCCAGTGTGGTCTGTTTCCATTATCTCCAGCCATTGGCTCCAGGCATCTGAAGGACACCAAACCGGGGAAGGCTGCATTAAACCTAGTTTGGTAGTTGATCCATAAACTTCCCACGCTTGTGTACTCCTGTTTGACATGCTCTCATTTTAAATTAATAAGTTGGAAGGAAACTTACAGGCCATCTAGTCCAACCCATTGTATATGTAGCAGTCCACTAAACCAACCCAACAAGGTGGGAAACTACCAGCCAGGGGGAGCCCAGCATCATTCTTGCAGACTTTTCTATTACTTAACAACTTTTTCCATCAAGGAGCTCCCCTCAGACTCCCTTTTCTATTCAAAAGAGGTCTGCACCCCCTCCTCTGTTGAGAGGACAATCTTTTTTATATTTATAGATATTTATATCCCATTAGCCTTATCTTTTGCAAGCTAAACATGCCCAACTCTTTTAACCATTCCTTATATCGCTTGATTTCCAGATACTGTATCATCCTTGTAGCTTTCCTCTGAACCCACTCTGGCTTTTCCATATCCCTTTTAGCATCCAGTGCCTATTACTAGATACAGTGCTCCATGTACTATAACCAGCACAGAATGCACTCTATTCTGTGCTGGTTATAGTACATGGAGCACTATATCTAGTAATCTCATACGGTCTGGGTGCATTGCTTCTGTTAATGCTGCTCAAGATTGCATTGGCCTTTCTGGCTGCTGCATCACACGACTTGTTCATGTTTAGCTGAGGACTGTGAGTACTCCTAGATTCTTCTCTCATGCGTTGTAACCAAGCCATGACTCCCTAATTCTATACCAATATATGTCATATTTCTTATATAGGTAGTAGATCTTACACTTGCCACATTATCTAGGCCCAATGTTTAAGTCTGTTGAGATCATTTTGAATTGTGTTTTTGTGCTCTAAGTTATCAACCAATCCTAATAATGTTATGTCATCTTCAAATCTGATAAGCATCCTTTCATTTTCTACATCATTTATAAAGATGTTGAATAGTACTGGACCAAGGATGGAGCCTTGGGAAACATCATTCTATACGTCTCTCCAGGATCTTTCAGAACCATTAACAAGCATTCATTGGGTGTGGTTATTCTTCTAGATGGAAATCTTCAGTATTGTGCAACCTATTTATATCCATCCTGGCACAGGACATCATGAGAGACTTTATCAAATGCTTTACTGTGATTGAAAGCATTTCATTGGTCTAACAGTTACGCTGTCAGAAGAAGTTAGGTTAATCTGACATGATTTGTGCTTCACAAATCCATATTGGCTCCTAGTAATGGTAACATTTTTTCTAAGTTGTCACAGACACACTGATTGACAACCTATTCTAGTACTTACCCAGTACAAACATTGAACTATAGTTACTGAGTCCGTTGTCTTCGTCTTTTAGAATATTGGTACCACGTTTGCTTTTCTGCAGTCCTAGAGCACCACATTAGTTTTCCGGTAGTTTTCAAAGATTATAATCAGTAGTTCTGAGTTCACTTATGCTAGTTCCTTCAACACCTTGGGATGTACTTTGACTCTAGGAATCTGAATTCATTTGCAAAGGGTGTTTTTACTATATCTTCACCAATTGTGAACTGTGTTTCTCTTTTTCCTCAAACATGTCTCATCAACCCTTTCTTGCCACATGCCTCTGAGAACTTACTACTCCACAGGGGTGGCTTTCTCCTCCTTGAGTCACTTTGCCTGGTGTGTTCCTGGACACCTTGCTGTACCTTATCCCCATAGATTCCATTCTGCTGATTTTCATGGTGAGATACCATTTCTCTTTTCTCTGTGAGATACCATCATGCTCTTCATCTTCCTTCCCTGATCAAGAAGAAAGAAAACTGGTGGGGGTGGGGAGAGAAAATGACTCTGCCAATATTTGGGTCTGGTTCCACCTGCCTCATGATTGATCCTGCCTACTTCTAGCCTATATGTCCAATAGATTATCCTTAAGAGTATGCAGCTTTAGACCAGAATAAAACCATGACTTGTGGTATAAAAAGTAACTTGTCTGAATAAGTAAATTTCAAATAGCAGCTTATGAGAGGCTGTAGCTGAAAAGCCAACACATTACTTTACATCTGAAGTGGATGCTTCCATTCTTTTCCATGCAGTTACTACAGAGGGAGAAAGAAGAGAGAAGATGGCATGTAGTGCTACATGTAAACTAGGCTGATAAGTTTGGCTACTAAGGATTATTTTTAATTGAATGGATTTCATTAGCAGTATTGAAGTAGTTTTAGTGTTAAGCCCATCTGTGCAGGTTGATTCTTAGCTTAGTTACTAAATTTGTGGAACATGTCCTCTCATGTCAATAGGCAATGTCTATGTTCAAGTAGCTATATTTTAAAAAAGTATTGCAAATGAATTCTATCATCTATCTATCTATCTATCTATCTATCTATCTATCTATCTATCTATCTATCTATCTATCTATCTACTTACCTACCTACCTACCTACCTACCTACCTATCTCAGATTTATATAGCCACCCATCTCACCCAAAGTGACTCTGGGTGGTTACCTGTGTAATTTACCTGTCTTCGTCAGCTATGACAGAATGATTCTAGTCAAAACCTTCCATTGATGGGCTTAACACAAAATTCACTAAAACTGAAACAGACAGTGCTTTCTTATTTCCCTTATTGCTGTAGTATATAGGGCTAGAAGAGCATGTCACTATGATTCTCATTTTACAGATGCAAAGAAATGGAATAAAACCCACAGCATTTAAGGAACATATAGTTAAGCTGTGATTTTAATGGCAGCCTCTCAGGTCCCAAAACAATGGCCTCACCTACTCACTGGAAAACGTGGTCTCACTTCTTTTCATAGTGGATGTTTCATATTGTTAAGCACACTCCACTCCCCTAAATGGTGATGAGTACCGAGGCATTCCCAGCATCTGGGTTTCTCTGCATGCAAAAGAGTCCTGGATGTGGTCTTTATAAGAGTTCTTTTAGTTAAACTATACTAGCAAAGGATACTGAAAGAACATAGATTTCTACATGAGGGAGCGCAGCTGCTACTTTCTGCCATGGTTCCTTCATAGCTTCATGTTTTTTTATGTAATATATCATGAAGCTCAGTCCTCACAATTCATTCTATTTTAAATGTATCCACATTCTTTATTGTCCTTGTGTAACCCTTTGTGGGTTATGATCTCACTGCTAACCTCAATGTGAATTGTTGACACTCAAAACATCTACCAACCGTCCCATCTATTAGAAGGCAATTCACTTAACAAAAAATGGTCAGCAAGCAGTTCAGCAAGGGTATGCAGTAGATTCAATATTCATTTATGGTTTTTCTAGATGACTTCCACATTTCTGAAGCAAAGACACGTTCATGGCAACATAAATGTGCTGTTTCTTAAATGCATAGCCATATAATGTTAGGGAAATCAGCATAGAATCAAAATGCTGTGGCTCCTAAGTAATATTTTTTTCTCTCTTGATCTTGAAGGTACCATGAATGCAGTTCTAATTTTCTTTGCCTTTTTTTTAACTTGGGTGGATTGCAGAAATTTCTTCTGAGGCTCATCTGAACCATGCCTAATTCTTACATTACACCGTATTACAAAGAGCAATAATGGTTAGAAACAAAAATTACTACCTCCAGAGTTCCCTTTCTTCAGTATGAATGTTTCTCCAAGAAGTCGGTCATTTTTTGTTTGTTTGTTTCAGAGCAATACATATAAAACCCATACTTTTAGGTAACAATTTTTCCAAAGGAATAATCAAAATGTAAAATATATTTAACATAACTTGAAAACAACTTCAGTGTACTCTTAGAAACATCCCCTGCCAGCCATGGTCATTGAATGGTGATGGTCTTCCATCATTTCTCAAGGACAGTTGGCATATTACATGGATGTAGCATGCAGACAACAGACACAATCTTTGCACATACCCTTTCCCTTTCCATATAAATTGCTGCAGGGCAAATGCTCAAACGTTTTTTGAAATTACACTGGAAATGGAGAAAATAAGTCTAAACTGATCTTAGACTTCAGTTTTCTTGAAGGACTATTCCCACTTGTCAGCTCACATCTATGTAGGGGCAGGATAGTTGTTGTTTTCCTAATGAATGTGGATGAATCATAAAATTACCTTTTTATAACTTGAAGAAATTAGATTCCTGCTCATATTCATCAATTAAGCTAATAAAACCTAGGTTCCTTCTCCAGTGCTGGAATTGATCTTATATGCATGCAACACTCAAACCACAGTCTGAAAGGTAACTCTTTACTGCAACTGTCCTTTGGTACAAGACCCCCAGGTTGGATATATGCTGCAATTAGTGTCAATTTTAGGTGGCTACTACTGCAAGCAATTTCCCTTTTAAAGCAAATGGTATCTTTTGTAAGGTTAATTGTATTCATAATGCTTTCTACTCTCCCTGATTTCTCTGAACAATTGTAGGATGAATGTTCTGTATGTAATTTTAACAAGAAGAAGAACATTAAGCTTTTAATTGTGAAAATAATTTACTATGCATTGTGTGTTGGAATTGTTTTATTTTTGGACACTCAGTCTTGGGTGTATTTTACCTAGCATAACTAATGTTCATGTCTTTTCCTTGATCCCATTGCCATCATTCAATGTGATGTAATCAATTTGGAAAGCATGGAGGAGCTGCAGAAAAGGAGTGTGTGTCAAACCAAGCATGAGAAAGGAAATTTAAACAGAGTGCCCAACTAGACTATTAAATCCATAAAGACTCCTTACATCAGAAGTATTGGATTTTTGAAATTAAACTGAAGTAACTTTTGAGACATGATGGATGTTGCACCTTGGCAGCTTGAAAGTCTAGCTTGGATTGTAGACACTTTCTTATTTGGTTGGTTTTTGTTAATACAGATTCTGTTTATTATAAAGGATATAATAACTTGTGTGGCCTGTAAGTAAAATTATATGCCCCTATTATATAATACTTATTTAATATAGTTGTCTCTCCCTTCCCATGAGCTCACATTTTGAAGTTATATACAATGAAATTATTATATATTCATTTAAAAACTCTGGAAGATGGAGTAACAAACAAGGCAGAAATAATTTATCCAGCATTAATGCAGAGAGGACTTGGGTGAAGAGATCAGTATTCAATAGCCGTCTCTAAGCTGTAGTAAGAGGCATCTCATGACTTTCAGGGAAGAGGCATTCCAGAGTGCAATGTGCAAAAGTGCAGAAAAGGCTCCTGAGGTTGCACTGGGGCTCTCAGCACTTGCCATAGGGCCTCTTTTGATGATCTGAGTGATCAATCATCTCGGTAGCAGCCACTTTAAAACAGTACTTGAGCTTCAGAGTCAGCAACCCAAAAAGGCAAGTAGAAGTTATCTGCTTTATTTTTTTAACCTTACAGTTTTGAGCTTTATAACTAAATACAAATAGGCAAAAAATGTCCCCATCTTAAGCCATTTCTTGGATTCTAAGCTGTATTGATCTGTTATAGCTTTATATGCCATGGCTTCATCCAAAGAATCATGGAAACTAGACACAAACTCTAGTTTACTGCTGAGAATTCTGTTTGTGGCCTCTAGTTCTTTCTTTATAGAGTTATAGCACTTCAGGTTCCTTAGAAAGGAAGAATGGGTTAAATCTATACTGAGACTCCACCCCCACCCTGTGACAATCTTTCATCCACAGAGTGAGATAAAAAAAAGCATAGGTAGTTAAGTCAAAGACTTCTATGGTTAGTGGGAAAACATAGTTCCAACATAAATTTGTTTTAACTAACCATAGTTTTCGAATAATTAAAGCTTAAGAATTCAACACACTAAACTGCAGATCTTCTCAAACAAAAGAAGAAAATTCTGATCACTCCATTTTCTTCTTTCATTGAAAGAAGAAAAAAGAAGGAACATGTCAGTGGATGACAGCAATAGAAATAGTAATTATTCTTTAGTGAACCACATAAGGCTTTTGAATGTTATCTTTCTGCCCTAAGAAAGAAGGGAAGTTAAAATATTGGTCTTTCCCACAACTCCTCATTTTTCTTTCTATTTCTTTGTTTTTCTTGCCAGCCTAGAAAACAGAACCAAGTTCAATAGAGGAAAAGAAAATCATTTTGGCAAACGTAATTGCTACATGCTCAGAAACAAAATAGTACATTACAGAAAGTGTTTTTATGAGATAAAATATTTAATTTTTTCCCAGCAGTATAGAAATTGGACATTTAATTTGTAAAACCATTCTTTGAATGCATTCTCATTAAAGTAGCCACATCTTTTTTCAAGCATGCACCAAAGTGGCTTTAAATAGATGCTCTGCTCATGCTGTTGTATGTTCCAGAATATCAATACTAGATCATTTTTGAAAGTATGCAGAGCCTGACTCTTTCTTATTGACAAGTCCTGACATTTAAGTACTTTTACTTTCTAGGAAGGAATGTTAAAACAACCCCACAATAATATATGTGGGTATGTGTATCTGACCCCTTCATGGATCACTGCCTTGTCGTGGCGAAGGGGCTTGCGTAACTCAGTGAAGCCATGAGCTATACCGTGCAGGGCCACCCAAGACGGACAGGTCATGACAGAGAGTTCTGACAAAATGTGGTCCACTGGAGAAGGAAATGGCAACCCACTCCAGTATCCTTGCCAAGAAAACCCCATGGACAATGTTAAAAGGCTAAAAGATATGATGCCGGAAGATGAGCCCCTCAGGTCGGAAGGTGTCCAATATGCTACTGGGGAAGAGCGGAGGGCATTTCCAAGTAGCTCCAGAAAGAGTGAAGCGGCTGGGCCAAAGCCGAAAGGACGTTCAGCTGTGGATGTATCTGGAAGCGAAAAGAAGGTCCGATGCTGTAAAGAACAATATTGTATAGGTACCTGGAATGTAAGATCTATGAACCAAGGCAAGCTGGATGTGGTCAAACATGAGATGACAAGATTGAACGTCGACATCTTGGGAATCAGCGAACTGAAATGGACGGGAATGGGTGAATTTAATTCGGGTGACCATTATATCTACTACTGTGGGCAAGAAACCCTTAGAAGAAATGGAGTTGCACTCATAGTGAATAAGAGAGTGGGAAAGGCAGTAATGGGGTACAACCTCAAAAACGACAGAATGATCTCAGTGCGTATCCAAGGCAAACCATTCAATATCACAGTCATCCAAGTCTATGCCCCAACCACTGATGCTGAAGAAGCTGACGTTGACCGCTTCTATGAAGACCTACAACACCTTCTAGAACTAGCACCAAAAAGATGTCCTTTTCATCATAGGGGATTGGAATGCTAAAGTAGGAAGTCAAGGAGTAATCGGAATAACAGGCAAATTTGGCCTTGGAGTACAAAATGAAGCAGGGCAAAGGCTAATAGAGTTCTGTCAAGAGAACAAGCTAGTCATAGCAAACACTCTTTTCCAACAACACAAGAGACGACTCTACACATGGACATCACCAGATGGTCAATACCGAAACCAGATTGATTATATACTTTGCAGCCAAAGATGGAGAAGCTCTATACAGACAGCAAAAACAAGACCAGGAGCTGACTGTGGCTCAGATCATGAGCTTCTTACTGCAAAATTTAGGCTTAAATTGAAGAATGTAGGGAAAACCACTAGACCACTCAGGTATGACTTAGATCATATTCCTTGTGAGTACACAGTGAAGGTGATGAATAGATTTAGAGGATTAGATTTGGTAGACAGAGTGCCTGAAGAACTATGGACGGAGGTCCGTAACATTGTACAGGAGGCAGCAACTAAAACCATCCCAAAGAAAAAGAAATGCAAGAAAGCAAAATGGCTGTCTGATGAGGCTTTACAAATAGCTGTGGAAAGAAGGAATGCGAAAAGCAAGGGTGAAAGGGAAAGATATAAGCAACTGAATGCAGATTTCCAGAGAATAGCCAGGAGAGATAAGAAGGCCTTCTTAAATGAACAATGCAAAGAAATTGAGGAAAACAATAGAATGGGGAAGACTAGAGATCTCTACAAGAAAATTGGAGATATGAAAGGAACCTTTAGTGCAAAGACGGGCATGATAAAGGACAAAAAAGGCAGGGACCTAACAGAAGCAGAAGAGATTAAGAAGAGGTGGCAAGAATACACAGAAGAACTATACAAGAAAGATCTTAATGTCCCTGATGTCCACGCTGGTGTGATCACTGACCTTGAGCCAGACATCCTAGAGAGTGAAGTCAAGTGGGCCTTAGGAAGCATTGCTAACAACAAAGCTAGTGGAGATGACAGTATTCCAGCTGAGTTATTTAAAATACTAAAAGATGATGGTGTTAAAGTGCTGCACTCAATATGCCAGCAAGTTTGGAAAACGCAACAGTGGCCACGGGATTGGAAAAGGTCAGTTTACGTTCCAATTCCAAAGAAGGGCAACGCCAAAGAATGCTCAAACTATCGCACAATTGCACTCATTTCACATGCTAGCAAGGTTATGCTCAAAATCCTACAAGCTAGGCTTCAGCAATACATGAACCGAGAACTACCGGATGTACAAGCTGGGTTTCGAAGAGGCAGAGGAACTAGAGATCAAATCGCCAACATTCGCTGGATCATGGAGAAAGCACGAGAGTTCCAGAAAAATATCTACTTCTGCTTCATTGACTATGCAAAAGCCTTTGATTGTGTGGATCACAACAAACTGTGGCAAATTCTTAAAGAGATGGGAATACCAGACCACCTTACCTGTCTCCTGAGAAATCTGTATGCGGGCCAAGAAGCAACAGTTAGAACCGGTCATGGAACAACCGATTGGTTCAAAATAGGGAAAGGTGTACGACAAGGCTGTATACTGTCACCCTGCTTATTTAACCTATATGCAGAGTACATCATGAGAAATGCCAGGCTGGAAGAATCACAAGCCGGAATTAAGATTGCAGGGAGAATCATCAACAACCTCAGATATGCGGACGATACCACCCTAATGGCAGAAAGTGAAGAAGAACTAAAGAGCCTCTTGATGAGGGTGAAAGAGGAGAGTGCAAAAGCTGGCTTGAAACTCAACATTAAAAAAACTAAGATCATGGCATCTGGAGCCATCAATTCCTGGCAAATAGAAGGGGTAGAAATGGAAGCAGTAACAGACTTCATTTATTTGGGCTCCAAGATCACCGCAGACGGAGACTGCAGCCATGAAATTAAAAGACGCTTGCTCCTTGGGAGGAAAGCTATGGCAAGCCTAGATAGCATATTAAAAAGCAGAGACGTCACCTTGCCGACAAAGATCCGCATAGTCAAAGCTATGGTTTTTCTAGTAGTAATGTATGGCTGTGAGAGCTGGACCATAAAAAAGGCCGAGCGCCGAAGAATTGATGCCTTTGAACTGTGGTGCTGGAGAAGACTCTTGAGAGTCCCCTGGACTGCTAGGAGGTCAAACCAGTCAATCTTAAAGGAAATCAACCCTGATTGCTCATTGGAAGGATCAATAATGAAGCTCAAGCTCAGATATTTTGGTCACCTAATGCGAAGAGAGATCTCTTTGGAGAAGACCCTGATGCTGGGAAAGATTGAAGGCAAAAGGAGAAGAGGACGGCAGAGGATGAGATGGTTAGATAGCATCACTGAAGCAATGAGCATGAAACTGAGCAAACTCAGGGAGGCAGTGAAGGACAGGAAGGCCTGGCGCAATATGGTTCTGGGGTCACGAAGAGTCGGACACGACTTAACGACTAAACAACAACAACAACAATGTGTATCTGAAGTTCAGCCCAAATCTACTCATATGGAACTTGAACTACTTGGAATTCTGTTATGTTTGTCAAATTTTAGGCTTGATTTTACACTATCAAAGGATTATGCATCTTTGTGGATCTGCCTAAGGTAAGAAAACAAACTTGGATCCACTTGAGGGCAGCAAATGCTTTATCTTGATTTCAGAGAGAGAATTGAAAGTTTGAATATTCTCAGTGCTCGTCAATGAAATACTTTTTGGCAGAAAATGCAAGACATTTTTGTCATCTCTTCCAGCAAAGCAAAGCAGCTGGGAGAAGTGAGGTGGCCTGCTTGTCACCTTGATGGGATTGCTCATGCAATTGGAATTGAGGCAGTTCTGCAAAGCCATAACACTTCACATAGGCCTAGTAAGTATACATTTTAAGAAGGTCTTGATGATCTGATTCTTCCCTCAGGGCCAGTATGAGCCCAGTAGTATTTTGTATGATAATTATTTGCTCCAGTGCAGTGTTTTTTTATAGATTATTATTTATATTTTAATATTTTTAATTCTTTGTTAGCCACCCAGAGTTGCTTGGTGAATGGGTAACCATAAATATGGAATGAATGAATGAATGAATGAATGAATGAATGAATGAATGAATGAATGACATTTTTAAGGAAATGTGAAGAAACAAAGGGATTGGAAAGTTCAGCATGACCAGATGTTACTTGGATGATCAACCAAAATTTCTAAAGAAGTCTAGAGGTTAGCCTACATCAGTGTAAGCAAATGCTGCCCTTCAGATGTTTTGATTATTGATGACAATGACTGGGGTAAACTGCAGTACAGAACACCCAGACACCATAAAGTTGTTTAGTTTTGACTTACAGATCACATTCCCTATGTGGAACTGTCTTTAAATGGAATTGACTTCTTATCCCCAAGTCTGCTGCAATGGAAGCTCCTAATACACAATACCATTTGTTATTAATGGGTGGAGGGGGGAGGGAGAACTTCGTTGTAATCACACTGTAATTTATAATGCCACTTTTCAGGACTGGAGAGTTTTATGTATGCCAGTCTTACCCAATCTGTTTTTTTCCAGATATTTGGTCCAATTCCCATCTTTTCTGACACTGGATGAAGATGAAAGTCCCACACATCCAGAATCTGAGGATGATTGATTTATGTCAATAACAGCTGATGCCAAGAATGGGCCATGTTGGCATGGGGGAAAAAACACTTCCGCTGCAGGTAGAAAGAACCATGAAGGGTGGGGTTAGCATGCACTGGCAATATTAGGATCTATCAGAATGGTATATACAGTCCACCTTTCTCTCCAATCTACCATTTTAATCGATGCTGTATATCCCTTCCTACAAGTACTAAGCTCCAGTACTCCAAAAACTAATATATTGTATGTAGTCATCTGAAGTGCAAAGGTCTATGTGTTTAAATTTGAGTAGAGTGTTTTAACCCAATGGAATAGCATCTGGCTACCCACCTCTGATGAGTTCTAATAGGATGAAATGGGTCACATGGTACCTCCTGGTAGTCAATGTAACTGGCAATATTAGTGCAGCTATTCAAAATGTCTCCACAAAATTAAAAGAAGTGTGTAAACTGAGTCTTTGAACTGAATATCTATGGAAACAGAACAGAAGCAAAGCATTTTCTTTGATATTACTGTATATCAGAAAAGCTCTTTTCCTTCATAATTTCAAAGTTCTTTTTCTCTGAAGCTACTCACAAAAATACCCTTGAGATGTGGGTAGGCGTTAATGATTCACAGAAGGAAGAACAGAGATATTGCAAATGAATGTAGCCTTGTTATATTTACTTTGGGGAAAAAGTTATGATCTGAGATAGTTCTCGAGGCCTTGAGAACCTTATGTTAAAAACGAAACTATTAGGAAGTGTTCCTAAGTACTCCTGAACGTTTGCCTCTATAAATTTACTGTATTTCCAAAGTATTTTGCTTCTTTTTTCTCTATATACTTTTGTCTTTCCTTCTGACAGAAGATTTCACCCAGAGATTACTACAGGCTAGGAGTTTCCAAAAATACTACAAGCAAAGTTTCCAAAGTTGAGGAAAAATGGGCAAAGCCTTCTGAAATGTTTTCTCCCAGGCATACTTTCCTGTAGAAGCAGAACTTAGTCAGGGAGAGGTGAGTCACGGGATGACTCTCTTCAATCTTCCAATTGTTGCTGATCATTCCATGTTCTATGAATGGATTTGCATGACTCACTGAACCACAAACTAGCCAACCAACATTAACCTAGACTTTTGTGTGAAGTCAGCTAATCCCATATTTTGTGCAAATCCAGGAATTTGAGTTAATTAGGTAAATGATAGTTCACTTAACCATGAGCAATTGTGTTGTGTGTGCCAGACTATGTGAATTGGGCATAGCTAAGTTTAAACACTGGGTATGGTGCCATCATGCAGAGTTTGTGCTTCCACACTAGAAGTTTGATGGTGACCCTGCAAGTTGAATGTTTGTGATTTTGAGCAAGTAAATGAACAGAGAAAAAGATAAAACATCCCATCTCCTTGGCCTTCCTTTATTAATTGTGGTATAAAGTGGTGAGGATCACAGAACATGGTGACTGTGATAAGGTATTGCACTAGGACTAGCCAGAACCAGTTTCAAGTACCTCCTCAACCATGGAAGCTCACTGGGTGACTGGAGCAGTCACTTTCTCAGCCCCACTCTCTCACTGGGTTGTTGTGGGAAACATTGGAAAGGGAATATTATGAACACTGCCTTCTCAGAGAATAGACAGAATATACATCTAATAAAGTAATAATAAAACAAACCACATTATAGCTCAGGTTATTTTCTGAAGCCAACAGCAATACTCTGTAAGATCTTAAGGTATTGCCCAGCAAAGCTAGGATACTGAGCCTCAGGTAGTTGCACAGGCTGGGCCACAGGAATGATCTGGCAGTGGCACTCACAAGTTGCCTTGGCCCTCCCAGCAACAGCAGGGCCTGGTCAGCCAGGTCAAATATTTGGTAGCCAAGGCCTACTGCGCTGAGGAGCGCTGCCCTCCGAGAGCCCCTGCCCACTCTCATGCTCTGGAGCAGATGCTACTTCTGAGACGATGTCTGCTCTCTGGGCGAGGACAGTGAGGAGGTGAGGCAAGGCTTGGCAAGGAAGATGGGATAGGAGGCAGGGCTGCCTTTGCGGGGAGGGCCAGGGAGGAAAAGGAGAATTGACACTGGCCACCCCAATGTGAGACTCCCTCTGCCAGGCATGGGGTAGAAAAAGAGCAAACGAGCAACATCTCTCTGCTGAGCAAAAAAAGGAAGGACTGCCCAATAAGAAAGAAGAGAAGAAGAGAAGAAGAGAAGAAGAGAAGAAGAGAAGAAGAGAAGAAGAGAAGAAGAGGAGAAGAGGAGAAGAGGAGAAGAGAAGAAGAGAAGAAGAGAAGAGAAAGTAGGTGAAAAAAAGAATGAAGGAAAGAAGGTTCTTCAGTATGAACCTGAAAAAATATTACATATCAACCAAGTAATAAAACCAAATGTTGATGTTCTGGTTAATGAAAAATGCTGCCAGCTAGGTAGCCAAAGTGAAATGGCTTCATTTCTAGCACTATTTTAAAAATAGCTCTGTTAGGCAGTAAAGTGGTTTTTTTTTTTAATTTAACATATTTATACTTAATGGCATATTGTGATGTTTTTCCTTTTCTTCTTCAGATTCACTAGAGACTTTAGCATCAGCATACAAAAAGCTTCAGTGATGCAGCCCTTGGACTAATCCTCATGTGGCACTTAGGATGATAACAGTTTGAGACCCCTGGCTTAGAGCTATAAGAAATAAATAAATCTACTGCAAGTGAAGACTGTAAGATAAGTTGAACCCATAAGGAACTCTGTTCAGAGACATTCTAGGGAAATAAAGTAAAGATAAAAACTTGTAATGTTCATCTTCTGAATATCTGGAGAATGTGTTCATTTCTTACTACTGAAACGGTACACAGTTAATTCATACCATGGTGATGCTTATTGTTTATTGCAGTTTATTGGCAAGCTTTCCCGACTCTGCTCCCTGCCCTATAGTCTGCGTGATGCTGGACCTCTCCTGGTAGACCTGTACTTCGTCTCTTTGTTAATCCTTGTATTGGCTAGGTCTTGGGGAGCATTTAAATTCCTTGGTCTGATGGCCTTGGCTGCACATACAGGAACACCCAGTTATTTGAATAACTTGATTACAATCTACGTTCCTCTCTGCTGCTTGGTGTGTTTATGCAATCAAGATCACTTCGTTTTAACTTGCATAAGAAATGTTCACCTCACTTTGGAGAGTCTTCTCCCATCTACCTCCTGCTCTCTGGGTTTGACTCTCCCTTGAACTACATTTGTAGTCTGATTTTTCCTAAGATTTCAACAGTCCCTTGAAACACTTTTCCTGCCAGGACTTTATGACACTGCAAGAACTTTTATTTCCAGTGCCAGTACCTGCTACCAGTTAAATTAAGGTAGTGGTGGGATTAGGGAACATTTTAAAGTAATTATTGTACTGTTTCATTGTTCATAATTGTTTGTGTTGTATTATACAGTGGTACCTCGGGTCACGAACTTAATTCGTTCCGCAACTCTGGTCGCGACCCGAATTGGTTGCGACCCGAATCAAATTTTCCCATAAGGTTCAATGTAAATACGGTTAATCTGTTCTGACCCCTAAGAATTTGGTCGCCAACCAATTTTGGTTGCCAACTGAATCAAATTTTCCCATAAGGTTCAATGTAAATATGGTTAATCCGTTCTGAACCATATGTATTTTTTTTAAAACCACAAAAATATGACACAAAGTACAGTACAGTACACTATGAAGAGAGAGAACGCTAACCTTGCTTGAGGCATGGAGGACAGGAAGGTGGGTGGGGAGGCGGTTATTGTTTGGAGGGAGAGTCCCCCCCCCACAGGAAGCCACGACCACGTGTCATGGCAGAAAAAATGGCCATGGATCCTGTTCGTCACCTGATGCGGAGTTCGCGAACGGAAGCAAAATTTTGCGAACGGTGCTGTTCATGACCCGAATTGGTCATGAACAGAAGTGTTCGTGACCCGAGTTACCACTGTATATTGATTTTCTTTGTGGGGTGCTTAGATATAAGGGTATTCCAAATAAAAGTACTACAACTATACTCCTAATTCACGTCAAACTCAACTCCTGTGACTTCACACCAAAGCCATGTAATTTTCATGGCAGCAGTGTGGAAATGGTTTGCTATTCCCTACATGAGACTTTATTTTTTAAAAAAACTTTCCAGTCTACCTATAGTCCTTATTGTACTGTAGGTGACAGTCTCCCATCCAAATACTAACCCAACCTAACTCTGCTTAGGTTCTCAACACAATTAATAGGTAATCTGGATGCTGCCACCTGCTGAGATAGTCTCTAGCCAAGACTAATGATTCTCAAAACAATGTTAATGATGTGATTGCAAATACAGCTAAATCAGATTTGCCAAAAGAGACAAGGAATTGTTGTAAAACAATATTTTAGTATTTTAATAATTATTCATTTGCTCCAAAATGGCTGAGAGTATTTTGTTTTATCTTCTGAATTTAAACCTAAATTAGTCACTCTAACCCTACTTGAGCAGTTAAAGTTTTAAAGGCATTCTTGGGTTGAAAAAAAGATCTGTTTCTAGGATACAGTGGGTGATATTTGTCATCCATTCAGTTCATTTGCATCATCTTAATTCTGTTTTGTTTCCTGTAAAAATCCACTCTCTGATGAAATGGATGCTTACCTTCAGCAGATAAAAAACACAGTGACTAGCTTACTTGATTTATTTGGTTGTTACTGAGTAGTAAAAAATAAACAGAAGTGGCAATATCTTTTTAAAAATCTTCAGCTTCAGAAAAGATCTCAAAATCCTTTTTTATTAAAAATGTTGAGTTTGTGATTCTTGGAAAGCCACCTAAATGTATTTATACTAGGAGGCTGTGAAGAATGATTTCCTGTAAAGGAAATTAATCAATGGCCTCACCATTACCCTTTCCCAGCTATTATCAGAACGATCTCCATATTACAGTATATTCATTATTTACAAGACTTGTCAGGAGATGGATGGCTATATAAATTGTATAAGCAGACAAACAAACAGTTTGTGTGGTCAGAAACCCTTTAGCTAAAATATTATGATTAAATTATAATTGATCTGAAGCTAATCAGAGAGTCTTGAATCTCATTTAGCACACACTAAGGATACTACTGTCCTGTTTAGTGGTTGGAGTTTTATATTAAAAACAGTGAAAAGCTTGCTCTGCTATTATAGGAATTCTTATGGTTGGTCTTTAGCTAAAAATAAGGAGTTGGAGGAAAAATTCAAAAGTAAAATAGTGAACTTCATCCTTACAAGGAAACATCTATCTATGTACTACAAAAAGAATTGATTCAAAATTATTTATGAAACATGAAAAGGTTGCTCAGGAAAAATGGTCAGAAGCAGCTTCAAAAACCAAAGAATATTATGTTAAAGTAAAAACAAGCTTCTTTTTCTCTCAAAGAGAAGATTTAAACACAAGATGGGTTCCAATAGGTTTGTTAATAAAAATTGGAATTTAAGAAAAAAAAACAAGGATAAAGTAAGCAGTGAGCTGGCAAATTTACAGACAATATCAATGGTACCCACAAGGATATGTGTCAAAAAAGTCAAGATGGCAGTCACTGCAGTACAATCGAAGCCTCACCCCTTTTGTATGTGCATCAGTGTCACATGCATATACAAACAGATGGGCTGCCATGACTACCATCCTGACCTTTTTGACACCCCTCCACCCTCTGGATACTGCTGGTTGATTCCAAACTATTCCGTCTGGCAACAGCCAAAAGTGATTCTTAAAAGGGTATCTTTAAATTGGGAATTTGATTGACTAAATGGCAACTGGGGTTCAATGCAAGCAATGCAAATTGATCTACATTGGGGCAAGAAACTTCAAACTTCTTATACATACTCATAGGGTCTGAGTACTCTTTAATTAACTTAGAAAAAGATATAGGTGCCTAGTGCATAGCTGAATGATGACATCAATTCAGGAATGACAGCTGTGAAAAAAATAATGCGGGGGGGGGCGGGGGTGAGAGTGGCTAAATGAATAACACTGAGAAATTGGAAAAGTGTTATTATTGTAGATGTTAAAAAATAGCTCTTGGAAATGTGGAACTTATCCATCCTGGAAAAGGCAATATTTTTCACTAATCAAAGGATGAAGCAATGTATTTTTCCCTGGGACGGATGTTATGATATTTTATAATAATATATCATATCTGATTATATTATAGTATTACGTATTTTATTATTAAACCAGTGACTATTTATAAGTTTAATACATAAGGTAGGGTTTTTTTTAGGTTGTTTTTTTCTCTTTTCTTTTTCTGGTTTCTATCATTTTTTTTAAAGTTCAAGGGTTGTTTCATTTAATTTTGTTTGTTTTTTTAATGTATCTTAGTATTTTGCTTATATTTTGTATTTCTCTAAAATAAAGATTAAATATAAAATTGTCCTACAAAACAAAACAAAAAAAGCACTTCACATCCAGTCATAGTTGGATCTGAATCTAGCTTCTGTCTAATTACTGGTGATAATAGCAAACTCCCTCTGAAAGGATTGATCAGCTGTTTTCTCTTGTTTTTACTTTTAATACCAGCCCTTCATCTTTTAGTGGCTATTATTTATCATTCCACTTTTTGAGTTTTTATAATGATTATATTTTGTTTTTTGAAATTGATGTGGTAGATGTGATAAAGAAACGAAACAAAATTAGTCATCCCCAGGTGATTGCCTATTGCAAATCTGTGTGACTCAGGGAATCAAAAAGGTTATCTAGTCCTCTACTGCAGGATCCATTAGAGCGCCTCTAATAGTTCAAGCCTTTGAAATCTCCAGTGAAGAAAAATTCATCACTTCATGCAGCACCATGTTCCACTACAGCTCATACAGTCAGAAAGTTCCTCTTGAAATGTAGCCTGAATCTCCTTCCATGTAGTTTTAACCCATTGGCCCCGGTTCTCCTCTCTGGAATAATAGAGAATAGGTTCACCCTCCTCTGTGACAACTCTTCAGATATTTGAAGATTGCTATCAGATCTCCCCTCAGTTGTCTCTTCTGTAGTCTAAACATACCCAAATCCTTTATTCATTCCTCTTAAGGCTTGGTTTCCAGACCCTTTGCTATCTTGGTAGCTGTACTTTGAACTTACTCCCATTTGTCACTGTCTTTTTTGAACTGTAGTGTCTAGAACTTGACACCATATTCCAAATAAGGAACCATGATCTGGGATCTATGCTCCCTGTTAATGCACCTCAAGATAGCATTGGTCTTTTCAGCAGCTGTTTCACATTGCTGGCCCATGTTTAACTTGTGGTTGATAAGGACATCCAGATCCTTCTGATGTGTACTACTGTCCAGTCAGGTATTCCCCATCTTATACTTATGACTTTTATTTTTTCCACCAAAATGCAGAACTTTACATTTTTCCATGTTAAATGCCATCCTATTTATTTTATGCCACTGCTTAAGCTTGTTTAGAAATGTCTGAATAGTCTCCCTCTCCTCTAAAGAATTAGCCACCACTTCCAGTTGGTAAATGTACCAACTTTGTACCAAACTTTGTAAGTGTACCAATCTGGAGAGGAGGAGAACACTACCGTTATCTCCTCCGGTCTCTGATTAAAGTGGAATTTCCAGGAAAAAGGAATTGTTAGGTAAACAGTTGGAGTGGAGGGAGCATCTGTTTCCAGAGACAACCATGCTCTGTATGAATAGGAAAAATGTTACAGCTAGAAATGGTGTTAGAGGTTTAAATTTTACATTTCTATATGTGCTTAAGTCTAGGTATGAGAAAATGAAGTTATGGGAAAATAATATGCATGTCCTGCATCCAATTTCCTATTTTGTCCAGAAAAATAGGAAATTGGATGCTGGACATGCATATTATTTTCCTGTAACTTCATTTTGTCAATAATAATAATAATAATAATAATAATAATAATACAAATATTTTATATTTGTAATAATATTATATTACTATCATATTATAATATCCATTTGTAGTAGACTGATGCCATTTGTGTTCTATCTCCTGCAGCCTTGCATGTTTGCCATTTTTTTAAATGTATTTTTTATTAAAACTTTTAAAAAGTAAGATAAAAACTAATACAAACTAATATAAAGCGAGGGAGAAAAAGGAAAACAGAGAAGTCAAAGAGAAAGCAAAAAGTGCAAGAAAAGAAAAAAAGTTAAAGAAAAATAGAAAAGAAAGAAAAAAGATACAAAAAAGTGGCTTCTGATATTCTTCACAGCAGTTATACGTACAATTATATTTTAGCTCTCTCTCTCAAGTTGCATCACAATACTTTTCTTTCTATAATCTATCCTTTCTAATCATGAAAGCCATAAATCCCAAGTTCATTTTTTTCATTTTTACACAAAAAATCCATAAGAAGTTTCCAGTCACCAATAAATGTAGATAGCGTCTTTTCTCTAATCAAAGAAGTTAGTTTATCCATCTCAGCAAGATCTGTCAATCTCACCAATCATTCCTCCATAGTGGGTAGTGTCAAGTCTTTCCATCTCTGTGCGTATACTCTAAATCTTAAATTTCTTTTTCTCTCAGTTCCAGCAATGCCAAGTTGTCCAAATCTTTCTCCATCTCTCTATTTATAACTTCTGTCTTATTTTCCAAAACTTCCACTTTGTCAGTAATTTGTTTTAAATCTCCAGCCAGTTGCCCTACAGATTCTTCAATCTTCTTAACTTCTTTCACATCTTTTTTTATTCCTGCAAATTCTTCTTCCATTTCCTTTTTAAAAGCATCCAAACTCTTGGCAACCATTGTAGTCATCTTCTTGCCAAGTTCCTCCAACATTATCTGCAATAAATCTAGTGAAATGCTCTTATCTGTAAGTTGTTCTAGTGAACCCCTCCGTTCTTCTCCTAATTTGGCAGCTTTTCTTGTGGTTGCCATTAGGAGAAAGTGAAAGTATGTCAATTACTTCAGTGAAAGTAAAAGGCAAGCTTCTTTCTTTTTTCCCCCTTCTGTTTTGCTTTTCTCTATCTTTAGCACTTTACTCCCAATTAGCATGTTTGTAATTCTAATATTTAACATTAAAAAATGATTTTTTTGCATTCTTTCTTTTATAAAAAGATTGGTTCTGTTCATTCTTGTGAAACTGATTTATCTCCCAAATGTAGGAAGAAGGGCTGTTACCTTACCTCTGACCACACAACTCTATGCTACAGGGTGAGGAGATTGTACTTTCATTCTTTGTTTTTGCTTTTGTTTTCCATTTTTATCCACTGACAGTCCAGAAAAGCAGTACGGATTCTAGGAACCCTATGTCTTTCCCAGGCTAGGGTCAGGGGAAGAATGTCAGGTGAGGTACCCACTGAAAGATAGATGATGGCAACAGTAACTACCAAGCAGATACACACCAAGGCAGGAGGAGAAGGTAGGACCAGTGGTATTCTAGAACAGGAGGTTTAACATCTTCAGCTTTCACCCTGTGGGCTCAGTTCTGCTCCTATAAAGTTGTCAAAGTCTTTGCTGGCGAAGAAGGAGGCAAAGTTAATGCGGCATGATTTTTTTGTGACAAATACAGGTGTGCATAAACATCTTGTTTAATGTTAAATATTTAATGTTAAAAACATATTGAGGGCCACACCCAATACAGTCAAGGTAACCAGACTGGTTTCCTGGGTTTTCCTTCTGTCCTCCAATCTTCTGCAGGAGTTCTCAAGGGTTACCGAGAGTGGTTTCTGTGATCACCTTTCCTGGGAAATATGTTCAGTGTAGGCAATACTGGGCTCAACAACTAATAGTCTGCTATGTTCCTATATAACTACGGTATATAATTGTTATAGGCTATCCTCCTTGCAATCAAAAACATCTGACTTCTGCACATGGACAGCCTAGGCAGACCCCTCTGTGATCTGCCTAAAGTTTACTAAAAGTAAACTTTGAAAAAAAAATAACACCCTCTCACTTTTGTGTGTGAGAGAGAGGGAGAGAACTTGCAATTTAATAATAATTTTTTAAAATGTCATGGTTGTTCCACCCAGGGGGAAAAAAGGGGGTGGGGTGGGGATCCAGGGAAGAAAAGAGCTAAGCAGCCTCTCTAGTTTCCATTGTTCGTTTTATCATTCTGAAAATTCTTATCTAAAATCTGCTCAAAATCTTTGATATTTGATTTTAGCCACTGAATTGGAAAATAGTTTAACAAACTAGATTGAACAGTCCTTTTCTTGGTAGAAAGTTTAAATATTAAGAAAGGAAAAATTGGACTATACTAAAAGCCAGGCATAGCTCAGTTTCATCTTTTATCTCTCTGCTTGATATGGGTTCAACTGCTTTGCATACAGAGTTCCCAAATTCAGTCCATATAGCATTTCACCTTGGGTTGGGAAGACACTACAGTATTTTGAAAAGCTACTTTCAGAGTAGACAACGCAGTTAAACTGACAAATGAAGTGATTTGGTAGAAGGCAGCCGTCTTTGTCCTGTTAGTGCTTCTAAAGGAGGTTAATATGTAAATCAAAAAGCCTGTAGAAATGCAATTCTGGTTTTAATCCAGGTTTATCCTGGAGTGAGCCCTAATCTAATAGAGCTTTTTTTCCAAATATTCATACCTTGGGCCTCCTATACTTTTAGGCATACAGACCATATGAGAATAACACTGAGAAAAATTGAAAGTGTCAGTTTATATCACTAATTTCTTTAAACCAGGGGCACACAACTTTGTTTAGGCTGAGAATGACATATGGCTTTGGGTAAGATGCCAGGGACCACATTCCCCAAAGTAGTTGGGGCCCAAACAAAATGGGTATTGTTATAACAACAATGAAATTGCTTTGATTTAAATTTAACATTCAATTAAATTCCGTGACTATGATTACTTCCCATGAGTTTAATAATTTTCTCCTTGTAACACACTAAAAAGTGCAAGCAGATGGCAATTTTGGGGGTTGTAGCTAATGCTTTTCAGAAACTCCTTGCAGCCTGGGGACATTTGTGCACTTCTGTTTTAAACCGTGCAACACATCAGTAAGCATTTGTAATATTATTTAAAAGCTGTGTTCTCCCATTTTTAAAAGGGAAGTAATATATTAGAAATTATTAGAATATTGCCTGCCCTTATATGACGTGAGGAACACATCGTTTTCTTTGAAGGCTAGCTGTTTTTTTTAAGCAAGAAAAGGTTTCTTTTCTTCTGTACTAGGTGTTGTAAATGATCCCATCACAAGCCTCAGAGCTTAGACAAATGATGGTTATCCAGCATTAGTCATGCCTTCTGCACACATTTCAGTTGTTTTGGTGTGCCTCAATCTGTGGGGGCTGCAGGGGAGGCTTCCTCAGCTCATTCAGGTAGGCTCATTCCTTTTGGGCCCGTGTTTGGGAGGGTGAAATAAAATAGTTCCCATCATTATCCCTAGAAGTTAATTAACTGTGACACTGGGAAAAGGGCAACCTCATGAGAGTGAGGTATTTATAAAAAGGCCTGTCATTTGTAAGGTTAGTCAGTTATCCAAAGGAGACCAGCATACAGGACTGTGTTCCTACCATGCTATTTACTTACATGGTAATAGACATCATCAAATCAAAGGTGATAGCTATAATATACTAATATTCAAGCTGTAAAGGTACCTTAGGAATATGTTGAGTATGTCTGTATCATAATGGGATAGGAACATTTTTATACCTCACTGTATCACTTTTTAAAACTTTTTGTTTTTTAATCTGTAACAAAAGAGAAACCTGAGCCAAAAAACCATACATAGTAATACAAAATAATACGAAAAGCAGAACAAAATAAACCAAAAATTAACCACATCTATCTATCTATCTATCTATCTATCTATCTATCTATCTATCTATCTATCTATCTATCTATCTATCTACTCTTAACTAATTAAATCTTGTCCACATGGAATAGTATTAATTAGACTTACCATGACATTGGTAGAAAGTCAGTCCAGTCTATAATAGCACATTCACATTTTCAACTATTATCTTTTTTCCCAACCCCCTATTTACAAAGCAAAATAAAATCATGTCTGTGTAGAACAGGCTCAGAACAAATGAGGGAATATATTGTACTACCAGCAAAGAGTTTAAAACCAAGTCCTTCCTACACATTATCTGGAATGTCCAAAATACTCAGAAAAGAGTGTTTTGTTGAATTAATCTCCTTTTAAGATCATGGGTATCAACTTAATATTCTTCAAAACACTAGGTCATAGTTTTGTTAAAGCAGGCTATTCCAACTAATTATTCCATGTTGCTTGCCCACAATATCTATCTTAATACAATTTTTCAATTGTAAACAAAAGTTAATGACAGATTTGGGAACTTCAGACAATATATCTAAACAATTGAGGCTTTCAGGCATAGCTAATGCATGTGTCTCACATACTGAAGTAAAAAGATGTTTTAATTGAACATAGTGCTATTCAGTAGTCTTAGGAATTCTTCTGTGCTTCAGATTGCAGTCAGATCAGTATGGGTGTTACTAATTTCAGCTGAAGAAAATTCTACTTATATAATCCATTAGTCCTATTTCTGCAGTAAGTACAGACAGATATTGAATACTTCAATGAGATTGTGGGATCCTGCCTGCTAGCTCTACCACTGTCCCAGCCAGCTCATCTAGTGGCCATACGTATGGAAAGACACAAGGGTATGGCTCTCACCATGTGATGCAGAACATGGCCAAAAAGAGTGATTGCCCACATGGAAAGCAGGCAACAGGGATAACCCAAAAATTAGGTCTTATTTATTTTAACATTGTACTTTGCCTGTCAGTGAAAAGCCATATTTAAAGTAAATTACAAATAATAATCACTTTAAGGAGGATTCAGAGAAATTAGA